>NC_091950.1:143476860-143806860 GCF_031021105.1 Erythrolamprus reginae | reverse complement strand
AAGACCTCATGGTCCATCTAGTCTGCCCTTATACTATTTTCTGTATTTTATCTTAGGATGGATATATGTTTATCCCAGGCATGTTTAAATTCAGTTACTGTGGATTTATCTACAACGTCTGCTGGAAGTTTGTTCCAAGGATCTACTACTCTTTCAGTAAAATAATATTTTCTCATGTTGCTTTTGATCTTTCCCCCAACTAACTTCAGATTGTGTCCCCTTGTTCTTGTGTTCACTTTCCTTTTAAAAACACTTCCCTCCTGGACCTTGTTTAACCCTTTAATATATTTAAATGTTTCGATCATGTCCCCCCTTTTCCTTCTGTCCTCCAGACTATACAGATTGAGTTCATTAAGTCTTTCCTGATACGTTTTATGCTTAAGACCTTCCACCATTCTTGTAGCCCGTCTTTGGACCCGTTCAATTTTGTCAATATCTTTTTGTAGGTGAGGTCTCCAGAACTGAACACAGTATTCCAAATGTGGTCTCACCAGCATTCTATATAGCGGGATCATAATCTCCCTCTTCCTGCTTGTTATACCTCTAGCTATGCAGCCAAGCATCCTACTTGCTTTCCCTACCGCCTGACTGCACTGTTCACCCATTTTGAGACTGTCAGAAATCACTACCCCTAAATCCTTTTCTTTTGAAGTATTTGCTAACACAGAACTGCCAATACAATACTCAGATTGAGGATTCCTTTTCCCCAAGTGCATTATTTTACATTTGGAAACATTAAACTGCAGTTTCCATTGCTTTGACCATTTATCTAGTAAAGCTAAATCATTTACCATATTACAGACCCCTCCAGGAATATCAACCCTATTGCACACTTTAGAGTCATCGGCAAATAGGCAAACCTTCCCTACCAAACCTTCCCCTATGTCACTCACAAACATATTAAAAAGAATAGGACCCAGAACAGACCCTTGTGGCACACCGCTTGTAACCTGACTCTGCTCAGAATACTCGCCGTTAACAATAACTCTAAGATGTCTACGCTTCAGCCAGCTGCAAATCCATTGAACTATCCAGGGATTAAGTCCAATCTTCACTAATTTATCTATCAGCTCTTTATGTGGAACCGTATCAAAGGCTTTGCTGAAGTCCAGGTAGGCAATATCCACGGCACCACCTTCATCCAACACCTTTGTGACATAGTCAAAGAAATCAATGAGATTAGTCTGACATGATTTGCCTTCAGTAAAGCCATGCTGATTTGGGTCCAATAAGTTATTGTTTTTTAGGTGCTGATTTATCCTCATTTTGAGTAGAGTCTCCATCATTTTAACTACCACTGATGTCAAGCTAACTGGCCTGTAGTTACCAGCTTCTTCTCTACTGCCCTTCTTGTGGATAGGCACAACACTGGCCATTCTCCAATCCTCAGGAACTTCTCCTGTTAACAAGGATTGGTTAAACAAATCAGTCAGGGGGGTAGCAATGACAGATCTGAGTTCTTTAAGAACTCTGGGGTGGATGCCATCTGGACCCATTGCCTTATTTATCTTTAATCGTTCAAGTTCTTCTAAGACATCGGCTTCTAAGATCACTGGAGCTGAATCCGTACAGCTGGAAGCAATGCTATATCCCTCCATAGTATTATTTTGTAAGGTGTCTTTTGAGAAAACTGAACAGAAGTAGCTATTGAAATGGTCAGCGATCTCCTTATTCCCATTAATGCATGTATTATTCCCGGTACTAAGCTTCGTGATGCCGCAGTTTTTCTTCTTCTTATCACTAATATATCTGAAGAAGGTTTTATCCCCCTTCTTTACTGATTTGGCAATTTCTTCCTCTTTTGAGGCTTTAGCAGCATATATTATCTGTTTTGCCTCCTTCTGTCTCATTTTATACACCTCCCTATCAGCTATACTTCCAGACTCTTTATACCTCCTATAGGCAGCCTTTTTTTCATTGACTATAGCCCTTACATCATTGCTAAACCATAGCGGTTTCTTCTTCCTTTTACCTTTAGTTATTTGTCTTACATACAGTCCAGTGGCTTTTAAGATGGCCTTTTTTAATACAGTCCACTGGGTGCTCACTCCTGCCAATTTATCCCTCCCCTTTAATTCATTATCTAAATATTCCCCCATTGCATTAAAATTTGTTTTTCTGAAATCCAATACTTTGGTTGCATTATAGGATTGCTCACAATGAGTTTTTACATCAAACCACAAACATAGATGGTCACTGCAACCTAAATTTTCTCCCACCTTGACCTCTGAAACCCAATTCCCATTCGTAAAAACTAAATCTAGAATATTCTCCCCTCTAGTTGGTGTCTTAACCAGCTGTGCCAGAGCTGCTCCTGTAAAGGCCTCTACTATATTCTTACTTTTGCATGTAAGGGCACTGGGGATATTCCAGTCAACATCAGGCATGTTGAAATCACCCATAACCACAATATCTCCCTTTAGTGCCATTTGGGTAATTTCATCCACCATCTTGTTGTCATATTCCTCAGATTGCCCTGGAGGCCTATAGATCTCCCCAATTCTAATGACAGAACCTTCTTTATTTTGCATGCAAATCCAGAGAGTCTCCAGATCTTGACATGTATTTTGAATTAGTGTTGTTTTTAGACTTTCTTTAACATAAATGGCTACTCCACCTCCCCTTCTCTCTATTCTATCCTTCCTATACAGTGTATATCCTGGTATGGATATTTCCCATTCATTAGAATCCTTAAACCATGTCTCAGTTATGGCAACCAGGTCCAAATTATCTCTATATATTATGGCCATTAATTCACAGAGCTTGTTGCTCAAGCTTCGAGAATTCGTGCACATTACCCGAAGAACATTATTTTCATTATTAGTTTGCCCCTTATCATCAACAACTACATCTATTTCATTTGCAGCTCCCTTTTCATAAGCTTCCAAAAACTGCTTTATCCTCATTGGTCGGGGACAGAAATCACCCACATCAGTTACATCTCTGTCCCCTTTACCTAGTTTAAATGCCTGTCCAAAAAAGTTCTGAATTCCTCACCGAGCACCTGGGTACCTCTGTATGATGGATGCAAACCATCCCTCTTAAACAACTCCCTATTAGACCACCTACTGACATCATGACTTACATAGCCAAAACCTTCAGCATTACACCACTGCCTTAACCACACATTAAACTCTCTGATACACATTGTTTTATCCTCTTGGCCACAAACCGGTAACACCTCTGAGAAAGTCACTGAATCAGTTATTTTACCCAGCTCCACACTTAGACATTGAAAATCTCTTTTTACTACATTAACATTTCTCTGGGACAAATCATTTGTGCCAAGATGCACCACCACATCAACGTTATTACCTTTACTCACAGCCTCAACAATGTTTGTAATCCGCCTCCTGTCCCTGCTGGCAGTGGCCCCTGGGAGACACCTCAGCACCTTCACCACATCCTTGCTCTGTCCCAAATCAACACCTCTAACAGTCGAATCACCCACAAGAAAATGTGTCCTCTTTTTATTTCTAACTGCACTTGATGGTTTGGTGACATTTACGACAACTTCCCCTTTGAACATCCCCTCATTCTCTGCCTGAGGGACCTTGCTAATATCTCCAACATCCTTACTATTTAAATCCGCAAGAACATTATGCTTGTTGAAATATGTCCAACAGATGGCATTGGAGATCTACTTTTATCTCCATGGATATTGATTGTAATGTTCCATAGGATTCTATCTCATTTCCTATACTGATTAACATCTACATCTGTGTTTATTAAGGTATGCCATATTTTTCAGAGTATAAGACGCACCCCCCCTAAAAAAGGCTGAAAATTTGGGTGTATCTTATATTCTGAAAGTAGCTTTTTCAAAGCTTTTGTTTTTCTCAGCCCTAATGAGGTGCTAATGATCTTCCCAGCTCTTCCCAGCTTGCAGGCTTTTTTTCATTGCTAATCGCTCCAAATAATTTCCCCCCCAGCCCTAACAAGGTGCTAATGAGCTTCCTGGCTTCCAGGTTTTTTCATGGCTACTCTATCCGAAGAAGGTTTTTTCCAGCCCCAAGACTTTGCAGGCTTTTTCATTGCTACTACAGAGCAATCTACAGAATGTTTTTTTCCAACCCTAACGAGGTGCTAATAATTTTCCTGGCTCTTCCAACTTGCAAGCTTTTTATTTGGCTACTCTCTCCGAAGAATGTTTTTTCCAGCCCTGTTTGCAGGCTTTTTTTTCATTGCTAATTGCTCCAAAGAATTTTTTCCCCAGCCCTAACAAGGTGCTAATGAGCTTCCTGGCTTCCAGGTTTTTTCATGGCTACTCTATCCGAAGAAGATTTTTTTCAGCCCTAAGACTTTGCAGGCTTTTTCATTGCTACTACAGAACAATCTACAGAATGTTTTTTTCCAACCCTAACAAGGTGCTAATAATTTTCCTGCTTCTTCCCAACTTGCAAGTTTTTTCATGGCTACTCTCTCCGAAGAATGTTTTTTCCAGCCCTAAGTCTTTGCAGGCTTTTTTTCACTCCAAATGAGGTTTTTTAAAGCCCTAACCAGGGGATGAAATAATGTGTTGAAGCCGATCAGACTAAAGATGCTAGCCAGATGAATACCTGGTAGGCAGATTTCCCCCTCTAGTTTCCTCCCCAAAAACTAAGGTGCATCTTATACTCCAGTGCATCTTATACGCTGAAAAATACTGTAGTCTAAAGGTCCCTGGAGGTCCCCCTCCCCCAGATTCTTTCAGGAGTCCCCAGAATCGAAATTATTTGCCAGATACTAAAGGTATTTGAAAGTGTTTAAAAACCAGTTCGCTCTAGTGGTTGAAGCACCAAACTAGAAAGCAAGAGATCATGAGTTTAAATCCTGCCTTGGCCAATAAAGTATCTAAGTGACTTTGGAGCAGTCTCTTTCTCTCTCAGTCCAATCCACCTCAGAGGATTGTTGTTGTTGGGAAAAGACATGGAGGAAGTTGTGTTAGATATGTTCGCTGCCTTGAGTTACTTGAACAAATAATAAAGGTGGGATACAAATACATTTTCAAATAATCACTCTTCTCGTTGTTTTAATTTGTTTAAAAAGGATTTTTCAGGAAAAATATTTTTTATTTGTGTTAATATCTAATGGATATTGTATTATGTGATTCATTAAATAAATATTCTACAAATATAACTCAAATATCGCTGCACAAAAGTGTCCGTATTACGTTTGTGAAATAGAATGTCATAACTACCCTCTTCCCCCCTGGAAGAATTATAAACAAATACAACCATAATATTCTTGAGCAAAAAATGGTATTTGGTGGTACTATATATGAATACATGGAGGTATTATATATAAATACATATATACATTACTTTATATGAATAAATAGGGACAATGGTTCTCCACCATTACCCTGACTTCCTAAACATTCTCCAAAATGCCTCCTTCACTTCTTTGTTCCTCAGGCTGTAGATAAGAGGGTTCAACATGGGAATTACCACTGTGTAGAACAAAGATGCCACTTTGTCTTGTTCCAAGGAATATGTGGAGCTGGGCCGTAAATACATAAAGAAGATCGTCCCATAAAATAAGCTGACAACCATCAGGTGAGAAGAACATGTAGAAAAGGCCTTACATCTGCTCTGTGTAGAACGGATCTTTAAAATGGTGATTAAGATAGAGGCATATGAGAACAAGATAGTTACTGTGGTGCCTACACAGTTTATACTCACTTGTGCAAAGATTACAGTCTCATTGATGTGAGTATCAGAGCAAGAAAGCTTTAAGAGTGGGGGAATATCACAGTAGTAATGATTGATGAGGTTTGATCCACAAAAGGATAAAGAAAAGCTGAGTGTGGTATGTAAAACTGCATAGAAAATGCCAAGGAAATATGAAGTAGCAGCCAACCAGACACAGATTTTTCCTGACATGATCACTGAATAACGCAGAGGGTGACAAATAGCCACATACCGATCAAAGGCCATCACAGCTAGAAGAAGACATTCTGTGCTTCCACATATAACGAACACAAACATTTGAATGGCGCATGCAGCGAATCCAATGCTTTTCCTTTCTGTTAAGAGAGACACCAACATATTGGGCGTAATGCTGGAAGAATAGTTGATGTCTACAAGTGCCAAATTGCTGAGGAAAAAATACATGGGAATGTGGAGTCGAGAATCTGTCTTGATTAGCACGATCATTCCTAGATTCCCCACCAGGGTGATAATGTACATCAATAGGAACAACACAAAGAGGGGCAGCTGCAGTTCTCTTTGATCTGTGATGCCCAGGAGAATGAACTCTGTGTGATTCCGCATAGACATTTCTTCTTTGTATATGAATTGTTGAGAGAGAAAAAATGCAATTATACAAAGCTTAGAATTTACTACTTACTTTGTAAGGTAACTAAAACACGGGACCAATACAATTTCTGCCTATCAGATAGAGTGTGTGTATTGTATAGATGAGACTATATTATTTCAAAATCTACACATGTATGATTTCTTTTCTTTCAAATTTCAATGTAACCAAATGCAAGAATCCCCCCCTCCACCCCAGTTTATATATCCTCTAGCTGTAGATTCAATGCTATCCTTTCAACTTCTGGTGGTGTAAAGCAGTGTTAAAATGGAGAAAAATGTTTAAGAGAAGAGTTTAACTCAATTTCTAGGGCTATGCCCTCCTTTCAAATTTAAGAGACTCACTGCTCCTTCTAATAACACTAAATTATTTAGTCTCTCATCTGCACCTCTATAATCATCTGGTTTGGTTCTGCAACCCAACAAGACAGACACAGACTTCAGAGGATAATCAGAACCGCAGAAAAAACAATTACTGTCAACTGCCTTCCATTTGCCTCCTCCCACAAATAACTGTACAACTGTAACTTTGTTGCTTGTATCCTTACAATTTACATTGACTGGTTCCTAATATGATTAGATTGCTTATTTGTACCTGGACTATCATTAAGTGGTGTACCTTATGACTCTTGATGAACTCTTCTTTTATGTATACTGAGAATAACGCCGGCTGACTTACCGGCCCCACGGCGATGTTGCTGAAGGGCCGGGCAGACTCGGACCCTTCCGATGGCGGCCGCCATCTTGTTTTCGGCCGAAATCTCGCGAGGCGAGATTTCGGCCGAGAATGCCCTGCCCACGTGGCTGGGCATGACGTCGGGTCCGGGCGGGGCATGCTGGCCCTATTTAAGGGGCAGCAGGCCGGGAAGACAGCCTTTTCGCCCGGACCTGGTGCCTGAGCAGACACTCGCTTGGTGCTGCTCGGCCGCCATTTTGGTTCCCCTCGTGTCGCGGCCGCCATTTTGTGGCCTACCGAGGGGGCGAAAAGTGCTGCTCGACGTTGAGGCCTTAATCCTCTCCACTTGGAGCTGTTTCAGCGATCCCCCTCGGGCCCGAGGGGGACTGGTAACCTCCTCCCGGCTGGGAGGAGAGCGTGGGGGGGGTGTTGGTCTGGGCCCCCGGTCGGTTTTGTTTTGGGAGGCCGGGTTGCAGGCCTTTAAGGCCTACCGGTGCAGGGAGGCTTGCTAATAGCCCTGAGGGGGAAAGGAAGAGCATAAAATACATTAATAGCATAAGGGGCTTAGGGGCTCCCCTTTTTTGCGGTACCAGGCCCTAGGTGGGGCCCTGCGGTGGGGGACCTGTGCCTGCCACTCAGTTTGGGGGTTCGGTCCTAAGTTGTTTTGTGGCTCCTTGCATACTCGGGGACAAGTTGGGATGGGTCCAAAGAAGAGGCCTGCCACTGCCCCTATGGCTCCGCCGGCGGCGCGCCCTAGGAGGGCCCTTAGGCCTTCTGCCCGGGCTCAGGCCAGTAGAGAGGGGTCTGCAGGGGTGGTCCCTGAGCAAGGGGGGGTGGTCTCGTTGCCTCCTGCCCCTCAACCTGATTTTTCTCCTGCCATGTCTTGGGCCAGGGTGTTGGAGAGGCTCGACGAACTCGAGCAGTGGAGGAGCGGTGCAGTCCCCGGAGCGTCCAGCGATCAAGTGCCCGCGGCGTTGGGGAGTGATCCGGCGGCGGCCCAGGCTGGGCAGATGGCTCCGTTTGGACGACAGGCCCCGGCAGGGCCGATGGCGGCTTTTCCGGGCCCTGCAACATTGGGCTCCCCGTGGATGTCATCGACCCCGTACGGGGCAGGTGAGGCTGCACCACACACTACATCACTGTCCTTTCTTCCTCCCCCCGCCCCGGGTTTTCCCCCGGCGGGGGTCGGGAGTGGGTCCAGCTTTTTGGGGTCCTCCGCGGGCACCTGCGGGCAGGTATGGGCGCCGCCGGTTCCTCCTCCGGGGCCGCCGGCGGCCGGCGCTGCTCCGCTGTCGGGGACGGGTCCTGCGGGGACACCTGCGGTGCCAGGTGCAGGAGGGTGGGTTCCCCCGGCCCCTCCTGTCATGCCCCCTCTCCCTGTTTTCCCCTACCCCCACGGGGCGGGAGTTTTTGGTGTAGCGGCCAACTCGGTATGGGACCCCTTCGCTTGTATTAAGGCGGGGGCCATACCGTGCGGGCTGCCGTCCACCCCTCTAGGATGCCACCTTCACCCGTCGGTCAAGGAGGCTATTTGGCGGGGTGAATACGTGGATCTTTTTTCGCTTTTGAACCGAGAGGTTCCCAAGCAGGAGAAAGAGATTGTCCCGGGGGAGAAAACGAAGAAGACCAAGGTAACGAAATGCTTCAGCTCCTGGCTGTATGCTTTTCTTACTTATGGGTCTGTGGTGATCCAACGGCAGCCGGCTATGGCCTCTGCCATGTTTAAGTATATAGACTTGATTGCCAGGGCCCACTTCGAATATAAGGGCACCATATGGCGCCATTATGATAAGGGTTTCCGTATGCGGATGTCGGTGGAGCCTAATTTGCCATGGGATATGGTGGTCCCGGACCTGTGGTTCCGGGCCACGCATATGTCTGGAAAGGAAGGCTGTGAGCGTACGGATAGTGGGCACTTCATGGAGGAGGAGCCTGGCGCGGCTTCACCGGCCAAGGCGACTCCTGGTGTGGCTGGCAAGGGGGCCTCGCCCGCTTGTCATGAGTTTGCTGCAAAAGGGGCGTGTTTTCGTCCCTTTTGTAAGTACAAGCATGCCTGCGGGAATTGTGGGGGGTCCCATGCAGCTTCAGTCTGTCCCCGCCCCAAGAAAGGGGCGGAGAAGAAGGGCGGGGGTCCAGGAAAACCTCCCCCACCGGCTGGGGGAAAAGGGGCCCAGCCCAATTAATGTATCTGTGCTCGAGGGTTGGTTGTTCGACTACCACCCTCGCCCGAGAGCCGAGTTGCTCTTGAGGGGCTTCTCCGAGGGATTTAAGATCCCTTATGTGGGTGTTAGGAAGGCCTTCATGTCCGACAACCTCAGGTCGGTTGTCGGACATGAGGACATTGTACTGGCTAAGATTCGAAAGGAGGTGGCTGAGGGCAGGGTCCTTGGGCCCTTCCCGGAGCCGCCCTTTCCGAATCTTCGTGTGTCCCCCTTAGGTGTGGTCCCCAAAAAGGCGAGTGGTGAATTTAGGTTGATTCACCATTTGTCTTTTCCAAAAGGGGAGTCAGTGAATGACTTCATTCCTGACGAGCTTTGTTCTGTCCGGTACGCATCCTTTGATGCGGCCGTGGCCATGGTTAGGGAGTGTGGGGTGGGAGCCCTTATGGGTAAATGCGACATTAAGTCGGCATTTCGGCTCCTCCCCATTCACCCGGGCAACTTCGAGCTGCTGGGCTTCCATTTCGAAGGTGGGTTTTACGTGGATAGGGCATTGCCTATGGGCTGCTCTGTTTCCTGCTCCCTTTTTGAGAGCTTTAGTACCTTCCTGGAGTGGGTGCTCAGGAGGCGTAGTGGCCTGGGTTCCGTCGTTCATTACCTTGATGATTTCTTGATGGCCGGGCCTGCGCAATCGGAGCAATGCTTTGCTTTGATGCGGGACTTCGAAGCCCTTTGTGCTCAATTGGGGGTGCCTTTAGCCTCCGAGAAGACCGAAGGCCCTGCCACCAGGATTACCTTCCTTGGTATTGAATTGGATTCAGTGGAGCAATCTTCCAGATTGCCCCTGGATAAGTTGGTTAAAATCAGGTCCAAGCTTGAGGCGGTCTTGGGCTGCAGGAAGGTTACTCTTCGGCAGCTCCAGGAGTTGGCTGGGATTCTTAATTTTGCCTGTCGGGTAGTGGTGCCTGGTAGGGCCTTCTCTCGCCGGTTGTATGATGCGATGAAGGGGCTAAGTTTGCCCCACCATCGTACCCGCTTATGTGCAGGGGTCAGGGCTGACCTCTGCGTGTGGCGGGAGTTTTTGGAACGTTTTAACGGGTTGTCTTTCTGGCGGCAGGAGCTTCTTTTGGAAGCGGAGCTGCAGCTGTGTTCCGACGCCGCAGGGACTTGCGGTTTTGGGGTAGTTTTAGGTGACCAGTGGTGCTGGTCGGCATGGCCTCCGGAATGGAGTGCCTGTTCATTGGTTAAGGACTTAACTTTTTTGGAGCTTTTCCCCTTAATAGTGGCCTTAGAGCTCTGGGGAGAGCAGTTCAGGGATAAGACTGTGCATTTTTGGTGTGACAATCTAGCGGTTGTCCATGTTGTGAACGCCCTGTCCTCTAAGAGTGACAGGGTCATGCAGCTTGTCCGCCATTTTGTGCACAGGTCCTTGTCTTTGAACGCCTTGTTTTTGGCTAGGCACGTCCCTGGTTTAGACAACGGGGTGGCTGACGCCTTGTCCCGTGGTCAGTTGTCCAGGTTTCGGACCCTGGCCCCGTGGGCCCGAGAGTCGCCAGAGGTGTTTCCGGCCCACCTGTGGAGCCTGGGCGGGCTCTCGAGATCTGGAGAGACGAGGCCTCCAGGGCGATCGCCTTATCGGTAGCTCCTAGCACCCTGCGGGCTTATCAGCGTGCAGGTAAGGAGTTTGGGGATTTCAGGCAGGGTAGGGGTTACCCCCATTGCTGGCCTGCCCCGGTTGAGCACCTAGCTGAATTCTGTGTCCTGCTGAAGGGGCGTGGCCTTTCAGTGAGGACTATCAGGGCTAGGTTAGCCGGCCTCGCCTTTCTGTCCAAGGCGGGGGGGTTTGGTGATTTTTCGGGTGATTTTCGCATCCGGAGGATGCTGGAAGGTTGGGTGAGGGAGCGACAGGGTTTCCCTTCTGACACTCGTCGGGCCCTGACGGTTCAGCAGCTGTCTCTGATTAATCAGACATTTGGCAGTTTGTGTGCCTCTCTTTACGAGGCTCGGCTGTTCAGGGCAGCGACTTGTGTTATGTTTTTTGGGGCCCTTAGGGTCAGCGAGGCACTGGCCTCCTCGCAGTCTGACGTGTCGCTCCGCGCCTTCCAGCTCGCTGATCTGACCTTTAGACAGGGGGGTGTCTCTCTTTTGGTGAGACACTCCAAGACAGATCAGTTACACAGAGGGGTTAGACTTGAACTCAGCGCAGCCACCGATAAGTCTGTTTGCCCGGTGGCTGCTTTGCAGCAATTTTGTGTTTTGCGTGGGTCAGGGCGTGGGTACCTTTTTCTACACCAGGATGGCTCCCCCCTGACCCGGTATCAATTCTGGGCAATAGTGTCTAAGGCAATGTCTCAGGTAGGCATGGATCCCGCCGGCTATGGAACGCATTCGTTCCGTATCGGCGCCGCCACTAGCGCGGCACTTTCTGGTTTCCCGGCCCAACGGATTCAGGAGATCGGCCGCTGGCGGTCAGCGGCATATTTGGGTTATGTTAAGCCCGCTGAGGATTCTGGGCAGGGTTTAGGCTAGGTAACCTCTCTGTGTGTGTCCTCTTCCAGGTTCCCAGTCCAGGCAGAAACCGACGGCGCTGCTGTGTGGCCACAGCATGGTCTTCTGGGCCGGCCGCTCCGCAGCCAGAAGCGCCATCGGGACCCAGCTGTCGTTGGGACGGTGGGTCAATGTTGTTTGGATGGGCCGGAGGGGTATGCGGTGGGAGGGGCTCCTACCGACGTTGCTGGGTACTCAGCATCTCAGGGCGGTACCCGGCGCTGCTGGGCGGGCGGCTACCCAGGGTCGCGCCCAGATGGGACTGGGTGGTCGGCAGCCCATAGCCGCACCCAGATGGCTGGTCTTGCACCTCGGTGGCAATGACCTATGCCTGCTTGGCGGTCTACCGTTGATCGTCCAGGCGCGCGAAGACCTGCGGCGGCTTCGCACGGTATGGCCCACCACGCAAGTGGTGTGGTCAGAGATCCTTCCAAGGATCGTTTGGAGGGACGCCATTTCCCTTAGGGCCATCCACCGGGTTAGACGCAGGGTGAATAAGGCCGTGGGAAAAACTGTCAAAGAATTAGGTGGGGTTGTAGTGGCCCATCCCCTCATCACCGTAGATCGGCCGTGGCTTTACCGGGCCGATGGCGTTCACCTGTCAGAACAGGGGAACGCCATTTTCTTACAGGACCTGCAGAGGTCTCTGCGTGAGCTGGCGCAGATAGAGGGGGGAGTCGGGGGGCCAAGATAGAGATCTGACCCCCGCTCCGTGGCAGGTTAGGGGCGGAAATCTGGGTGGTTTCAGCAACTGCGCGTTCTCCCTTGGGCATCTTTGGGGATGATTGACAGGTTCTCTCCAAGCCCATGGTGGGTGCTACCTGCGCACTTGGGGGGAACCTGTCTTTGGGTCCCGCTATTGAAGTCCCAGGGTAGGGGTGAGCCGGCGGGACCCCCCTCATGCGAGTGTATGGCAGGGTCTCAGGTGAGGGAGAGGTCCCTCACCTGGACCAGCATCGATTACGCCCATAGTTGCCCAGGAATGTTGACCTTTTACGTCATTTCCGCCTCGGAAGTGTTTGTTTGACCCTGCAGGTCCACTGTTTCCGGGTCATAGTTGAGTATGTTGATTTATGCAAATTTATGCTAATTCATGCTAATTTAATTAATAAATTATGCAAATTTATTATAATAAAAATGACCCAAGTTTAAATCCAGCTCTTGTGTCCGAGTCGTTACTCCGTCTCTTCTGCAATAATGCCGGCTGACTTACCGGCCCCACGGCGATGTTGCTGAAGGGCCGGGCAGACTCGGACCCTTCCGATGGCGGCCGCCATCTTGTTTTCGGCCGAAATCTCGCGAGGCGAGATTTCGGCCGAGAATGCCCTGCCCACGTGGCTGGGCATGACGTCGGGTCCGGGCGGGGCCTGCTGGCCCTATTTAAGGGGCAGCAGGCCGGGAAGACAGCCTTTTCGCCCGGACCTGGTGCCTGAGCAGACACCCACCCGCCCTTCCCTATTTTGCAGTGTGCCTAGGGGTCGCCTGCGGGGGCCGAATGGGAATTTTTTGCAGCCTCGCCCATTAGGCCAGGCTGTTTTTTCGCCCATTCCACACTGGGGAGATGGATGTGCGGTTAGGGGGTGTTTTGCATTTAATTAGGTTAATTGGCTTACCTCTGGTCATTGGGTAGGCAGGTTAGGGGCGGAAATCTGGGTGGTTTCAGCAACTGCGCGTTCTCCCTTGGGCATCTTTGGGGATGATTGACAGGTTCTCTCCAAGCCCATGGTGGGTGCTACCTGCGCACTTGGGGGGAACCTGTCTTTGGGTCCCGCTATTGAAGTCCCAGGGTAGGGGTGAGCCGGCGGGACCCCCCTCATGCGAGTGTATGGCAGGGTCTCAGGTGAGGGAGAGGTCCCTCACCTGGACCAGCATCGATTACGCCCATAGTTGCCCAGGAATGTTGACCTTTTACGTCATTTCCGCCCCGGAAGTGTTTGTTTGACCCTGCAGGTCCACTGTTTCCGGGTCATAGTTGAGTATGTTGATTTATGCAAATTTATGCTAATTCATGCTAATTTAATTAATAAATTATGCAAATTTATTATAATAAAAATGACCCAAGTTTAAATCCAGCTCTTGTGTCCGAGTCGTTACTCCGTCTCTTCTGCAACATATGCACCAAAGACAAATTCCTTGTGTGTGCAATCACACTTGGCCAATAAAAAATTCTATTCTATTCTATTCTACTCTATTCTAAATTAGAACACAATATCCAGCTTGAGATCTCTTATATATTATCAGGATAACATACTACATGCTAGAATATGGTCTTCCTTACTATTCTACTTATGATTTGCTCCCATTCATTATCCTTTCCTGCTTACTATGACTACAGATTGCCATAATTTTAGCTGTGTAACACCAGCAATGCCCCAAGCAGATGATCAGGAAACCACAGTTTTCTGTCTTCTCACATTGCATTTATCTCTGAAAGCATACTATCACACGAGGAATTCAGTTGCCATCTGGAAGGTGACTTGTGGGCGATCAATTTAAGTACACAATTACTATTGGTTGATAATCATTGTCTTGGTGCTCTGGCAAATTAAGTTAGAAATGCTGTTTATCAAGAGATGGACAGCATGGTTAAGAACCAGCTGATAGTTGGAAAATCTTTTTATCTTCATTTATTCTCTACATGGGGCTACCCTTGAAGAGTGTTTGGAGACTGCAGATAGTCCAGAATGCACCCGCATGAGCTCTCATGGGTGTACCTAGGTACACCCATATAACACGAATGCTCCGTGTGCTGCACTGACTGCCAATTAGTCTCCGGTCACAATTCAAGGTGTTGGTTATTACCCATAAAGTCCTACATGGCTTAGGTCCAGACTATCTATGGGACCTTCTCCTGCTGCATACCTTGCAGAGACCAATTAGATCAAACAGGGTTGGCCTTTTCCAGGTCCTGTCGACTAAGCAATGCAAGTTGGCTAGCCTACAGGGGAGGGCTTTCTCTGTGGCTGCCCCGGCCCTGTGGAAACAACTAGATTTGTTATATGCTGTTTTTATTATTGTTGTTAGCCGCCCTGAGTCTACGGAGAGGGGTGGCATACAAATCTAATAAATAGGTAGGTAGGTAGGTAGGTAGGTAGGTAGGTAGATAGATAGATAGATAGATAGATAGATAGATAGATAGATAGATAGATAGATAGATAGATAGATAGATAGATAGATGATAGGTAGGTAGATAGATAGATAGATAGACAGATAGATAGATAGATAGATGTAGGTAGGTAGATAGGTAGATAGGTAGGTAGGTAGGTAGGTAGGTAGATATGTAGGTAGGTAGGTAGGTAGGTAGATAGATAGATAGATAGATAGATAGATAGATGATAGGTAGGTAGGTAGGTAGGTAGATAGATAGATAGATAGATAGATAGATAGATAGATAGATGATAGGTAGGTAGGTAGGTAGGTAGGTAGGTAGATAGATAGATAGATAGATAGATAGATAGATAGATGTAGGTAGGTAGGTAGGTAGTAGGTAGGTAGGTAGGTAGGTAGGTAGGTAGGTAGGTAGGTAGGTAGATAGATAGATAGATAGATAGATAGATAGATAGATAGATAGATAGATAGATAGATAGATAGATAGATATCCCCAAATGCCCATACTGCTCCCACCCTACCGGCCTTTCCAAAGGCCCTGAAGACCTGGCTTTGCTAAGTGTTAACATCTAGTCACGGCCAAACTGTGACTGACTTGGTATATATATATATCTGATTGGATAGTTTGCTAAACATTTTTTATCATGAATATAATGGGGCTTTTACCTGTTTTCACTATTTAATTTTTGACTTTTTGTAACACTGCATTGTGTTATTTATTGTTGTAAGCTGTCTTGAGTCCCATAGGATTGGGCAGCATAGAAGTCGATTAAATTAAATTAAATTATTCTGGCCAATAATAGAGCAGGGTCTATTCTCTGTGAATAAATAGAAAGAGGAAATACTGTATGTGCTTACCTCCTATTTTTGAGAGAGCGCCAGAATTTCGTGCATGATACATTTTCCAAATATATTGACAATTTAACAAGAACAAGACTTTCAAAATCCTGCCAGAAAGAATAAGAAGTTACTTTTCCCATATTTGTCCTTAATAGATTCCCCACTCCCTGCAAAATTTCTTCTACTGCTGCTAGTGGGAGAAAAAATAACTATAGTTTCAGCACCGAGGCATCCTTTTCTTTGTTCTAAGAGACCCACATAAGTAATGTTGTGGGACTGCTGTAAGCTACAGCTTCCAGCAAAAATTCCCAAGACTTCTTTCTGTGAACACTATTGTCAAAATATACAGCTTACCTGGGAATGAAATTCTGATAGCATTGCATAGATTGCTGAGTGGGTGAGGGCTCTATTTATTTAAACTCTAATTTAAAAATTCCCTGAAGTTTCCCATTCTCCTGTGACATTTATTTTTTTCTGTTTGTTGAAGCACAGCAGAATAACGAAAATCATATAAGTAGGGGATCTGTGAATAATTCATGCCACCATCCTGTCAGTTGAACCAAATTAGGGACATTTTTGTCCCAAAGTTCTACATGTTATAAAGTAGGGCAATTTGGGAATATTGTCCATACTGCTTGGAAGTCATCTTTCCTGTCCCTTTGTCAAGAAATAGTTCAAATGACAACAGATATCAGCAAACTAATGTTATGAATCCAACAGTATTTTTCTAGTGTTGTATAATAAATTTTAGTTTGTTTACATTTTTAGAAACTCTACTGTTCTGTTGATGTAGACAAGATTTAAGGAAAAAATATCCAGAGGTGGATTTCAGCAGGTTCTAATCACTTCTGGAGAACTGGTAGCAGAAATTTTGAGTAGTTCAGAGAAATAATACCTCCGACCTGCCTCGCCCCATCTATTCTCTGCTTCCTGAATCCCAGCTAATTGGGAGGAAATAAGAATTTTGCAGTAACCTTCCCCTAGAGTGGGGAGGGAATGGAGATTTTACAGTATCCTTCCTCTGTCACACCCATCAAGCCACGCCCACCATGCCATGTCCACCAAATTGGTAGTAAAAAAATTCATGTGCAATCTAGAGTTATATTAACAATCCTTTCAGGTTATTGGGTTAGGTGAGTCACAAGGGCACCCCCTCTTCAATAATCCAGGTCATGTGGACCTATAGTTCCTGGTGAGAGGCAGCCCATCATCTATCAAAAGATGCCCTAAAGGAGAACATGCAGTTGCTACCACTGCCCATTTCCACCCCTAACCTGCCATGGAGGGGGGTCAAATCTCAATCTTAGCCCACCGACTCCCCGCTCAGCCTGCACCAGCTCACACAGGCACCTCTGCAGGTCCCAAAGAGAAAATGGCATCCCCCACGACTAAGAGGCGAATGCCATCAGCTCAGTAGAACCCAGGCCAGTCAAAGAATCTTGGGCAGAGGATCCTGTTCTCAGCATGCACGATCACCCAACCCCACTAAATTCTACCCCAAATGTTGTTAACCATTGTTAACCACTCTCCTAGCCATAACCACTGTTCTAGGGGATGTCGAGTAGCGCCATAGAACTCCGAAAGGAGTAAAGCCCAAATCAATGTAAAGATTGAGCATTTACCAAAATGGACCCAAAGGTCCTCACGGGCTTGACAGATCACTGCCAAGCCCCCACAATGGTCCAGGGTCATAGCTACACTTGTGCAAGACCACCACTTAGCACGACCACACACCAAGGACCCGCAGGTCTTCACGGGCATGACCGGTCATGCCCAAGCCCGTGCCAAAACCAAAGTCATTGCCGCATGTGCAACATCAGCGAACTGGGAGGCACCACAGGTGATACTACCCCATACAAAAATTAGGAGGAGCCCTTCGATCACAGCTTCTCGGCCAAGCGGGGTAACCTTGTCCGCCAGCCCTGCATCTGCTGCCACCCAAAGTCAGACTTCGGAGCTCACTGGGGCTTCTCCCATACACAGCAATCTAAAACAGAACAAAGTAGGTTAACATCACAGCGAAAAGGCCACCTTGGGCACAATGTCATACGCATGGCCGAGGACCATCACCCTCCTGCGGCCGATGGTATTAAAAATCCTCTATAAAAACGGCACACAGAGGCACTTCGCAAGATCGCTGATGCGGAAATGACGAAAGCGCCGAGGCCATGTTCTTCCGGGCCTGACGCAATTTCAGCCGGCCGCTAAAACGGCCAGCCATGCATATGTTTCGAGTTTTACCTGTAGGAAGAAAACATTCATAATTTCAATAGTAAAATAGTAATTGGTTTTCGGTATCCTAATATTGTCATCTTGTGGGATTCTAAGATTTGAAGTCCACAGATCTTAAAGTAGCTGAGATTGAGATATACTCTCTGAGTAAGCAGCCTTGTACCATTGGAATAATTTGTATGACAAAAACTCTCTTTCATTGTTTCAAGATTTTGCTGTTTCCTATTTCATAGCCTACTGCTCTCCCTTCCTCACATTTGTTGAAAGGTTGATACTGCAGAGGTCTTCAAACTTGGCAACATTAAGACTTTCCAGCCTAGCTAGCTGGAGAATTCTGGGAATTGAAGTCCACAAGTCTTAAAGTTGCCAAATTTGATGACCTCTAATTTAAAGCATAGCAGAACAGTTACAGCTCATGAACCTCAGTCGCCTTGCTTTCTGTTTGTCCTAGTCTGAGCTTCATGGGACATGAAGGTGCCAATCCTTGTACCACCAACCCAGAAGGACATGGTAAATAATCACCTGAATAGTTGGGAAATGACTTTCAGAAATTAATTTACATTTGAGAATCTGGGATGTGCATTTTGGATTTATATTTTCTTCCTCTCACCATCATTTTAGATGTGTTATTTACAAACTCTGCTCCTCTCCCAGAAGAGTCACGTCCCACAAGGAAAATATCTGAGGAGCAGAAGATCTTGAACAATCTCTGAGGAGCAGAAGATCTTGAATAATCTGAAAGCAGATTATTAAAGGGGCAAAGGCACTCATATGGAGACAGATACTTGATGAGGGCAAGCATTTGCAAATAGCAGATGGAAGAGAAAGTTGCAGACACAGGTAAGCTGGGGAAAATACCAAGTTAAAAAATGCCCCTTAGCTCTTTGCAACCATATTTAGATTGGGAGAATCTCAGAGTAAATAATGTACATTTGTCTGGGAATAATTTAGTAATTCATTAGTTTGTTTCCTTTTAGACATCAGTGTCAAACTGGAATAGCGCACAAATTCTCCAGACTTTTACTTTGTAAAACAAAATTATTTCAGGGTTATACAATAAATCAAGAAAATGTTCACTGTGTATTGAGATACTGTAGATTCTTTTTAAAATAGCACTGAATTTTTTTTTAATATGCATTTCTGAACATTTATTTTTCCTCAAAATATACATTCCTCAATGTTTTTTCTCATGAAATTCATTTTCCTAAATCTCTTTTGCTCCATCAAAATTTCAGAAAAGTATGACACAAAATGTGGAGAAATCCACATCCAAAAGTAATTACATCCCAATGTATTGTCTCATTTTTAAAATATAAGCTAGGACATTTCATAACATCAAGATGAAATACTCTGAGCAGCCTTAGCTAAATATAGCTAAAAACTATATCAAATACTATTCACAAAGCAACTTCCTATGAGATTTTAAGTGGATAAGGTGCAAATCAAAGGTGAAAATCCCATAGGTGTCAATTGTTTGCGTGGTCTTAGCTTTCTTAGAAGATCTTTTGCATGTGGCTTATAATTTTTTAAAATATGTGCTTTTTTTCAATACAGAAACAAGCAATCTGAAAGAAGCAATCAAGATTCTACAATGTGCATGTGAAACTTCATCAGGCAGTTAGTTGAATCTTGACGAACTCTGGACTTTTCAGTGCGTCTAATATACACTGTATGTGTGGTTTAGGTTTCCTGATCCATCTTGCGGTGTGTGTATATGTTGATGCTCACTTGTATGCTAAGATAAATTGCCAATGTGCATCATGGATTGATAAATAGAAGCTATTTTTTTTTCAGCTATTCAAACATGAGTGAGATGTTTTACTGCACATAAGCTATCTTCTTGATATTGCAGTGGCATTCAAGTGTTTGATGAAATATAATGCACTTTTATAATGGGAACAAATTTTCATGGTATTGTTCTAAAATCATTTCAGCTAAATCAGGATGTCTGTATCGGTAGAATAAATGAGCAAGTGGTGAGACACCCAAAAGAATGTATCACCCCTTCAGTATGAGAGAGTATGAGTGAACTTTAAAGAAGTGTATTCCTTCTTCATCCATTTTCTGAGCAGAACTTAACTGAAATGATGGAATAAATGGCAGATATCAATTTGACTGTGAGCACAGTGAAGGAATTCATTTTATTTGGAATCACCGACCGCCCTGAGCTACA
Source organism: Erythrolamprus reginae (assembly GCF_031021105.1). Classification (NCBI taxonomy): domain Eukaryota; kingdom Metazoa; phylum Chordata; class Lepidosauria; order Squamata; family Dipsadidae; genus Erythrolamprus; species Erythrolamprus reginae. Next base: position 143,786,829 of record NC_091950.1, on the reverse strand, counting down.
GATGCCCCTCTTTGCCATCTTCCTCTTGAATTACAGCATCACTCTAATGGGAAACCTGGGCATAATCCTTTTGATTCAGACCGACAGGCAGCTACATAGCCCTATGTATTTCTTCCTCACCCACTTGGCATTTGTTGATCTCTGCTATTCCTCCGTGATTGCCCCCAAAATGCTGGCAAACCTCCTATCAGTTAAGAAAACCATTTCATTCCATGGTTGCGCAGCCCAGCTGGGCTCCTTCTTGACTTTTATGATCACAGAGTGCTTCCTGCTGGCAGTGATGGCATATGACCGCTACGTTGCCATCTGCAAGCCACTGCTTTATCAATCCATCATTTCCCGGAGAGTTTGCATCCAGTTAGTGGCTGCACCTTATATATATAGCTTTTCTGTTGCCCTGTTCCACACCATCGTGACATTCCAACTATCATTCTGTTCTTCAAATGTGATTAACCATTTCTATTGTGATGATCTCCCGCTCTTGGCCCTCTCCTGTTCTGATACCAGCACCAAACAAGTCCTCATCTATGCTTTTGCTGGCTTTGATATGATCGTCTCCCTTCTTATCGTTCTTATCTCTTATGTCTTTATTCTGTCTGCCATCCTAAGAATCAGATCCGCCCAAGGACGATACAAAGCTTTCTCTACCTGTGCTTCTCACCTGACAACTGTCACCATCTTCTATGGAACTTTGATCTTCATGTATTTGCAGCCAAGCACGAATCATTCCCTAAGCACCGATAAAATAGCTTCAGTTTTCTACACACTTGTGATCCCCATGTTGAATCCCATTATTTACAGCCTGAGAAACAAGGAGGTTAAAGAGGCCCTGAAGAGAAGAAGAGGGAAAATTCTGGTTCTTCATTAAAGAATGGTTAAATTTATTTCCATCTGTTTCATTCTAAGTTTGGAATAAACTTTAGTTGTTTATTTGGACTAGTTTTCTGCCCAGACTCAGATTCTAGGAAGACAGATGTTTTAAAAGAGAACATACTAGGGAATCACATGCTAGCTGGAGGTGTTCGTGTTGATCCACCCTGTTCATTTTCTCATGTGTTTTCTTTGAATGCTAGTCTGTCCCTACCTATCCTTCAACTGGGATTATGCAAACACCCACATCTAACCATAAGGTATATGATGAATGACTCCCAACTGGGTTTTTAGCTTTCTAAATATCGCCTGTATGATAATGATACAAAGGCAAAAGCCGCTGTATCTATTTGATATGTTTCTCCTACTACCCATTGCCTCTTCATTCTATATTTCTGCCTCCATTTTCTCATTACAGTCATCTGTCCATAATCCCGCTGCTTTGTTTCCATGGTGTCATGAATATCCTGTACAATTAGCTATGTAGGTCCTCAAATAAGATATTAAGCTGGTCAGTTTCAGACAGGTCATTCCAGGCCTCAAACTGAGCACATCTGTATTCTGCATTATCATAATAACATATAACAAATAACACAACTCACAGTTGCCACATCACTAACAACAACACACAATTTGACTTTAATACGTATAATAAGGTGGTGTCACAGTAGAAGGTAGAATTCAATTATAAATGTTTATACTAAACAACCGCTTCATAAATGAATAGCACAACACAGGAGAACAAACCCATCAGGATAAGATTCAGCAGTCCATCTGCATTTAAAGGTCAAAGGCCACTCTTTTGAAGACAAAGTCCACATTTTGGACAGAGAGGACCACCGATTTGAAAGAGGGGTCAATGAGGCCATCTATGTCAACAGAGGGGGAAGGACAAGGGTGGGCAGCAGGCAGGATGGGGTGGAAAGCAGTTCCACCGGCGGAAATGAAAATGTATGCGCAGCTTCAGCTGATCAGCGGCTGTCACTTCCTGGATTACTGGTCTCAGCTCAGCTCTCCTTTTTTTCGCTGCTGCTGCTGCTACATCTGCACCCCTTGCTTTTTTCCTCTTTCCTCCTTCCTGGCCTTGGACAAAATTCCCTCTCTCCTGCGCAGTTCCCCTCACGTGGCCACCTCCTGCCTGAGTGCAAGCAGAAGGCGTGGGTGGAAGCGGCACTGGCAGCAGTTATGCTTCTGGCAGCACCCATTTGCCTAGCTACTCAGCCTGAGGCAGGGGGTGTGACCCAGGAAGGACAGCGCGGGAAACGCAAAGCAAATTGTCACCCCAGCGAGCAACACTGGTAGGGCTGTAAATCGAGGACTTAACAGTTCACTTGAACGATGGTGATCGTTCAAGCCACTCCCACCTGGTCACATGGTTGGCAAGCCACTCTTACCCAGTCACATGAACATTAAACCACACCCACAAAATAAGCCACACCCACAGCAATGTACCCTCTAATTTTTTTTCGTTGTGGGCGGAAAAGTATAGTGTCTGAGCGACAGTCCCTTTGGGACTGGGCGGAAGAAATAAATAAATAAATAAATAAGTAAGTAAGTAAGTAAGTAAGTAAGTAAGTAAGTAAGTAAGTAAGTAAGTAAGTAAATAAATAAATAAATAAATAAATAAATAAATAAGAAAAAATCCCTTTTATTAAAAGAAATTAATAATTTAAAAAAACCAAAATCCATTACTATTAAAACTAAATCAACCAGCAAAACCAAAAACATAACTATTAATAAAAACAGGTGAGGGCTGGGGGGTTTTTCTCTGTTATTATTTAAGTGCTTTTACCATATGCTTTAAATCAAGTCACTTCTCTCTCTGTTTCTCTCTCCTGTCATTCTCTGCCTCAATCATTTTCTCATTTCTCTTTTCTCCCCTTTTTTCTATCATTTCTCTCTATCTCTTCCTTCCACTCTTCTCTCTCTCTCTTGCTTTCTCTGTCTCTCTCTCACACTCTCTTCCTTCCTCTCTCATCTCTCTCTCTCTTTCTTTCTTTCTTTCTTTCTTTCTTTCTCTTTCTTTCTCTTTCCCCCTCTTGGTCTCTTTCTTTTTCTCACTTTCTCCCTCTCTTGCTTTCTCTCTCTCTCTCACTCTTTCTTGTTTTCTTTCTCACACTCTTTCTCTCTCTTTCTCTCTCTTTCTCTCCCCCCTTTCTCTCTCTCTCTCTTTCTCACTTTCTCTCTATCTTGCTGTCTGTTGCTCTCATTCACTCTCGTTCTCTCTCCGTTCTTCTCAGCGGAGGCTGGTGATATTCAATGTCGGGGGGGCGTGGTTGCGCACGCTCCCTATCTCCATACCAGGCCACTCGGAACATTCAAAATAAGAAAAGCCTTCGCCGGCAGGCGTTCTCTCAGCAGAGGCCGGCGAAGGTGATATTCAATGTCGGGGGCGGGCGCGTGGTTGCGCACGCTCCCTATCTCCATACCAGGCCACATGGAATATTAAAAATAAGAAAAGCCTTCGCTGGCGAAAGTTTTTCTTATTTTGAATGTTCCGAGTGGCCTGGTATGGAGATAGGGAGCGTGCGCAACCTGCCCCGCCTCTCCTGCAACCCCCTTGCTAAGAGCCCAGGATGAAAGTGCTCTCAGCAAAGGGACTGAGACGGGCAGGGCGTGCGTTCCGGGTGCGGAGGAGACGCGCCCAAAGGTAGGAGGCGGCGGAGGAGCAGAGGGGGCGGATCGGGCGGGGGGCAGTGACGAAAGGCCGAGGGGGCCGGAGGCAACATGGGGAGGCAGGGGCGACTGCGGCTCCCTTCCCTTCTGCTGCTGGCGCCTCCCCCCCCGCCCCCCCCCCCCCCGCGGGACTGCGCGCCCATGGAAAATGGGGACTGCGCGCCCATGAAAAGGGCACGCGAGGCGGTATTTTGGGCTGCGCGTGTGCTCACGTGCGCAGCCTACAGGGAACGGTGACCCACAGTGCGGCAATAAAAATTTTGGCTGCCCATTACTGGGGAAGGATATAACATTATATATCTCCAGTGTACAACACAATGTTTTCAGCAGTTCCAAGAAGGCTCCACATGCATTTGCAGTCTTGGCAGTAAAGATAAACCTCCAGATGGCCTCAATAACCTTCTAAAAGAAGACAAACGGCCAGTTGTCTGCAAGGAGCATAAATCCTGCCATTCCCCTTCATCCAGTCAGAACTGAAGAAGCTTCTTGGATGAGAACTGAAACGGCTTCATAGAAAAACCAGAAAGTCTAGTTGCTTCTTGAAAAAAAGCACCTTTGGGACAATATCCTCATATTGTAAGCATATTATCATAGGTGTAAATTAAATATAAAATACAAGATCTCAGCAGACTCTCATTTTCAGGATCTCTTGCATACTGTTCAATCAGGGCTAGGCTCTGAAACACTAGTATTCAGCAATACATGTTGTTCTGTCGGGCTCTCTGGTAGACTCCTCCCAAAAATTCACAGGTACAAATTTCAGACACACATACGTTTGAAAATTCAAAACAATGTTCTTTATAATGAAAATTCACTTAACCTAAGCCCTCTTTTGGTATAGCAAAGAGCACTCATCTCCAAACAAACTGGTAATTTGTACAAGTCCCTTATCAGTTCTGTGATACTTAGCTTGCAGCTGTGAGGTAATTCACAGTCCTTCTTCTTTCACAAAGTGAAATACACTTTGTTCTGGTTTAGCTTCAAAGCAGGGGAAAATCAGCACACAAAAGGTCAAAGTCAGTAAAGCAGTCACGAAACACAAGGATCAGATAATCCTCCACAATGGCCTAACCCACAGGCTGCTCTTTATAGCAACCTCACTAATTACCACAGCCCCACCCAACCACAGGTGGCCTCATTTTCTTTGATAATAATCTCTCAGTTGTTGTTGCCTATGCATCACTCTCCGCATGCGTGGCTGTATCATTAACTCTTGTTCTGAATCTAAGGAGGAGCTAGATAATTGATCTCCTTCTGAGCTGTCTGCCACACTCTCCTCCTCCCTGTCACTCATGTCTTCTTGGTCAGAGGAGCCTTCATCAGCAGATTCCACCGGGGGCAAAACAGGCCTGCAGCATGTGGATGTCTCCCCCACATCCACAGTCCTTGGGGCAGGAGCTGGGCCAGAGCTAACCACAACACATGTAAACTCTCTTATCTAGAAGTAAGGGCTTCTTTCAATTGGGCTTCTTTCATGTATGCGGGATTGCAATTAAAGCCTCTCATTTACATGTCTAGTTTTATTATTTAAAAAGTTAGCTTAAGCTTTCTGTCGTATATGAGTAAGCTTGGTACTATACAGGTTAATTTTATTAAAAAACAAGGTACTAGAATCAGCATGTTAAAAATGGTCCAAGTTAATTCAGTTACATATCAGGAGACAAACTTTTAAATAATAGTTCTAGAAGAGCAGAAATTACGCATTGCTGTAGGTGGGGGCCCTCAAGAGAAAAAAAAAATCTACTTTTGATAGCTGAAAAATTCTGAAAAGTATGACCTCAACTCCCAGGTTTGCATCTGTTGTGCTTATTTTGTCATTCCTCAACTGTATTGCATATTTTTAACTAGTATGTTTCCTCTGATTTGAGGCAGTGAATGCTCAAATCATCTTGCTATTCACAAATACAAAAGTAGAGGAAAGAGTATTAAACTCTATATTATTGTAGGGCATCCACAATATCATATTATTATTATTATTATTATTGTTGTTGTTGTTGTTGTTGTTGTTGTTGTTTTTGTTGTTATAATAATAATTATTATTATTATTGTTGTTGTTATTATTATTATTATTATTATTATTATTATTATTATTATTATTATTATTATTAATTAGATTTGTATGCCGCCCCTCTCCGCAGACTCGGGGCGGCTCACAGCAGTGATAAAACAGTATACTATGACAAATCTAATATTAAGTCTAAAATAACAATTTTACATTAAAAAACTAAAAAAAACCTTATATAAAAACATACGCACAAACATTCCATACATAAAACTACATAGGCAAGGGGAGATGTCTCAGTTCCCCCATGCCTGATGGCAGAGGTGGGTTTTAAGAAGAAAGGCAAGGAGGGTGGGGGCAGTCTTGATCTCCGAGGGGACCTGGTTCCAGAGGGTTGGGGCCGCCACAGAGAAGGCTCTTCCCCTGGGTCCCACCAGCCAACATTGTTTAGTCAATGGGACCCGGAGAAGGCCAACTCTGTGGGACCTAACTGGCCACTGGGATTTGTGCGGCAGAAGGCGGTCTCGCAGATATTCTGGTCCAGTGCCATGAAGGGCTTTATAGGTCATAACCAACACTGAATTGTGACTGGAAACTGATCGGCAACCAATGCAGACTGTGAAGTTTTGGTGCAACATGGCCATATTTAGGGAAGCCCATGATTGCTCTCGCAGCTGCATTCTGCACAATCTGAAGTTTCCGAACACTCTTCAAAGGTAGCCCCATGTAGAGAGTGTTACAGTAGTCGAGCCTCGAGGTGATGAGGGCATGAGTGACTGTGAGCAGTGAGTCCCAGTCCAGATAGGGCCGCAACTGGGGCACCAGGCGAACCTGGGCAAATGTCCCCCTCCCCACAGCTGAAAGATGTTTCTCTAATGTGAGCTGTGGATCGAGAAGGATGCCCAAGTTGCAGACCCTCTCTGAGGGGGTCAATAATCCCCCCCCCCAGGGTGATGGACGGACAGATAGAATTGTCCTTGGGAGGCAAAACCCACAGCCACTCCATCTTATCAGGGCTGAGTTTGAGTCTTTTGTAATTCTATCAGCATTAGCATTTTTAAAAGCAAATTATGTAAACCATGCTTTTGAACTATGGTTTCCTTTCTGGTTTTAAATTATCAAAATAATTAATTGAAATTAAATATTCATTCTTCTGCACTGACTTGCTCTAAATAACTTTGGGACAACTAATATATCCAGTTCATCATATAAGAACAAATGTGACAATTTTTTGGAAATGATAAATTTGCAGTTAAATTATTGTAAATTAATAAATTGTGGAGGAAACTGAATCTGATTATTCCAGTTATCCTTGGGCAGAGTATTAATCATCTGTAATGGCCTCATCTCTAAATAAGATTACAGAGCTGAGAAATTATATGGTGCTAGATAAGGATGTTAGGAAGGAATTTGCAGTATTTTCTGTAGCCAGGTTAGTTATAGTCAGAGGTGGTACCCTCCTGATTTGGACTGGTTCGCCCATACTGTTTGTGATCCACTGGTGACATCATGATGACATCATTCTGAGCATGTGCAGAAGCTGAGCTTCAGCACTGTGCATGCAGTCGCCATCTTGTTTTTTAAAAAAAATTCTTATTTTTTTATTTATTTTGAAAACCTTTTATTGGTTTTCAAATGTATTTTAAAACAGACAAACATATAGCAATAAAAAACAGAGAAAAAAACAAAAACAACAAGAAAATTCAGTATTTCTGCATTGCTACATCAGATATTTCATTAAATCCTATAATAATATACATATCAATTAATTACAGTAATATTCGTATTATTTCATACAATCACAAAACCCCTATTCAAATCATTCATATTTACATTCTTTATAAATTGCCTCAGGAAATGCCACAGAACTTTACCTGTGTGGAAATTGCCCCGGTGCAACCTCCCCAGACTCTTGCAGCTCGTTGGGCAGGCATGGCTGTTGCTGCTGGCTGGGGCAGTGACATTCAGCTTCTGCACATGCGCAGAAGCCAAATTTCACGTGCACAGTCTGTGCACAGCCGGCCATAATGGAGCTACACCCGCAGGTCCATTTCCGCCAGTGGAACAACATTCCATGCCGTTCCACTTCCTGCCCACCCCTGGCTGTAAGGGCCCACAAAGTTGGCCTTCTCCAGGCCCTGTCCACCAAACTATGTTGGTTGGTGGGACCTCAGGGAAGAGCCTTCTCTGTGGTGGCTCTGACCCTTTGGAACCAACTACCTCCATAGATCCACATTATCTCCACCTTATCTGTCTTCCAGAAAGCCATTAAGACCTGGCTTTTCTGGTAGGCCTGGAATTAGGCTGATTGCAGGTATGTATGTTTTTTGTATTATTGTTGTAATTGATTTTTATTATTTTTTATTATTAGATTTAAACTGTTTTTATTGTTGTTGTATTTATTCCGATTGTTAGCCGCTCAGAATCCATTTGGAGTAAGTGGCATATAAATAAAATTAAGTAAGTAAGTAAGTAAGTAAGTAAGTAAGTAAGTAAGTAAGTAAGTAAGTAAATAAATAAGTATCTCGTTGAGGCATTTGGAGTGAGGAGAAACCTAAGCACTCGAACCCTAATCTTAACCCTTGACATGAGTAATGTCAAGTTACCCAGTCACATGACCACCCAGCAACCCCCCTCCCAGTCATATGACTGCAAAGCCATTCCTATCCAGTCATATGACTGCAAAGCCACTCCCACCAATTCACCACAAAGCTATGTCCACCATGACATGACTATCAAGCCACGCCCACAAAATAAGCCATGCTTAGAGTGGTAGTAAAAAATTCTGGAGCCCAATCCTGGTTATAGTTATGGCCTTTCTTTGCTAATAAGAAAGGATGATGTTCAGGCATGATGTTCTTTCTAACTAGCAACTTGTTCAATTGCTTACAGCAACCCTATGAGACTTCATTAAGATGACAGTATGAAAACACATGTTTACTCCAGAGAAGGCAAGCAGGTGAACATATAATTTACTATAGACAGTATCACTGATAGAAAATAAGATTTGATTTTGTTTTGTTTTGTTTATGCAGTCTTATTATTTTTAATTGTGACATGGAAAGCTCTGCAGCATACTTCTTAATTATTCCCTCTGAACTTAATTTTTTTTCCTGTAGCAAACTAGTCCTAAGTGAATTCTCCACACTTAGAAAAGAAATTATATAAAATGTGTTTAAAGAACTTGAATTAATTCTGTAAACTTTGCACTAATGACTTCTGCATTCATTAGCGTAAAGAAATATACGGAGACAAATATCTTTATAGAAAAGTATATCATTTATCACCCAGATACATTGACTTGCCCAACAGACATCCACAGTTCCTTTTTAACTTATATAATTAAATGTCATTTGTTTCATTTTGATTCTTTATAAAAAGTACTTGTTAATGTATAATGAGAACAAAGCAATCAATAATCAAACTTAGTAATAAATGTTAAGGTTAAAGGCAGAACAAAATAAACTTGAAAATAGCAAAGAAGCAATAAAAAGAATTATTTTCAAATATTTATTAAATTATTATATATTGTATAATTATTTAATAATACCAATCTGATAATAACTATACTATCAAACTGAGTCTTGGAATCATATTGATCAGACATAATATTGTTATAAAATCAAAATATGTAAAATTTGTATATCTTCCAACCAGGATTTTAGGTCAGGTGCGGTGCGGACATTTCAAATCTCAGTAAGGGTGTGGCTACCTGATGAAGGCAAATCAGCCTGAAATAGATCTATAATAATCGCCCTTCCTTTTCATTATCAGCAAAAATATGTTACATACATACATACATACACACACACACACACACACACACACACACAAACACACACACACATATATATACATATACATATATACAGAATATAGTTTGTCAGCTATGAATAAATTATCTGAGAGGAAATTATAACTGATTTGATGAGTGTCAAATTCAGGCCTAGAATGAAACATCAATTAAAGGAAGTAGGAAATAGTCTCAGCGACTCAAAGCCAGACTAAGTACTGTATTAACACAGCCTATTTACATGAGCGTAGGTGACCTTAGACCACACATTAGCTAAAAGCAGTCAGTGCCTTGGACCAGGTCTAGCCTGCTGGTTTACAAAAGCCCTTTCATGAGCTCATCTTCTCTGAAAAGGGACACAAAATCATCACCAGTCAGTCAGTTGGTAAAAATTATAGTTATTCATTCAAGAAATATAACCTGTCCTACTAGGCTATGTTGTATTTATTTATTTTACTTATTTAGTTTGTCAAACATTTATGAGATACCAGGTGCAAGTATAAACATGGGCATCGCCCCGAGTCTGTGGAGAGGGGTGGCATACAAATATAATAATAAATGACATGAGTATAAATAAATGGGGACAGTAGGACAAGGACAGTAGGAGATGGACAGTAGGGTGTGCATAAGCACTGGTGCGCTTATACTCATCCCCTTACAGACCTCTTAGGAATGGTGTAAGGTCCACAGTAGACAGTTTAAGGTTAAATGTATGGTGGTTTGAGGAAGTAACAACGGAGTCAGGTTGACCATTCTGTTGCTGAAGTCATATTTTGACCATTCTGTTGCTGAAGTCATATTTTCTGCCCCTGAGTTTGGAGCGGTTTACCTTGAGTTTGTATTTATTGTTTGCCTGTGTATTATTGTGGTTGAAGCTGAAGTAGTCGCTGACAGATAGGATGTTGTAGCAGACAATTTTGTGTACTATGCTTAGGTCAGACCGTAGATGGTGAATTCAAGGTTGTCCAAGCCCAAAATTTCTTGCCTGGTAATCGTAGTACTGTAGTAACAACAACAACAACAATAATGTAGAATTCTTTATTGGCCAAGTGTGATAGGACACACAAGGAATTTGTCTTGGTGCATATGCTCTCAGTTTACATAAATAAAAGACACATTTGTCAAGAATCGTGAGGTACAACACTTAATGATTATAGGGGTCAACTAAGCAATGAAGAAACAATCAATATTAATGAAAATCTTAAGGATACAAGCAACAAGTTACAGTCATACAGTCATAAGTGGGAGGAAATGGGTGATAGGAATGATGATAAAAAAGTAGTAATACTAGTAGTGCAGACTTAGTAAATAGTTTGACAGTGTTGAGGGAATTATTTTATTAGCAGAGTCTTGGCATTCGGGAAAAATCTGTTCTTGCATCCATTATTATTATTATTATTATTATTATTATTATTATTATTATTATTATGATTTATATGCCACCCCTCTCTGAAGACTAGTTGTCTTGGTGTGCAGTGCTCTGTAGCAATGTCTTGAGGATAAGAGTTGAAACAGTTTATGTCCAGGATTAGAGGGGTCAGCCCTCTTTTTGACTCATGCAGTATACAGCATGAGTCAATGGAAGGCAGATTGGCAGCAATTGTTTTTTCTCCAGTTCTGATTATCCTCTGAAATCTGTATTGGTCTTGTTGGGTTGCAAAACCAAACCAGAGAGTTATAGAGGTGCAGATGACGGACTCGATGATTCCTCTGTAGAACTGGATCAGCAGCTCCTTGGGCAGTTTGAGATTCCTGAGTTGGCACAGAAAGAACATTCTTTGTTGTGCTTTTTTGATGATGTTTTTGATGTTAGGTGACCATTTTAGGTCTTGAGATATGATAGAACCTAGAAATTTGAAGGTCTCTACTGTTGATACTGTGTCTAGTATTGTGAGAGATGGAAGGATGGGAGGGTTTCTCCTAAAGTTTACCACCATTTATATGGTTTTGAGTGTGTTCCGTTCTAGATTGTTCAAGTCACACCACAAGGTTAATTGTTTAACTTCACGTCTGTATACGGTTTCATCGTTGTCTCAAATGAGACCAATCACTGTTGTGTCATCTGAAAACTTCAGTAGTTTAACAGAAGGATCATTTGAGATACAGTCATTGGTACACAGAGAGAAGAGAAGTGGTACACAGCCTTGGTGGGAGGGGGGTGGTCCTGTGCTAATTGTACAAGTATCTGAAGTGATTTTGCCTAGCTTCACAACAATAACAACAATAATAATGATGCTAATGCTAATGATAACAACAACAACAACAATAATAACAACAACAGAGTTGGAAGGGACCGTGGAGGTCTTCTAGTCCAACCTCCTGCTTAGGCAGGAAACCCTGCACCACTTCAGACAAATGGTTATTCAACATGTTAAAAACTTCCAGTGTTGGAGCATTTATACAACTTCTGGAGGCAAGCTGTTCCACTGACTAATTGTTCTAATTGTCAGGAAATTTCTCCTTAGTTCTAAGTTGCTTCTCTCCTTGTTTAGTTTCCACCCATTATTATTATTATTATTTATTAGATTTGTATGCCGCCCTTCTCCGAAAACTCGGGGCGGCTTCTGGTTCTACCATCAAGTGCTTTGGATAATAGTTCTTTGTGGCAACCACTAAGATATTGGAACACTGAGTCTCTGGAGAAGGACAGCCTAGAAGTCCAATAAATAAATAAATAAACACTGCTATAATGTCGCCCCCAGTACTTCTTTTAATTAAACTAGACATTCCCAGTTCCTGCAACCATTCATCATATGTTTTAGCCTCCAGTCCCATAATCATCTTTGTTGCTCTTCTCTCTACTCTTTGTAGAGTCTCAACATACTTTTTACATTGTGGTGGCCAAAACTGAATCCAGTATTCCAAGTGTGGCCTTACCAAGGCATTACCCCACTGTTAATGCAGCCTAGAACTGTGTTGGCTTTTTTGGCAGCTGCTGCACACTGCTGGCTCATATTTAAATGGTTGTCCACTAGGACTCCAAGATCCCTCTCAAAGTTACTACTGTTGAGCAAGGGACCATATATACTGTACCTGTGCATTTTAGGGTTTTTTGTATTTGGTTGGGAAGGGTTTTTTCCCCCTAAATGTAGCATAAGGTATTCTATTGCGAGCTCAATTGTATTGATATCCGATATACAGTATGGATTCCAGGCAGATGAGCTGTATTCAAGGGAAAACACCCGCCCCCATTTCTCTCTGAAACTAATGTCCTTGTGTCAAAACACATTGTTATTGGAACATGATCAGGATTTATGGTTCATTACTTTTCAAATAAATCTACTTTTATTTACACAATTTTTCAAATAAATTAGTCCTGGATTAAGACATCAAGGAAATAATCTAAACATGTATTCTTGTTTGGTTAAATTTAATTGACTTCATAACAAATGATGTACATTGCATTATTAGATGTATTATATATGTTGACAGGTAAATAATCCTGATAGAGTCATCTAAGAAAGCATCTTGTGCATTGTATTGGTTATTGATTTTGATAATTTGGTGGGATAGTGTCAGTGGCAAATGACTTTTTTAAGGCCCACCTAACAATATTTTTTACTGGGGAAAATTTTCAAGAGAAATTGGATATCTTTAATTAACTTGGTAAAAAGAGAAGTCCTTTGGGAAATGTGTTTTTAATGGCTTTCTGCGAGCAATGCAATACTTGCATTAGATGTCTGGGGCTCTGAGGTAGACAAATAAATACTTCCAATTTTTCTGACTGAATAATTGAAACACATGAAAACAACAAAGGATGGGAAACTAGCTACAAAGAGGTAAATTGCTGGGAGATAGGGGCAGAGGCAGAGGCAGAATTTTATTTTCTTGTGCTAATGAGACTACTGAAACTGGATGCAAGGAGGTAAGTCAATAACTATAAATGTCTATAGAATTAGACTTATTTTTATTAGACAAATTATTAGACTTATTTTTAAAGACTGCTTTATTATTGTTCTAAACAGCTTAACAAAATGAAGAAGCTTTTAAAACACTCATAAATGCTTGATCTGAAGAGGTCCAGTTGTATTGTATCTTCTTTTAAGTAGCAGAAAATAATGTATACTTTCAGAACACCATATCAATTTGAAAGATCTATAAAAGTATAGTCTGAAATGTAACTGTGTCCTGTTTTAGTATTAAAATAAGGCAGCTGAGTTAAACCCTGACTTAATCATGTTTGGAGTAGATCTATTTAAATAATTGGGGGGAGGCAGAGGCAGAATTTTTCCCCCTTGTTTTCCTCCCCCAAAATTAAGGTGCGCCTTCTACTCTAAAAAATATGGTAGCCTGTATATTCCCAGTCAATTTTGCCTAATGTAGAAAGTAACTTTTGAATCTACTCCCTCAATCTCAAATTCTGTGGTCACAATACTCTAGGTCAAAAGTTCTTTTTGGTATCACATTCTGTCACTGAGGACTAGATGGAATTGCATTTCCTTCTATCCTTTCCTAGTTCAGAACTAGTGGATGGAAATCCACTACATTTTACTGCCTTCTTTGAAACGGTACCTTTGGATTTATTAAAAATATATATACACATGACCAAGGTTGTTTGGTTTTAGCTTTGTTTAAACAGAAAATACAACTTGCACACTCTGAAAAATGCCACTTGAACACAAGTAGAAAATTCTGCAAAGGAGAGAGACTTATGATGCTGTGAGCCCCAAAGCAATTTTGCTGCTTAAAAAGAGAAAGTCAAGAATCTTACGGCCCTCCATTCAATTTTTAAAAGTAAGTACAGCATGGATTGCTCCTGGTTCAAACAGGTTCTTAGAATTGGTAACATGGGCCACCTAGGATGCTTCTGCATATGCGCATTGGTGGTGCACATGCAAGAGAGAGAGCGCACCCCAGCTGCCAGCTTCCCAAAAAGTTTACAACCCTACTGGTAAATTCTGCTTATGTTTTTCTAAGGCAAAAGAAAACTACAGAATTAGGGACATTGCAGAAAAAACTTTCAAGGTAAGTCAAGTTAAGCTAAGCTAAGAGCAAATTAGTTATTTAGCAGCTATATATATTAGAGAAATGTCTGTGCTTATAGAATCTCAACACATTATAGGAAATTCTGAATATGACTGGGTAATATTTTAATGAAATGTGTTTTTCAAAATTCTGTTTTCCAAAAAATAGTTATGAATATTTTTCAATTAATTCAGATGATGATGATGATTATTATTATTATTATTATCATTATTATATTATAATATTATATTATACTATATATATAATATATATAATATATTGTATATATTATACAGTAATAATATATTATATTATTATTATTATTATATTATATAAATAATTTATTATTATTATTATTATTATTATTTTATTTTATTTTTATTTTTTTCACTGACCTGCATGCATGGCCCTATCCAAGGAACAGACAGAGTGCAAGAATTAAGTGCATAGAGCAGAAGCCTCACTGGGATAACATGGCATATATTAACTGAGATTAGTCCACCTGTGCCACAAATTATTCATATAGTAATGGAAATCAGGATTAATTGGAAAATCTAGTTAGAAACAGCTGCATTAGCGAACTGTTTTCACTAAGTCATGTGACATCAATCAAAGTAATTATTTCATAACTCTAAAGTATATTGCACATTAGAGAATGTTTCCATATAAGATTTAAAATAATATTTATTCTGCCCCCATTTATGTATCTTATTGTTTCCAGACCACAGAGGATAAACACACACACACACACACACACACACACACACACACACACACAAAAGGCTATTGTCTTGGAATAAAATAAGAAATATAATTAAATGGGACAATCTCCAGAGTATCTTTCTGACTTTCAACTACTGTATTTTTGGGAATATGAAATGCACTTTTCCCTCCCCTTAAAAGAGGCTGAAAATTTGGGTGTGTCTTTTACTCTGAATGTAGCTTTTTCTGAATTTTTCCCTCAGTCCTAACAAGGCGCTAACAATATTCCCAATTCTTCCTGGCTTGAAGGCTTGTTTTCATTGCTATTCCCTCTGAAAAAGGTTTTTTTCTTCCTTACTTGCATATTTTTTTCATTGCTACTCTGAAGAAGTATTTTTTCAGCCCTAGGTCTTTGCAGGCTTGTTTTCATTGCTACTCCCTCTGAAGAAGATTTTTTTTCCAGCCCTAAGCAGGGGATAAGATAATGTAAGGACGCTAGCCAGATGAATACTGTAGATTTTTTCCCTATTTTCCTTCCCAAAACTAATCTGTGTCATATACTCCAAAATATATGGTATACAAGTCCAATCAATCAATCAATCAATCAATCAATACCATTATCCTTTGATAACATGAATGAACATATTTTCAATCCAGCACATACCTGCCGGATGCATTCAGACATCTTGAGGACCATGAGTATGCTCAAGTATTCACACAGCATCCCATAATAATAGAGAGGACTGATGTGGTCTCAATCTGGTTTCAAAAAAAAAAAGGTGTAAAAGTTCAAGGGCTGCCATAAGGAGAGAGGTGGCAACTCTTCTTCCTAGCAACTTTGTTCTTTGATACAGTTTTGCAAGGAGGGAGGAGAAAATGACATCTTTCCCTCATACTCCCAATGATTTTATTTCAGATCCTTTTTTCCAAACGTCATTTCACAGGAGGGATTCAGTGACCAGTTCTCTGTCAATTGGTTCATGACGCTGAGAGCTGGCCAGTGGGAAAAGTGGGCAGTGCACTTTCCTACTGACCACCCACCAGAGGTGGTTCCTAGCAGTGTGGTCCAGTGCACCACTCTGGTAATGGCCCTCCGATTACGCAATTTTGGCATGATGGCTCCGGTGCTATCTTTGTCGATCCATGCATGCCGCCATAGTTTTTTTCTAATTTTCAGCGACTTTTTTTTCAGCTGTCTGAGCTTGCATGGAAGTAAAATCATCGCTCTGTACATGCATGGGAGCAAAATTATCGCAATGTAGGAAAAGGTAAGAGGAACCCTCCCCTGCCACTCACCTGTCGAGAGTAATGAGCTGCTTGGAAGGCAATGGGTTGTTGATTAGAACTACATTTAATTCCTGCTGGTCAGCTGACCATAACAGTAAGAACTATGGGCAGGGCTGCTTGGTATACTTAATGCTTTACTGTCTTCTTTCTGCAGTCGGACATTGTATACGTGCTTTTACATGTAAGGTAGATATAACTTCAAGCAATTTGATTCTCACCAGCTCAAGGTTGACTCAGCCTCCCATCCTTCCTAGGTGGGTAAAATGAGGACCAATATTGTTTGAGGCAAGATGCAGTATATAACTGCTTTTGATATTGCTATGTAGGCTGTAGGTTTTCTGTCTGATCGCCTGAGAATGCTTGTAATTGTACTCCCATATGTATAGAAGGTTCCAGACTGGAAAAATCTAGTCTAGACTGTACAAAATAGCCTTCTATATTTGCTTTCTTTGAAGGACATTTCGCTTCCATAACAAGGAAGCTAAATATTGCAAATGCTTAATTTATAATTGTTCTTTTTAAATTTTACATAGTTCTGCCATTTTTATTGAACAAAGAACGGCTTTCTTTTCTTTATACAATAGCATAGAATGAATCAAATTGTGCTGCGTCTGTGGATGCCATCAATTGAAGGAACTGAAGGGGGACTCAGATAAAAGACGACTGTTGTCTCTGCACAGTATCACAAAGGCTTCTTGCTCTATTTTTATTTTCTTGAGTCTAGAATAGTTTTTCATTTCCTGGGCTGGGTTTTTTAATTTCACTTCTGAATCACCACCTCTTCCTTTCCCTCCATGAAGATGGCTGGAGACAACCACACCCAGGTGACAGAGTTCATTTTCTTGGGGTTCACAGATAACCCGTACCTAGAGATTGTCCTCTTTGTGGTGTTCCTGACCATTTACTTGACAAATGTCATAGGAAACGTGGGCATGATTCTCCTGATCCTGCTTGATGAACAGCTCCACAGCCCCATGTATTTTTTCCTCTGCCACCTTTCTTTGGTGGACCTTGGTTATTCGACCGCCATTGCCCCGCGTATGCTGGCTGACTTCTTGCGACGACACAAAGTCATCTCTTTCTCCAGCTGTGCTACACAGTTTGCATTTTTTGTGGGCTTTGTGGATGCTGAGTGTTATGTCTTGGCAGCCATGGCTTACGACCGCTACGTGGCCATTTGTCGTCCTCTCCATTACAACACAATCATGTCAAAACAAGTCTGTTTGGTGTTGGTGGTTGGTTCCTACGTAGTAGGTCTTATAAGCTTGGCATCCCACACTAGTCTGACCTTTAGCTTAGACTACTGTGGCTCTAATGTCATCAATCATTTCTTCTGTGAGATTCCTCCACTCCTGGCATTGTCTTGCTCGGACACTTATGTCAGTGAGATCCTCCTCTTCAGCCTTTGTGGGTTCATCGAATTCAGCACCCTTCTCATCATCCTCATTTCTTACATCTTCATCTTTGCTGCCATCTTGAGAATCCGATCTGCTGAAGGAAGGCTCAAAGCCTTCTCTACCTGTGCTTCTCACCTCACTGGGGTCACACTCTTTTATGGGACAGTTATGTTTATGTATTTACGGCCGCCTTCCAGCTACTCATTAGATCAGGATAAGTGGGCCTCTGTGTTCTACACTGTTGTCATCCCTATGCTGAACCCCTTGATTTATAGCCTAAGAAACAGAGATGTGAAGGAAGCGTTTAGAAGAGTTATCAGCAAGAGAGTTTTATCTCATAAATAGCCATCTCTCTGTTATAAAATGCTAAATTAAAAATGTCCCAGTGCTTGTCATATGTAAGGTTCTATGTTAAAACCTACAGTTTTATAGTTGAAAAGCAAAGGATATTTTTTTTTTACCAAGATAATCAAGCATTTGATGTAAGAAAACCTGGCTTTGTAATGTTTCTAAGAGTAACAGTAGACTTAAAACAATAAACCTGTCTCCTGTTATCTTTGCTGTTAAATACAGTGGTACCTCAAGATACGAACCCCTTGTCTTACGAACAACTCGTGATACGAACCCGGGGTTCAGAAAAATTTTGCCTCTTCTTACGAACTTTTTTCGAGTTACGAACCGGCGTTCTGAGACTGCTGGGAAGCCGCGCGGCTGTTTTAAAAGGTGACAGCCGGGCGGCGGGGCTTCCTAGCAGCCTCCCGAATGCCGGTTCGTAACTCGAAAAAAGTTCATAAGAAGAGGCAAAATTTTTCTGAACCCCGGATTCGGTTCGGGAAGTTGCTGGGAAGCCCCCCAGCCCGGCTGTGACCTTTTAAAACAGCCGCGCGGCTTCCCAGCTGTCTCCGAACGCCGAATGCAGAAGTTCAGGTTTGGCGTTCGGCTTCGGGAGACAGCTGGGAAGCCACGCGGCTGTTTTAAAAGGTCACAGCCGGGCTGGGGGGCTTCCCAGCACCCCCCCGAACCCCGAACTTTTGCCGAACTTCCGGGTTCGGGGTTCGGGAGGTTGCTGGGAAGCCCCCCAGGCTGGCTGTCACCTTTTAAAATAGCCGTGCAGCTTCCCAGCAGTCGCCGAACGCCGGTTTTTTGCGGGGGGGGGGGGGGGTTTGGTTGCACGGATTAATTGACTTTACATTGTTTCCTATGGGAAACAGTGTTTCATCTTACGAACCTTTCGTCTTACGAACCTCCCCCTGGAACCAATTAGGTTCGTAAGACGAGGTATGACTGTATATGTATATTTCACTCCAGTCAAAACAACCTCCAAATAAGAATTAATAGCAACTTATTTCCAAATGCTTTATCTTTGAAAAAGAATAAATGTATTGTGCTTTCAGTTTAAAGTTGAACAGTTGTTTAAAGATAATAAACAATTGTTTTAGATAAAACAATTGTTTTTTATAATAATGATTTACATAAGGGCTGTCAAATACCCAGTCCAGGGGCCGGATGTGTCATGTACTGGCCACGCCCACACCTAGATTAACGAAGGGTGAAAAAGTCCCATGAGGCCGCTACAATGACCTGAGTTTGACACCCCTGATTTACATTATCACTTGGCACCTATGTACAATATTAAAGAAAAGTTAGTCATGCTTACCTCTCACTGAAATTAATATATAGCTAATTACAATTACAATACAGAAAATTGTACTATGACACAGTGCAAAGATTAAGAGACTACTTAGAGGGAAGGTTTGAGATTCTTACATTCCAGCATATTTATTCCCCAAAGAGGCTATTTGTAACAGTCTTCACTTTGGGACAACCGCAAGAAAGTAAATTTTAAAAAATCTTTTAAAAGTTCCAGGTCTTGGTAGCTATGTGTGTCAATGAGAAAAAAACCTGCCTAATTTTACTTTCCTAATTTATTTGGAAATGCAAAACCCTCCAGTCAGCATTTTCTTTACAGGTGATATATAGGAGCTGGAGGGAAATAGAGACACAATATCTAAAAACAATAAATGAATAAAAAATAAAAATTATTTTTTCCATGGCTTCAACTTAACCATAGCTGAGTATGAAACAGATCAGACCAGTTTTTCAAATCCTGTTTACATTATAGGGATACAGGCCTACAAGCTGCTTTCAAACTAGGGCAGATTCCTGCCATAGAAACATCCTTACTGATTACAGAACATCATCGGCCCTTGAAAACAGGATGCTGATAGTAAGGAAATAGACATTACTAATCAATGTTCAACTCCAGGCAAATCCGATCTCATAATATAAGATGTGTTATCCTGGTGTTCAGTTGACTCCCAGAATGAAGAGAGATCATGTATTGGTATTAAACCTCATGTTCTATTTGCTATGGCATGAGGACACCCCACTAGCCATTTTTAGAGGACATGTCATGACAAGATATTCTGTGTCTCATTTTACAATAACCTATTTTAGATTTAGATATCAACTGGAGATTTAAAAAGATTTGGCACATGCACACTTGTGTAATGAAAGTCCATTCAGTTTTTAAACTCTGTTTGGGAATTTGACCCAGATTAAGGCTGATTCACACATCTCTAATTACATTTTTCATGGGAACATGAAAAGTCATTAATGATCATAGGGTTGTTGTTGTAAGAAAAATAGGAAGAGGAAGGGATATTAGGTATCCCTTTGAGTTCATTGTAAACAATAATAAAGGTGGAATAAAGATCAAACATAAACAAACAAACAAATACAAATAACAAATAACAAATAATAAATAATAAATAATAAAATTGATGTCTGAGGAATAGTGTGACAATTTGAATGTATATTTTATAAATATGAAATTTTATGTAATAATCACTGCACAATTTATGAACATGAAAAGGATGCCATAGCTATAAAATTTAGCCTGTTTATTCTGATCTTCTTTTTAGATTATTTTACCAGGATAAATTTATAAATCATACCTAAATTTTGTGAGTATGTGTGTTGATGAATCAAAGTGTATCAAAAGTAAGGCTCTATAAGACAACAAACATTCTAAAGGACATAATCACATTAGAATTTACAAACGTCAGAGAAAATGTTACTATATTTAGGAATGTTCAAAAGTCTTTCATCAAATGAGTAAGCATTTGGGGGGAAATGGCAAGCAATAAGAACATTTAATGCAATTTATAAAGAGAATAGATAAAATTATAAATGGAATAGCATTTCTAGCAGAGAATGAATTTAGGGAATAGATTCTCCAGTCTATTTCCTCATCAATAAAAAAGTTATTTTTTACTGATTTGTCTGTTCATATAAAAGCTAACATTTAATCACATATTAGTTTTGAAGTTATCACCAATTAAAGAGGTCCCTTGGATGGCATTCTTGAGGGACAATATGATCTTCTAAATAAATATCCCTGAGGATTTTCCCAACAGCATTTCTACAGCATTTCGTGTCCATGTGAATTTTTTCCCCTCAACTTCATTTGGCAAATTATTCCTGGATTCAGGAAGTGTAAGATTTTGATGTTCTGAAATGTATATAATTCCAGAATCCACAAGCCTAATTGCTGCAATGAATCAGAAATACCATCAGAAATAAACACTAGTTTTTGTTGAAGAGACTTGTTTCCAAATAGATCCAGCTTTATTCCAAAGAGGGAAGAAAGAAGGAAAAATAAACCTATCTTCACATTTCTTTATATGACTACAGGTTTGTAAGAGGAGTGAATGCTAAATGCTACGAGTTAATAAATACAATTTTTTTAAAAAATAGATATTTCATAAGTTTATGAAATTAAGAAAAATAAAATGATGTAATGTATCTGAAGGAGAGTAGACTTACATTGTGGAATAAAGCTGAAATTCACAAGGATAGAAGTGAAATTATGCATTTAGGTAAAATTAAAGAATTATAATTTATGCCAGAATATATGCATTTGTATCATCTAGATTTCTGTGAATGTGTCAGAGTGTAGAAATCTACAGGTTGAAATCCACATTTTGCTCCAATAAATGGTAGTAATGGGAAAACCAAAGATGAGATTTGGGGAAGTTGTACAATCTTCTTAATAAATGCAGTTCAGAGATAACATTATTCTGTTAGGTGACATAAAAGGATGTACAGCATCAAATAAAGAGAATAAAGGAAAAGTTGACTATCTGAGAACTAGGAACAAATCAAACTACCTGCCACACAGAAATGGGTGTAAAAGAAAAATATTGTCTCCACCCTCCAAAAAAAAGATAATTGCAAAGGAAGTGTTTAAGGTGAGCAAGTAATGGCTAAGATCAGAATGATAGAGAAAATGCAGAATTAATTTCATGACCTTTAAAAGGGGGAGAGAGAAGAAGTCTAAATGAGGATTCCACCTTTAATCAAAAGAATATAAAATATAATTATTTTCATACAGTCATACAATTTTCATACAATGTCATACAATGGTTTTGAGTGAAATAGAAGTGAGAGGCGACAGGGAGTACTTTACACATTTGTATAGGAAAAATAATAATATACTAATGAGTGGGATTGAAGCAATTTATATAAACATTACTGTCTAAGGACTATAATTTTTTTTAAAGTCATAAATAATGTAAGGATGTTGTAACTAGAAAAGATCCCATGATAGATTTTGGGTTACTTATAGTATGGGTGAGTGACTACATTATTGTGTATGTAAAGACTGCACCTGTTCATGATAACTGGAAGAATGCAATAATTTCTCTGCTATGCAAAGAGCAAAGTTGCATAAGTGAAAGCAAACACGACTTGGAAATTAGTCTGTTCCTTTTTCAGGGTTCTGGCTTATATGGGTGCAAAATATGGCCATGAGCACATTTGGATTATGAGCACTTTTTGGAAGAACAGTGCAGTTTTATGTAAGAGAAGAGAAAGAGTGTTTAAATCAGGTCAATGAGAAGGGGTATAAATGTAAAAAAAAAAAGGAAGTGTAATGAATAGACCTTGATTAAGAAATATTTTGAGTCAATATGAAATTGAAGAGAGATTGCTCAATAAGAGCAGTTTATAATGGAAAGGAAGAGAAGAATGAACAAGAATTAATGCACTGTTTAGCAAATTGTTCAACACTAAGCAGAGAGTATAGAGTACAGAGCCAGTTTGGTATAGTGGTAGGGACCAGGCTAGAAACTGGATGACCATGGCAGGAGTCATTTGTTTATACCATAAATGTCTAATCTTTTCTTGAAAACATCCAGCAATGGAGCACCCACAACTCCAGGAGGCAAGCTGTTCCATGGATAAATCAATCTCATTGTCAGAAAATTTCTCATTTCCAGGATGAGTTTCCCCATTGGTTTTTGCCCTATCCTTAAATGCTATAGAGAATAAATTTATACCTCTTCCCTGTGTTATCCCTTCATTTATTGGAAGACTGCAATCTTGTCAATCTTTGTTGTTCTTCTTTGCACACTTTCTAAAGCTTCAGTATATTTTTTTGTATCATGGTGGCTTGAACTGCTTGCATTCCAAAGGGAACCTCCCCAGTGTAGAACAGTACGGTCACTTCTCATGATCTTGTACTGTACCTCTGTTGATGCATTTTAGGACAGTATTCACATCTTTTGCAGGTGCAGCACGCTGCTGACTTAAATCACCAGGCTATATCATTTCATAGGCATTATTGTTAAGCCAGGTATTGCCTAACCTGTACCTGTTCATGTGTTTTTTCCTAGTTGCAGGATCTTTTTCTCAACACTGAATTGCATCTTGTTGCATAGGGCCCAATGTTCAAGTCAGTTAAGAGCCTTCTGAATATTGAGACTATTTTCCAAAGTATTAGCAACTCCCCCCGCCCTTATTTTGTGTCATCCCCAAATAGGATGAGCACCTCTTTAATTCCCCTATTGAGGTTATTTATGAAGATGTTGAAGGACACTAGCCCCAAGACAGAACCTTGGTGTACCCTACTGCATAATTCCCTCCATATAGATGTAGTTCCATTGAGGAGTACATATTAAGTGTGTTTGGTCAGCCATCTGCAAATCCATCTGATGGTGGATTAGTCTATCCCTCGTTGTTCTGTCCTACCAAAAAGTAGGCTGTGGTTTACTTTGACAAATGCCTTACTGAAGTTATTATATTCAAAGCATTTCCTTGGTCCATTCATTTATTCATTTTATCAAAGACGGCAATAAGGTTTGTCTGGCATGATCTTTTTTTAACAAACCCATATGGCTTCTACTAATCACCTTATTTCTTCTTCTTCTTGTTGTTGGTTTTTTTTTTGGGGGGGGGGGTGTTTCCAAGTAATGATGTTAAACTGATTAACCTGAGAATTTCTGGATCCAATTTTACCCCATTTTGAAGATAGGAACCACATCAGCTATTTTCCAGCTCTCCATGTTCCATGTTCCAGTAGCTCTGTAAGATTATGTTCAGCATTACTTTTTACTTATGTTATGTTTATACAAACTACTACACATGTTTGACAAATAAATAAATAAAATATCTGCTAGCTCCCTAAGTACCCAGGGATGTGAATCATCTGGTCCAGGAGTTTGAACTCATTTTAAAAAAATAGATGTTATATTACCAATTCCTTGCCTATTTTGATCTGCAATTCTATTCTGTCTTCCACGATGCTGCTTTTGATAGGTTAGACTATTTTTACTTTTGCTTTGAAGATAGGTGCAAAGGAAGAGTTCTGCTTTCTCCCTGCTGCCCATTACCTTCTTGCTATCTTCTTTCCTTAATGGACTGAACCTTTCCTTCACTTTCTTCTTGTTCTTTATATATTGAAAAAAAATTTTTTTTTTATTTTTGACATTTGTTGTAAAATGAGACAGAAGGAGGCAAAACAGATAATATATGCTGCTAAAGCCTCAAAAGAGGAAGAAATTGCCAAATCTGTAAAGAAGGGGGATAAAACCTTCTTCAGATATATTAGTGATAAGAAGAAGAAAAACTGCGGCATCAGGAAGCTTAGTACCGGGAATAATACATGCATTAATGGGAATAAGGAGATCGCTGACCATTTCAATAGCTACTTCTGTTCAGTTTTCTCAAAAGACACCTTACAAAATAATACTATAGAGGGATATAGCATTGCTTCCAGCTGTACAGATTCAGCTCCAGTGATCTTAGAAGCCGATGTCTTAGAAGAACTTGAACGATTAAAGATAAATAAGGCAATGGGTCCAGATGGCATCCACCCCAGAGTTGTTAAAGAACTCAGATCTGTCATTGCTACCCCCCTGACTGATTTGTTTAACCAATCCTTGTTAACAGGAGAAGTTCCTGAGGATTGGAGAATGGCCAGTGTTGTGCCTATCCACAAGAAGGGCAGTAGAGAAGAAGCTGGTAACTACAGGCCAGTTAGCTTGACATTAGTGGTAGTTAAAATGATGGAGATTCTACTCAAAATGAGGATAAATCAGCACCTAAAAAACAATAACTTATTGGACCCAAATCAGCATGGCTTTACTGAAGGCAAATCATGTCAGACTAATCTCATTGATTTCTTTGACTATGTCACAAAGGTGTTGGATGAAGGTGGTGCCGTGGATATTGCCTACCTGGACTTCAGCAAAGCCTTTGATACGGTTCCACATAAAGAGATGATAGATAAATTAGTGAAGATTGGACTTAATCCCTGGATAGTTCAATGGATTTGCAGCTGGCTGAAGCGTAGACATCAGAGAGTTATTGTTAACGGCGAGTATTCTGAACAGAGTCAGGTTACAAGCGGTGTGCCACAAGGGTCTGTTCTGGGTCCTATTCTTTTTAATATGTTTGTGAGTGACATAGGGGAAGGTTTGGTAGGGAAGGTTTGCCTATTTGCCAATGACTCTAAAGTGTGCAATAGGGTTGATATTCCTGGAGGCGTCTGTAATATGGTAAATGATTTAGCTTTACTAGATAAATGGTCAAAGCAATGGAAACTGCAGTTTAATGTTTCCAAATGTAAAATAATGCACTTGGGAAAAAGGAATCCTCAATCTGAGTATTGTATTGGCAGTTCTGTGTTAGCAAATACTACAGAAGAAAAGGATTTAGGGGTAGTGATTTCTGACAGTCTCAAAATGGGTGAACAGTGCAGTCAGGCGGTAGGGAAAGCACGTAGGATGCTTGGCTGCATAGCTAGAGGTATAACAAGCAGGAAGAGGGAGATTATGATCCCGCTATATAGAATGCTGGTGAGACCACATTTGGAATACTGTGTTCAGTTCTGGAGACCTCACCTACAAAAAGATATTGACAAAATTGAACGGGTCCAAAGACGGGCTACAAGAATGGTGGAAGGTCTTAAGCATAAAACGTATCAGGAAAGACTTAATGAACTCAATCTGTATAGTCTGGAGGACAGAAGGAAAAGGGGGGACATGATCGAAACATTTAAATATATTAAAGGGTTAAATAAGGTCCAGGAGGGAAGTGTTTTTAAAAGGAAAGTGAACACAAGAACAAGGGGACACAATCGGAAGTTAGTTGGGGGAAAGATCAAAAGCAACATGAGAAAATATTATTTTACTGAAAGAGTAGTAGATCCTTGGAACAAACTTCCAGCAGACGTGGTAGATAAATCCACAGTAACTGAATTTAAACATGCCTGGGATAAACATGTATCCATCCTAAGATAAAATACAGAAAATAGTGTAAGGGCAGACTAAATGGACCAGGAGGTCTTTTTCTGCCGTCAGACTTCTATGTTTCTATGTTTCTATGTCTTAGTTCATTCTGTGCCTTAGCCCTCCAGACTTTTTCCTTGCAGATTTGGCCTAACACCTCTGCTCCTGTTTTTATGTGTTTCCTTTTTTGTTCCTCAGTTTGTCAGTGTCTCTCTCCCTCTCCCTCTCTCTCCTTCTCTCTCTTCCTCTCTCTCTCACTCTCTGTGTCTCTCCCTCTCTCTTCCTCTTTATCTCTCTCCCACATCATTTTTCAGAGTTTCCTAGCCATCCTAACCAGTTTTTCTCTCTATAATTTCCATCCATGGAAACCTTTCTATTCTCTTTTACTTTGTGGAAGTCAATTCTGTTAGTCTAAACCACCAATCTGACTGTGTAGTTGTCTGTGCCTACATTATGGTGAATTCTAGTATGCCATGTTCATTCACCTCCAAAGTTCCTGCCACTGTCAAACATCAAGAATCCTGAAGAGAAAAAAATGTAAGTTCCACTTAGCAGAAACCGAAGAAACTGAAGTTTTCTATTTTTTCCTCTAAATCCAAATTTTATTTGCACTGTTAGGACATAATCAAACATAGGTGTATTTTCCCCCAACATTTTTTTAGGAAGATGTTTAATTTTTGCAATTAGTATGTTAAAGTATTTATAGCACTTGAAGAATTTATGCTAATCTGATGAAATAACTGTGGTATATATTTTTATTTTATTCAACAGTTAATCCTAATATTTCATGAAAAAAGAAAATCAGACTACGGTGATGAATTTTGTCCTGTTGGGATTCACAGACAACCAAAATCTACAACTGATTCTATTTGTAACATTTCTATTAATATATATAGCCAGCCTCACAGGGAACATCACATTAATGGCACTTATCTGTAGCAGCCCTAACCTCCATACACCTATGTATTTTTTCATTGGAAACTTATCTTTCCTGGATCTCTGGTATTCCTCTGTCTATTCTCCAAAGATCCTGGTAAATAGCATCTCTGAGGACAAGAGCATTGCCTTTGGAGGTTGTGCTGCTCAATTCTTCTTCTCTGCTGGCCTTGCCTATAGTGAATGCTATCTTCTTGCAGCCATGGCCTATGACCGATACATGGCCATTACAAACCCACTGCTGTATGCCACTTACATGTCCAGAAAGTTATGCACAGGACTGGTGACACTCTCATATCTCAGTGGTTTCATCAATTCTACAATAATAACTATCAAAACTTTCATGTTGAGCTTCTGTAATGGAAACATAATTGATGACTTCTTCTGTGACCTACCTCCATTAGTCAAACTTTCTTGCAATGTGCCTGAGAGCTACCAAGCACTGCTGTTCTTCATTCTTGTCTCTAATGTAATTTCACCCCTGGCGCTTATTCTTGCTTCATATGTCCTCATCCTGGCAGCCATCTTGAAGATACGTTCCACTAAAGGGAGACTCAAGGCCTTCTCGACCTGTGCCTCTCACATAACTGCTGTCACTTTGTATTATGGCTCCATCCTCTTCATCTATTCACGTCCAAGTTCCAATTATGCTTTGAAGAGAGACAAAGTTGTATCTGTCTTCTATACAGTTGTGATTCCTATGATCAATCCTCTCATCTATAGTCTTAGGAATGAAGAGGTAAAGAAAGCTCTGAAAAAGAAAACAATGAAGTGGAAGATACCCTAAGTAAAGATGAATGAAAACATGTGCATGTATTTTAATACCCTGAAAATATTAATTAATTAATTAATTAATTAATTAATTAATTAATGTTGTTTAGGCTGAATTTACACATAGATTTATTCTCAGAAAATCTTTTGCAAAATGTCTATTTAAGAATGATTCCTTTTACATTAATTAATGTAATTAATTAATTAATTAATTAATGACAGTGGCAGGATCTTTGGAGGTGAATGAACATGGCATATACTAGAATTCACCATAATGCAGGCACAGACAACTACACAGTCAGATTGGTGGTTTAGACTTTAACAGAATTGACTGCCACAAAGTAAAAAGGTTTCCATGGATGGAAATTCTGGATTAATTGATTAATTAATTAATCAATCAAATTTCTATGCCGCCCTTCTCCTTGGACTCAGGGTGGCTCACAACAAAAAGTGCAATACATAAAGAAATCTAATATTTAAATATTTAAAAGTACTAAAAACTCGCTACTAAAAACATAAAAATCTCATTTACATTAATTCTAACCCCCTCCCCTACACATTTAAGAAACAGACATCCACATTCATCTTCATTATTCTTCATCTTCATTCTTCATTATTCTTGGGCCAGGGATATCAAAAGTTCTTAGTGACCCAACTCTGTCGACAAATATGTGTTTCAGAGCTTTGCTAAAGACTGGGAGGATGGGGACAGTGCAAATTTCCAGGGGGAGTTGACTCCAGAGGGCTGGGGCTGCCACAGAGAAGGCTCTTCCCCTAAGCCCCACCAGGCAGTATTGCCTGGCTGACAGGACCTGGAGAAAGCCGACTCTGTGGGACCTAATCAGTCACTGGGATACATAAGGCAGAAGATGGTCCTGTAAGTAATCTGGTCCCATGCCATGTAGCACTTTATAGGTCATAACCAACACTTTGAATTGCATTCGGAGACCAATGGGCAACCAATGCAGCTCACAGAGTGCTTGAGAAACATGGGCTTATCTTGGCATGCTCATGACTGCTTGCACGGCTTCATTTTGTATCACTTGCAGTCTCTGAATGCTCTTCAGAGGTAGCCACATGTAGAGAGCATTGCACTAGTCAAACCTTGAGGTGATAAGGGCGTGAGTGACTGTGAGAAGAGACTCCCAATCCAAATAGGGCTGCAACTGGTGCACCAGACAGACCTGGGCAAACCTCACCCTCACCACAACTAAGAGATGGTATTCTAAGCTCAGCTGTGGATCAAGGAGGGTGCCCAATTTGCGGACCCTCTCTGTGGGGGGCAGAAGCTCCCCCCAGGGTAATGAATGGACAGGTAGGATTGTCCTTGGAGGCAGGACCCACAGCCACTCAGTCTTGTCGGGGTTGAGCTTGAGTCTGTTGACACCCATCCAAACCCCAACAACCTCCAGACACCGGCACATCACTTTCACTGCTTTACTGAATTGGCTTTTCTTTTCCTTTTTTCTTTCTTTTATTTATTTATTTATTTTTCAAATAAGCTGTTCTCACATAGAACATATTTCTTTCTTACCCTTTAGCTAGCCTGGATAATCTACAATGCTCTTGCGCATTTCTTTGCTGTCTCAGCTGTCCCTGCTTCTGCCTCTCCTCCTCCTTCAGGGTGAGAGGGAAGAAGCCCTAGTCCAAGCAGGAGAGTTGTGGCTCTATGTGGCATGTAGGGAATATCTCTTTTTTCCGCCATCTAGAGGGTGGCTTTAGCTCCTTTTGGAGCCCTCCATAAAATGGAAATGGAACAAATGAAAGAAAATATGATTAAGTGGGTACAGGATTTTGGTTACCCCATTACCCTAAACTAATGGCAACAAATGTGGAGTAGAAACAAAAGGATAACATTAGCCACAAATTATAAGGAAATCTGGTATAAGATGTATTTCAGGTGGCATATAACCCCCACAAAATTAGCTAAAATAGACAAAAAGTACTCACCTAGATGTTGGAGGTGCAACAAAGAATTTGGATCATATTACCATATGTGGTGGAGTTGTGACAAAGTTAAAAGATAGTGGGGGGAAATCCAAATATGGCTAGAAGAAGTATTAGAGGAAAAAATAGAAAAGAAACCTGAACTTTTTTTGTTAGGTATAACACGTGAAAAGTTTGTGAAAAAAACATTTTTTTTCTAGCTCTCTACATAATGATAGCAACGAGAATAATGCTTGCACAACATTGGAAAAATGGAAATTTGCCTATTGAGGAAGATATAATTGAAAAAAATCACATTGTGTACAGAAACGGATAGTTTAACCAAAGAAATAAAAAATATAGATGAGCAAGAGTATATTAACTGTTGGAGTAGGTTTTATCACTGGATGGAGAAAATGGGGGGGGAGTAAAATCAGAGAATTAATAAATATTAAATAATATGGGAAGTAAACGTCAGAGAATCAGTCACAAAAGGGAAACCAAAAGATATGCCAGAAATGTTGGCTGGCCGCATTTAGCGGCCAGTTGAAATTGTGTCAGGGCCTGGACAGAACATGGCCTTGGTGCTTCCATCTCTGTTGCATTCTCGATCTCGCGAGGCTTTGTGGCATTTCCTGCCAGGGAGCATGCCCGACAAGCCCTATAAATAGGGATGCGCCCAGGGCAATTCCTCCTTTT
Source organism: Erythrolamprus reginae (assembly GCF_031021105.1). Classification (NCBI taxonomy): domain Eukaryota; kingdom Metazoa; phylum Chordata; class Lepidosauria; order Squamata; family Dipsadidae; genus Erythrolamprus; species Erythrolamprus reginae. Next base: position 143,756,232 of record NC_091950.1, on the reverse strand, counting down.
GCCCGCCAGCCACTGAAAAGCAGACACGCATCCACAAAGCTCTGCCTGCTCCTCCACATGGCACAGCCTTGCTTCAGGCTGCTCCCAGGTTTGGAGGAGTGGTTTCACCGCTCATCTCCCGTTCTGGAGCAGCTGCAATGGCTTGGGCAGCAGCTTTGCCTGGGGCATCTCAGGTGCTAAGCAGGGATTCTGAGGGTCCCACCTGGATGGGCGACCAGGATGAGCACTGCGGAAAAGCAAGGAAGTCTTTTGGGTCTCACCTGGATCGGTGACCAGGACACACAAAGAGGTTTTCAGGGTTAAGGTCCAGGGGGGTGGTTAAGCAGCGTCCCATCAGAAAATTATTCCCTCTTTTAGGTAGTCACTGCCTGGTGGTTCCTGCCAGGGCTCAGCGGTCTGTATCGCTGTCTTTTATCGCTGCATTTGCTCTTTAGTTGGCTACTTATTTTTCCAGCACATTACTATTGAATACGACAGAATTCCACTTATATATTAAGGTTTAAATTAAATGGTCAAGGAAACGTTCGCCTGATCAGGTTGTTAAATTAATTGAAGGAGGACCAATGAGTTTGTTTCAGTAAATTCATGAAACTAATCCACCAATTTTATTTGGGCAGGAGCTTTCATCCATTTGGTCATTGACATAGTGTACATACATATATAAGTCCCTTAATAACAATAACAATCAGTAATAATAGATTAATTTTAAGGATTAGTGAAGTGGGTTGCTAGTGTAACTAATCTACCTGTTTGAATGAAGCTCATTTATTTAATTTGCTTGAAGCGTGCAGCTTTGATTTATTTTAGTGTGATTTAATCATCACTCATAATGGGAATTCTGTGCCTCCTTTCTCATGGCGAGTTATTATTTTATTAACAATCATGATCTATTCGCTGGTCTATTCTAAAATTGATAAACTAAGTACTTAGAATCATCAAGTTAATAAACTACATTGAATTAGGAATTATTTATTAGATAAATAAATAAATTAACTTATTAATCATTCCCTTAATTAAATTCAGTAAAGAGAGTTTTTAATTCTCTCATAATTACTGGTCACAATATCTGTATAGGCATATGCCTGGGCCAGGGGGGTAGAGCAGCTCTTCTTAGGCATGTGGGCTTCGGTTCCCGGAGCTCCTGAGTTGGCTGGCTTTGGGCCCCTGTGTCCTGGGGGGGCTGGCTTTGCCTAACCTTGCTCCAGGCTAATTTACATTGTTTCATCGCACTCAGTTCTTCATATTGCTCCCCCCCCTTGGCTATCAGGGAAGTGTAATAAGGGGGACTCTGGGGCCATTGCATGGGACCGGACACCCCCTTGACCCCTTGTGGGTAGTTACAAATTATTGTTGTTAGTAATAATAGTAACAGTAATAATTGAAATGTTATAAGATACTGATAAATAACAGTGAGTTTACACAGATAAAGACATTTGAATATGTTTCAAATGGTACCACAGAATTCAACCCTCCCCACTTTAGCTAAACCCTCCTTCCTAACAGGGTCTGGGGCCCCAAGGCCATTGTGCGGACCTGAACCCTTAACCCCCCCTTTTTTTTCTCAGTAATTGCAAAATAGATACTTACATAAATAAGTAAATAAATAAATAATTAAATAAATAAATAAATAAATAATATAAATGAAATAAGAAAATAATTCACAATAATAATGATATATGCTTAACAGTGCATATATAAAGGAGAGTATATGTGTTGAATCCTGAAAGTTCTGTAATTTTCTATATCTAGGTTAACTTGTTAAACGGTGTTGTTAAGCAGAAATCGTTATAACCCATAGGAATTGTTTACCTGCTTCCTATTGGTCGCTGTAGCAGGCGCCAAAATGGAAGAGCTGTCAGCCGCCGGTTGTTGCTGGGTGAAAGTCTTTAAATAGAAGCGCTCCCTGTCTTACGCGCCTTCTGCTTCACTCGCGCCTGGAGTGAAAGTGTTTCAGCCGCTCGTTACGCGCCTAAGAGAAATAAAGAGTTTAACTTGGAGACCGTGTTTCTCGGTTATTACATTGGCGACGAGGGTCTTAGAGGTGATTTTTTTTTTTAGAAAAAAATCAGTATGTCGACCCCTTCAATTATTCAGCCTCCGGAGCTGTTTGACCCAGAGAGGTCCACTTGGTCGGCCTATATGGCCAAATTTGAAATATTCTTGGAAGCTGCAAGTCTGCATACTGCTGAGGATAGCAGAAAACGTGCCTTATTTTTGAACTATTGTGGCACGCACATATTTGAGTTAGCAGGGACTTTGACAGATCCTGAGCCTCCTAATGCTGTGCCATGGACTACGTTGCAAACCAAATTGGCTGCTCATTTTAAACCTACTAAGCCAGCGATAGTCTACAGACACCAATTCTCGCGTATGGCTCAGTCGGATGGGGAAACAATTAACCAATTCGCGACCCGTTTGCGCACTATTTTGGCAAAATGTCAATTTGACAATCCTGAGGCGAGATTGACAGACGCCCTTATATTTGGAATGCGGAACGTCACGATAAGAAACAAGCTTTTGGCAACTGAAGACTCGTCCTTACAGGACGTGATTAAAGCTGCTCAAACAGCTGCGGCAGCTGATTTGAAATCTAATGACAAGCTGCAGACAGTTTTTAAAATCTCAGATACTCAGCGTGCCTCTGCCCACCGCCAGAATGACTATCAGCTCTCCGACTACGACGACTATGACGAACACTGCTGTCACCTGCGAGGACCTCCGGACAGACAAGCCCGATCAATTCTTCCTGCCTGTGCCGGTTGCAAGGGTCAACATCCGAGATCCCGATGCCCCTTTAAGGACGCCTTTTGCCACAGATGTGAGAAGAAAGGCCACATCGCAGCTGCTTGCAGAGCTGCCTTGCCCGATGACATCCCTTCCAACCAGGGTCAACAGCCTACTTTTCCGTCTCAATGATCCTACCGTCCTTTCCGGCCACAAGGACGGGGGTACCGATGACCATGGAACGGCAGAGGTAACCGCGCTCTCATTGACTCTGGGATTTACCCTCCTGCCCCAAATAAAATTATTGTCCCCCTTTTCTTAAACCATCAGCCATGCCATATGGAGTTGGACACTGGCTCCAAATATACTCTAATGCCATGGCATAAATTGCATCTGTATGTACCGGGTTTGTCACGGGACTCTTTACAGCCTTTGGACATTTCAATCAATGACTTCCAGGGTCACCCTATTAGGGTTTTGGGTAAAACCAGGGTACCTATAACCTTTAGGAACATTCACCATGTTCTGCCTATTTTAGTTGTGGAAGGTGCTAATCACTCCCTTCTGGGTTTGGACTGGATGGCTCCTTTGGGGTTAGCAGTCACCGGCCTGAACAAATTGACCTGTACAACTGTTCCTAATTTTGTGAATGAATTCCCTGAGGTTTTCCGTGATGGCCTGGGTACCTTTAAAGGGCCTCCCATATCATTCTCGTTAGATCCTACTGTTCCTCCCTTAAGCTTAAAGCCACGCAGGGTGCCGCTGCCCTTACTCAGTAAGTTGGATGCTCAATTGACTAAACTGCAAGCACAGGGCATACTGGTACCAGTTGAACATGCTCCCTGGGAAACCCCGATAGTAACCCCACTTAAGCCAGATGGTTCGCTTCAAGTTTGTGCGGATTATAAGTCAACCATTAACAAGGCACTACAGCACAACTCGTACCCCATTCCAGTAGTGCAGCAGCTGTTGCACACATTGGGTTCTGGTAAAATCTTCGCGAGGCTGGACCTTGCCCAGGCATACCAGCAGTTAACCGTTGACGAGGCTACTGCTTTATCTCAAACTATTGTCACACACAGAGGTGCCTTCAAGTGTACTCATCTACAATTTGGGGTTAGTGTTGCTCCTGGCATTTTTCAAAGGTTAATGGAGCGCTTGTTAGGGGGCCTTAATGGGGTGGTCCCTTACTTTGACGATATATTGATTTGTGGTGACAACTCTGACCAGCTGCATACTAGGATCAGACAAGTACTCACGAGATTGAGGGACAAGGGTTTGAGACTAAAGCCGGAAAAATGTGTGTGGGGAACTCCCTCGGTGGATTTCTTAGGGTTTCGTATAGATGCTGAAGGCATACACCCCACGGAAGAAAAGGTGAGAGCCATCAAAGAAGCCCCTGCCCCAACCTGTAAGGCGGAGCTGCAAGCCTTTTTGGGGCTATTAAATTTTTACTCTGTTTTTTTAAAACAGAAAGCCTCCGCAGCTGAGCCGCTTCATCGACTCCTCCACAAAGGGACATCGTGGGAGTGGGGTGAGAAGGAACAACGGGCGTTTAATATTGTGAAATATCTCTTGTCATCCCATAGTCTAGTGATTCAATACAGCTCGACACTTCCCCTGAGGCTCACATGCGATGCTTCTCCGTACGGGGTGGGTGGAGTATTGGCCCATATCTTCCCTAATGGTCAGGAAGCCCCGATTGCCTATTTTTCGAGAACGTTGTCTGGGGCTGAGCGCAATTACGCGCAGATAGACAGGGAAGCTTTGGCATTGGTGGCCGGGGTGAAGAAATTTCACCACTATCTGTTAGGGAGACCTTTCCAACTACGGACCACAAGCCTCTCTTGGGTCTGTTAGCCACGGGACGGCCAACCCCTCCTTTCATGTCTCCCCGCATGTCCCGATGGGCTATCTTTCTAGCTGCCTATGATTACAAGCTTATTCATAAAGGAGGATCTGCTATCAACCACGCAGACGGCCTTAGTCGCTGTCCATTGGGACAGAGGGTAGAGGACCCAGCTCCAGCATCAGAGGTGCTCCTCATTGAGTTAGATAGAACTCTGTTGGTCACTGCTAGGGAGGTTGCCTTAGAAACCAGGCGGGATCAGGTTTTGAGCAGAGTTTTGCATTATATTCTAAAAGGCTGGCCATCAAATGGAGACGACCCCTCAGTAGGGGAATTCAAGACAAAGTGGCTGGAGCTATCGGTTATGCATGATTGCATATTATGGGGGGGGGAGAGTAGTCGTCCCCGCTGCTCTGAGGCCTCGGGTAATGAAAATGTTGCATGAGGGACACCCAGGGGTGGTGCGAATGAAAGCATTGGCTAGGGGATATTTATGGTGGCCTGGCTTGGACAGAGAAATAGAGAATTGGGTGGCAACATGTGGCCAGTGCCAAGAAACACGGCCAGACCCACCTAAAACCACCCCTGCACAGTGGGACAGTCCCCAAGGGCCATGGTCAAGAGTGCACATTGATTTGGCGGGGCCAGTAGGGAACAACATGTTCTTAATTGTGATTGATGCATACTCAAGATGGCTTGACATAGTGCTGTTAACATCTACCACCTCATCCGCAGTGATAAACGCGCTAAGGAAATTATTCGCAACGCATGGGTGTCCAGACATATTAGTCTCGGACAATGGGCCCAATTTACGTCTAAACAGTTTGAGGTGTTCTTAGCTAATCTAGGAGTCCGGCACGCACTCACATCTCCCCACGCAGCCTGGTCGAATGGAACGGCGGAACGGTATGTTCGCGTGGCCAAAGAGGCCATTAAGAGGTCAGCTCCAGGTGACATCCAGGAAAGATTAGATACATTCCTGCTGACCCAACACATAACGCCCAGTTTTACTACCGGAAAAAGTCCTGCTGAGCTGCTTATGGGGAGAAGGTTGAGGTCCTCCCTTGATAGGCTGCACCCCTCATATATTAAATTAAGACCGGACAATGTGTTAATGCCTGAGCGTGCAGTGGCTGTAGGGCAAAATGTATATGTTAAGAATTTTGATGCTGGTAAACATTGGGAAAGTGGCATAGTTCAAGATCAGATGGGTCCCAAAACGTATATGGTCAAATTACTGGATGGCCGCCTCTGGAAGAGGCACATAGACCACATTCGGGGAAGAGTGGAAAAAGCCGAGAGCGGAGGAAACAGGGCTAACACTCATCCACTCCCCACAGGGACTTACACGAGATCTAACAGGAACCCGGAACCAGTTGATTGGGACTTACCTGGGGGAAATGGCCACTCCAGCGCTGCCTCTGTTCTGCCATCTCCTGGGCGTGGAAGCAATGCGTCTGCTGGACGTGAGGAACCATCTTCGTCGGTGGATACGCAAGTCATGAGCGACCCCCGGCGATCGGATCGGACCCCTCGAAGACCTACTCATTTGGACGACTTTGTCACATATTTGTCCGAGTGAATATCTGTAAAACTGTCCAGAAGGGGGAGGGGTGTTGAATCCTGAAAGTTCTATAATTTTCTATATCTAGGTTAACTTGTTAAACGGTGTTGTTAAGCAGAAATCGTTATAACCCATAGGAATTGTTTACCTGCTTCCTATTGGTCGCTGTAGCAGGCGCCAAAATGGAAGAGCTGTCAGCCGCCGGTTGTTGCTGGGTGAAAGTCTTTAAATAGAAGCGCTCCCTGTCTTACGCGCCTTCTGCTTCACTTGCGCCTGGAGTGAAAGTGTTTCAGCCGCTCGTTACGCGCCTAAGAGAAATAAAGAGTTTAACTTGGAGACCGTGTTTCTCGGTTATTACAATATGCATTTTGTTTTCATTGGTCCATTTTGCCAATAAGAAGATACCTGTTTGTTGCTTCGTAGTAAAGTGATTAACACGTGCTGTGAGCATCCCATTTTGAAGGGATCCAAAATTATGAAGGTGTAATTCAATTAGAAGCCTTGTTACTTGTATTGTGTTACTGATTACAATTGCTTTTATCGAGTTCTCCTTTATGGAATCTCTTGAAAGATTCCTCCTCAAGAAAGGCTGCCTCTTGCCAGGAACTATAGGTCCGCACGACCTTGGTGATTGGAGAGGAGGCGCCCTTGGTATTCACCTAATCTAATAACCTGAAAGGGATTGGATGGTGAGTTCCAACCACATGCTTTAAGGGTGTGGCCAGGAACCAGGTGAAGGTAGCTACCTTCACCTTGTTCAGCAAGGAGCTACAGTCATAGTTGCCCAGGAAGGTTATTCGTGAATTATTTCCACCACAAATTGTTTAGTGGTCTCTGCAGGTCCTGGTTATTTGGTTCATAATCAGTTAAAGTTCCTTTAACTTTAATAAAGTGACCCATTTAAACCCAGCTCTTGTTGTCCGTGTTCTTATTCTGCATCTGGTGCAAATGCAGGCTGACCGCATTCAGTGGCCAGTCAAAAGTGCATCGGGGCCTGGACAGAACATGGCCTCAGCGCTTCCGCCTCTGCTGCATTGCTGATCTTGCGAGGCTTCGCGAGATCGCCGATGCTGGCTGCGCACCTCCGCACGCAGAATTTCCTGCCAGGCAGAATGCCAGGCAAGCCCTATAAATAGGGCTGTGCCCGAGGCAATTCCTCCTTTAGCCCCCTGGCCACTGAGAAGCAGACACCCGTGCTCCCTCCCTATTTTACAGTGTGCCCTGAAGGGGTCATCCGCGGAGGCCGAATAGGATTTTTTTGCAGTTTCAGCGCTTTAGATATGACCGTTTTTTCGCCTATTCCACACTGGGAAGTGAGAGTGGACTGAATAGGGGGTGAGGCACATTTTGTTATAAGTTGATAATTGGCTTTCCCTTTGGTCACTGGGATTGGCAGGTTAGGGGTGGAAATGGGCAGCGGTAGCAACTGGTGTTCTCCATTAGGGAATCTCTTGAAAGATGATGAGCTGCCTCTCACCAGGAACTATAGGTCTGCACAACCTTGGTGATTGGAGAGGGGGTGCCCTTGGTAATCACCTACCCCAATAACCTGAAAGGGATTGGATGGTGAGTTCCTCCCACACGCTTTAAGGGTGTAGCCAAGAACCACGCTTTAAGGGTGTGGCCTGAACTCCTTGTTCAGCAAGGAGCTACTCTCATAGTTGCCCAGGAAGGTGATTCGTGAATTATTTCTGCCCCAAATTGTTTAGTGGCTTCTGCAGGTCCTGGTTATTTGGTTGATAATCAGTTAAAGTTCATTTAACTTTAATAAAGTGACCCATTTAAATCCAGCTCTTGTTGTCTGGATTCTTATTCTGCATCTGGCACAATAAAATATTTGCTAAAACTTGATGCACATATGTAAATATAATGTATGTAATAGTAAATAAGCACCACTAGATTTGTACTACAGGCATGTCACAAAAATGTCCAACTTTTGTTTTAATGTTTTCTGGTTTTTTCTGTGTGAGTTTGATTGTTTGTGTTTTATGTGTTTCAATAAAGTTTACTTTATTTTAAAAAAAAGAAAAGAAAAATTACAGTGCAGTTTCCCTTTCTGATAATGGGAATTAACAGAAAACATTTGTCTAAGTTCAGAACTACTTAGGGACAAACAGGTTTTCCCACTAGAAATAAGATTTTCTCAACAGACCAAACGACAGCGAGGAAATTATATGACTATATTAAGAAGCCCTGTATCCTGAAATTGGGAGATAACTGCATTTCATCACAGATTTCATATTGAAACAACCTAGCTGTGTTCAGAAAAGAAGGAATGCTTTGAACAATTGTTGATGTCGCTGAGATCTAAGTAAATAGGTAAAATTAGCCTGTTTGGGATCTTTTGGTTTTTATCAGAATAAGGTGAGAATTTTGAACTTCTCATATATTAAAGATGGAGAAACTATCATTTTTACAACTAATTCTAGTTGAAACTGGTGATTAATGATTATATCATTTATCAGGTACAATCTGATAAAGTTTTGCCACCAGCATTCAGAAGAAGTTGAGGACTTCTTTGTTTTTTATTGCTTACCAGATATTTGAGGAATACAAGACAAAATTGTCTTGCCTCATCCTTAGATCACGAACTATCTTCCTACTTCTTACTGTATTCCATATGATTATTCTTTAATTATACTAAGGAAGATAATTAATGTTATTGTCACATCATATGAAGGTGGCTTTTCATTCTTGGTCCATGTGTTCTTTCAGCACATCAATAATTTGTACTTTGATCAAGTATAAGACAAAGAACATGGATGTTATATTATATATTCTCCTTCCTCTCGTGAATCCACCTTGAGTGATGAGTCCTAGACTACATTTTAAACAGGTGCAATTTTATTTTGATTGAAACCATAGTGCATATCTTATTCTTGCTTGAATCTTTCCACTGGTCAAATAATATATAATTCTGATTACTTCATTGTTTCAGTTTACAAAGTGTTTCTATATTCAATGGCAAATAGAACACAGGTGACAGAATTCATACTCACTGGATTGACTGATGATCCACAGTTGCAACTCATCCTCTTGGTGATATTTTTTATTCTTTATGCTATTACCCTATTAGGGAATGTGGGCATGATTGTCTTAATCTGGATCAGTCCTCAACTCCACACACCAATGTACTTTTTCCTCAGTCATGTATCATTTGTGGACATCTGCTGTTCATCAACTATCACCCCAAACTTCCTATGCCATCTTGTAAAAGATAAAAAGGTTATTTCTCTTGCAGGCTGTTTTACTCAACTTTATTTTTATGCTGTATTTTCCACTGCAGAAAGTTACATCCTAGCTATCATGGCCTATGATCGCTATGTGGCTGTTTGTCACCCTCTTGTCTACTTGATCACCATGCCCCAAATAAAATGTGTCCAACTTGTAGTCATTTCTTACATTACCGGGGTTGTACATGGTTTACTTCATATCATTCCTGCATCTCAGTTGTTCTTCTGTGGACCAAATATCATTAAGAATTTTTTCTGTGAAGGTCCTGCGCTATTACAACTTGCCTGTTCAGATATCAGTTTAAATAATTTGTTGAAATTTATATTTATTGGCTTCACTATAATAACAACAATGGTCATTGTTCTCACATCCTACATTAGTATCCTGATTACTATTTTAAATATGACCTCTACCAAATCTCGGAGAAAAGCCTTCTCCACATGTACATCTCACCTCACGGTCATCACTGTTTTCTATGGATGTGCTGGCCTTGTGTATACACAATCACAACCGACCAAGTCTATCTACGCCACTCAAATGGCTTCTGTGTTGTATCTTGTAGTGACTCCTATGATCAATCCCTTAATCTACAGCCTAAGGAACCAGGAGGTAAAAGCTGCCTTCAGAAAAATGCTGGAGGGTGGGAAATGTGCTCTTTTTTATACCAAAGACTGAATACTGTGAAAATATAAGTAAAATATAGAAATATAGAAGTAAATATGTGTAGATTAACAGTGTGGTTTTCTGACACATTTCTGCTTGGAAAACTACTTGACTGAATTAGTTTTACAATCATTTCAGGGACTATCACAATTTAGCTCAGTGATATTTTGACAACAAAAACATATTTAATAAAATATTAAATAAATATTTTAAATTGTAAATTATTAGATTTGTTATGAACTGTTTTATTGTGTTGTGAGCCGCCCCAAGTCTATGGAGAGGGGCGGGATACAAATCTAATAAATAAATAAATAAAATAAATAAATTTAAATATTTCTGCAAGATATTATATTTTTTGTAAAACCAATTAAAAACTGGGATTGTTTTGTAATCATAAAGACTAATTCTTAACATCTATATTAAAGAGAAATCATTTCTACCAATGTCTGATCTGGTCTGTCTCCTCTGATATTTTTACTCGATAAATGTTGCTTCAATGTATGTGACATAAATCTCTTATTTCTATTATTTGTTTGTTTGTTTGTTTTTTATTGGATACATATGCCGCCTCTCTCTCTTTTATTATTTTTGTAATAAAATATATACAAGATGCTTCTGTCTTACCTCTTGTTCTGGATTTTTCTTTCAATACACTCAGTGGCTGCTTTATGCAAAATCCAAAATTGCAACTCCCCCCTCCCCCCCAAAAAAGTAATCCAAGTGATTTAGTGCCCATGGATCTTTGTTGAACAGAGACATGTATTGAAATATCACTATGTAAAAACAAATTGGATAGTGTGGAAACCGTCTTTGCATTTGTGTGCTCTTCATTGAATTTCCCCACTCTGGTCGATCAGATTTGCAGACAAGGTTTACCATATGGTTAGTGGCAAAGTCACTTATTTCCCATTTCATTACATTTCCCATTACATTGCCTTGCTGCCCAGGCTTAGTATGTATTCCAGTAGAGTTAAGTAGGTTACTCCACAACAGGGGTCCCCAAACTTTTTACACAGGGGGCCACTTCACTGTCCCTCAGACTGTTGGAGGGCCGGATTATAAAAAAAACCCTATGAACAAATCACTATGCACACTGCACATACCTTATTTGTTGTTGTCGTGGCAGCTGCCCTGTGCCGCCACGACAGCTTTGCTGGCCGGCACAGGGCAGCCGCCGCAACAACGACAACAACGGCCCCGTGGCAGCCGCTGATGCTAAGAGACCAAAGCCCGCTCTCCAGAGTCAACGCCAGGCTTCGGGGGAGCAGAGCTGCGTGCCGGCGGCAGGAACTGTTGGGAAGGCAGACGTGGTACCTCTTCCGGGAAGGGCTGTCAAAGAGGCCCTGAAGGGGAACAGGGCGGTCCCCGCCGCCTGTGCCAGCAGCGAGGTGGCTGCGCCGGCCGGAGCAAGAGAAGACTGAAGTTGTGCGGAAAGCGGCACCCGCTGGTGGGGCCCGGTCCGAGAGGAGCCGTCGCTGTCGCTGCACCAATGGCAGCTGCTGTAAGGGCAGAGTGAAGGGGAGGTCGCGGAGGCGGTGCCTGCCAGAGAAGCAGAGAGAGAGAAGTGGAGGTATGCTTGCCTTGTGCCGCGGGGGGGAGGCAGTGGAGGTCAGGGGTTTGCAAGCAGCCACCTCCCCCCCCACACCTAGCCATGGTGCACTTAGCTGTGACTTTCAGTGGAGTTTTTGAATCGCCAATTTCCTGAATCTCCTGTCCACACACTGTGGAGGAGAAGGTGGGGAGGAGGTGGAGAGGCAAGAGGCGGGGAAGAAAGCGGCCCTGCAATTGGCCCCTTTCTTTCTCGCCTTTAGGGAGAGGAACTGTTGCTGCTCTGCCATAGGGCAGCAGCAGTTTCTCTCCCTAAAGGCGGCAAAGAAAGGGGCCAATTGCAGGCCCGCTTTCCTCCCCTCCTCTTGCCTCTGCACCTCCTCCTCGCTCAGCAGCCGACCGCGGTGAGTGGACAGGAGATTCGGGAGCTTATTATATCGATCGGTAAAATCTCGTGTGCTGCTATGGGCCGGTTAAAAGACCTCAGAGGGCCGCATCCGGCCCACGGGCCATAGTTTGGGGACCGCTGCTCCACAATATGTACTTTATCATTTTGGATGATGTTTTTAAAAGAATGGAGTTCCCATATATTTTGTGAGCTTTCAGTAAAGATTACTTATGTCCAATTTTGCCTCGCCTTTCATTTTTCCTGCACATTTTTGCCTTCCTCTTCAATTTTGTGAAGTTGCCATATTTTATGAGATTTATTTAGAGGCAGGTATTCTTTCCAATTGTATTTATTTTCCAAATTCATTCATTCATTCATTCATTCATTCATTCATTCATTCCATCACGAATGCTTTAAAAAAGAAAAATCTATCACCCCCATAAAATTGCTTCTTCATGAATAAATTTCCTTGGGTCAATCTCATTATTAGCACTTGAGAGATAATAAGAAATAAACAAATACAAATATATACAGTCACTAATAAATAATACTGACAACAAGTCTATGGGTGAAATAGCTCTATCATATAAGGAAAGTTAGAGATGTCCATTTGCACACTCAATATTATTTCAAATATATTTCAACTTCTCAAAGGCAAGCTAAACTTTTCAAGGAGATTTATTAATTAAATATTGAAAGTTGCAATGCAGCTCAATGAGAATTAATAGAAAGTATTTGTCTAAGATCAAGATTACTTAGGCAATAGCAAAATTTCACAGTAGAAATAAGATTTCTTGTGCAAAAAAAAAAGACAGCTAATGAAATGCTTTAATCAAATTAAGGAAACTGTACACCTGGAGCTGGGAAATATGTACATACATACATACATACATACATACATACATACATTAATGGCAACCAAAAATTTTACTGCCACACTGTGGGTGTGGTTTATTTTGTGGGTGTGGCTTGATGGTCACGTGACTGGGTAGGTTTGTCGGCCATGTGACCAGGTGGGAGTGGCTTGAATGATCATCATCATTCAAGTGAACTGTTAAGTCCTCGACTTACAACCTCACTAGTGTTGCTAGCTGGGGTGACAATTTGCTTCGTGTTTCCCGTGCTCTACTTCCTGGGTCGCTCCCGCCTTAGGCTGGGTAGCTAGGCAAACAGGTGCCGATCAGCTGCTGAGAAAAGAGGGGGGAGGAAAAGGGACAACCCCCCCACACACACACACACAACTCCTGCCGGTGCTGGTCTCCCTGCGGCTTTCCGAGGAGGAGGATGGGAGGGGGGATTTAAACATATTGGAAAGCCGAGGGAGAGTCACAAGGTTATTATTCCTGCACAATACCTTTTCATCTCAGCTGTGGGTGGAATGAGGGCTTCGCAACAGGAAAAGGCCTGCAGCTCAGATTGCTTTGGCGCAGAGCAGCTTGACTCTCCTTTTTTCCCCCTCTTGCTGCTGTGCACTCCTCGCTTTTTTTCCCCTTTCCTTCTTCCTGGCCTCAGGAGGTAGTCATGTGAGGCTGGAGGGGAGCTGGGCAGGAGAGAGAGAAGCTTGTCCAAGGCCAGGAAGGAGGAAAGAGGAAAAAAGCGATACGCTCGCAGCAGCAGCAGGAGAGGAAAAAAAGAGAGGTGAGTTGAGGGCACTTGGGGTTTTACCAGATTCACTCATCCACAGTTCAGCAGAGTCCCTTGCTGTGGCCTGGAATATGGCTGCGACGGAGGCTCTTAACTGAATTGTGCTGCTGCGACCTCTCTGTGGCACCAGACCCCGGAGAACTCCTTGGTTTACCAAGGAACTCTGGGTGTTGAAGCACCAGAAGAGATGTCTAGAGAAGCGCTGGAGAAAAAGTAAATCTGAGTCTGATCGGACACTTTTAAGAGCTCAGTTAAGACTTATAAAGTGGCGCTCAAGGCGGCAAGATGCGCGTATCATGCTGCCTTGATTGCATCAGCATAATCCCACCTGGCCACTTGGTTTAGGATGACCCTCTCCCTTCTTAATCTGGGTGGGAGGTGAGGAACACTTGCATGGAGCGCCAAGGACTTCAATAAGTTTTTCGCTGATAAAATCACTCAGATTCGGATGGATCTTGACTCCAATTGGAATGCAGTGTTGGCTGACAATGATTCAGTCGAGGTGACAGGGGCCCATCTGTCTGAGAGGAGTTTGACCTTGTGACACTTGATGAAGTGGACAAGGCCATTGAAGCTGTGAGTTCCGCCACCTGTTTGCTGGACCCGTGTACCTCCTGGCTGTTTTCGGCCAGCAGGGAGGTGACATGGAGCTGGGTCCAGGAGATTGTCAATGCCACTCTGAGGGGCGGGGGTCCTTTCTGGCTCCCTACAAGGAGGCATTTGTGCACCCTCTCCTCTAGAAGCCTTCACTGGACCCAGATGTACTCAATAACTAGCATCCATGGGGAAGGTTGTTGAGAAGGCAATGTCACTCCAGCTCCAGCGGTCCTTGGTAGAAGCCGATTATCTAGGCCCTCAACAGTCAGGTCTCAGGCCCAGCTACAGCATGGAAACTGCTTTTGTCACACGGATGGATGATCTCTGGAGTGTCTGGGATAGGGGGTTTTCCCTCTATCCTGGTGCTCCTTGACCTCTCAGCATCTTTCAATACCATCAACCATGATATCCTTCTGCTCCGACTGCAGGGGTTGGTAATGGGTTCTACAGTGGTTCTCCTCCTACCTCTCTGGTCGGTTTCAGTCGGTGTTAGTGGAGGCTCAGAGGTTGACCCCTGGGTTCCTCCCTTGTGGAGTTCCTCAGGGATCAGTCCTCTCCCCCTGCTATTTAATATCTACATGAAACCTTTGGATGAGATCATCCAAGGACACGGGGTGAATTGTACACTGATGACACCCAGTTGTACATCTCCACCCCATGTCCACTTGGCAAAGCATTGCAAGTGATATGCCGGTACCTGGAGGCTGTTAGGGTCTGGATGGGTACTAACAGGCTCAAACTCAACCCTGACAAAATGGAGTGGCTGTGGGTTTCCCCCCCCCCCCGGACAATTCCATCTGTCCGTCCATTACTCTGGGGGGGAGAATCACTGACCACCTCAGAGAGGGTCCACAACTTGGGCATCATCCTCAATCCACAGCTGACTCTAGAACATCAACTTTTGGCTGTGTCAAGGGGGGCATTTGCCCGGATTCATCTGGTGCACCAGTTGCAGCCCTATCTGGAAAGGGAGACCCTGCTCACAGTCACTCATGCGCTTATCACCTCAAGGTTCAACTACTGCAATGCTCTCTACATGGGGCTACCTCTGAAGAGTGTTCAGAAACTTCAAATTGTGCAGAATGCAGTTGTGCAAGCTGTTATGGGTCTTCCTAGATATACCTATGTTTCTCCAAAATTCCGCGGCTTGCATTGGCTGCTGATCAGTTTCCTGTCACAATTCAAAGTGTTGGTGCCCTACATGGCATCAGACTAGATTACTTATGGGACCGCCTTCTGCCGAATAAATCCCAGCGGCCGGTTAGGTCCCACAAAGTTGGTCTTC
The DNA here is from genome assembly GCF_031021105.1 of Erythrolamprus reginae. NCBI lineage: Eukaryota > Metazoa > Chordata > Lepidosauria > Squamata > Dipsadidae > Erythrolamprus > Erythrolamprus reginae. The sequence continues at coordinate 143,740,736 of NC_091950.1, read as the reverse complement.
TCCAGGTCCTGTTGACCAGACAATGTCGTCTGGTGGGGCCTAGGGGAAGAGCTTTCTGTGTGGTGGCCCCGGCCCTCTGGAATCAGCTCCCTCCAGAGATTTGCACTGCCCCCACCCTCCTCGCCTTTCACAAGAGTCTTAAGACTCATTTATGTCACCAGGCATGGGGCAATTAGATTAGTCCCCCCTGACTACCAAATGTGATGTGTGGTTGTGACTGAGTTGGTTGACTGTTTTTAATATTATGGGATCTTAGCCTATATTTTTAATTAATTAGATTTGTGTACACATTGTTTTATATTGTACCCTGTGAGCTGCCCCGAGTCTTCAGAGAAGAGCGGCATACAAGTCTAATAAATAAATAATAAAATAAATAAATAAATTAGCATATGAAGACATTCCCTAGCAATAAAACACTTTAAGAATAATCCTTCCCCAGTCTGCTTTTTTCCAGCCAATGTGGGAAAAGTTGCTTCTGAAATGAAACAAAAGGACAGTTGAATGTAGTTTCTTGGTTATATCCAAGCCTCACAAGGATAGTAGGCAGAGGTGTCTATCTTTTTATCCACTCTGTAGAATTATAAGAGGATCCTGCAAAGGTGGGTTAACTGATGGGTTCTTGGGCCTTGGATCTTTTATTGCATTTTTTTTCTCAGAGGGCAACAGAGAAGATTTTATGGTGATCTCCAGCAATACTTATTCTTTTTATGCTCCTGGTGCACCTCAGGTCATGTCACGGGGGTTGGCAGCTGATGCAGAGAGCGAGAGCAAGGAGGAAAGTGACCTGAGTGAACCTGAGGAACCATTAGAGGGGGCTTATATGACAATGGGGGAGTGGTCCCAGTCAGAGGATGAGGAAGAAAATAGTGGAAAATCAGCGGATAGACCCTCGCTATAGGAGATTGTTAAGAAGGCGAGAGGAGTTACATAGTAAAAGGTATTAGTGTAGAACCTTCGCCTCTTTGTGGGTTGATGTCACTATAAAGCAAAGGATTTGGGGAATTTGGGTGTGAGATTTCAATGTCGTTCAATGGAAGAGAAGTGAAACTGGGGTGTGTGATTGAATAAGGCTTTAAAACCATGGTTTCTGCCACAATAAAAGACATCCTCTGCTGAATGCTGGACCGGTGAGCAAATTCCTGTGCTTAAATTATAAATGGACTTGTTACCTAAGGAATGCCGATTAGGCCGAGTTTGGCACCTTTCCCGGAAGTTGTTTATTTTTATCTCAGAAGAGAGAAGTAACTGCTCTTCTCTTGCAGTTTAAAATCTGCTTTTGGTTATGTGTGCTTTTCTCAATACAGAGTTTGATTTTATCATAAAATAAAAGATTTTTGAGTTGGTGGGGTCGCTCTGAAGGCCATGCATAGAACATTCATATAGATACATATACAGCTTTACCCTCCCTTCCCTCCCCCTCTTCCCTTCCCTTCAGCTGTAGAAATATAAATTTATCAATATCCTCTCCCTCCAAAAACAAATTTCTTCATCAATAGAATACCCCATCATTAATTTACTGTATGGCCATTCACACTGAAGGGCTGCAAAAAAATTTACTACCACATTGTGGGCATGGCTTATTTTGTGGATGTGGCTTGCTGGCCATGTGACTGAGGGTAGCTTAAAATCATGTGACTGGCTTAAACGTGGCCAATTTGATATCACTCACATTAACGGTTTGGGTTAGGTTTAGGGTGCCTGGCCTCTCCTCACCTCAAAGAGGTACAATTTCCCTATCTATTTACTATTACTGAACATTCAAAATATACTCTTTATTTCTATGTATATATGCCATATGTGTACATACATATTACACACAGACACACAGAAATATGCATTATCTAACCAGTGTTTTTCAACCAGTGTGCCGTGGCACACTAGTGTGCCGTGAGACATGGTCAGGTGTGCCGCGAAGCTCAGAGAGAGAGAGAAAGCAAAAGAGAGAAAGAGCGAGCGAGAGAGAAAGAGAACAAGAGAGAGAGAAATAAAGCAAGATAGAGAAAGAGAACAAGAGAAAGAAAGCAAGAGAGAGAGCAAGAGAGAGAGAGAAAGCAAAAGAGAGAAAGAGCGAGCGAGAGAGAAAGAGAACAAGAGAGAAATAAAGCAAGAGAGAGAAAGAGAACAAGAGAAAGAAAGCAGGAGAGAGAGCAAGAGAGAGAGAGAAAGAGAGAGAGAGAAAGAAAGAAAGAGAGAGAAAGAGAGGGAGGGAAGGAAAGAGAGAGAAAGACATAGAGGGAAATAGGGAGGGAGAGAGAAAGAGAGCAAAAAAGAGAGGAAGGAAGGAAGAGAAAGAAAGAAAGAGGGATGGAGAGAGAAAAAGAAAGAGGAAGGAAGGGAGAGAAAGAGGGAGAGGGAAATAGAGCGAAATGGAGAAAGAGAGAGAGAGAGAGAATTTTTTTGTCCAAACTTTTTTTAGCCCCCCCCCCCCCGCCGCCGCTGTGCCCCAGGGTTTCATAAATGTAAAAAATGTGCCGCGGCTCAAAAAAAGGTTGCAAATCACTGATCTAATATATAAACTATATAAAAGAGCCAGAGTGAATGGTTAGAGTGCAGCACTGCAGGCTACTTCAGCTGTTAACTATAGTTCAGCAGTATACGTGTAAATACTATTGCTATTGCTAAATTATATGTGTATGTACACAGAGAGAGAGAGAGAGAGAGAGAGCTCTTCTAAAATTATGTACATTCAACCTCATTTACTGTGGTAGGAAAATCATACATGGAGCCCAGAAGGGAAAAGAAGAAAAATATTCAAACTTTTTCTACTGGTTCTGCATACCTGACCATACCCATAGGATATGGATGCTAAGAAATAAACAAGTAAAAATAAATATATACAATAGTGTAAACAGTGATTGAAATGGTTATGCCATATAAGGAAAGTTCTGGATATTAATTTCCACACTCAACTGAGTCATGTTAATTATTCCAAGTGAATTTCAGTGTCTCAAAAAATGACCTAAAATTTTCAAAGGAGCTTATTAATTAAGCGTTAAAAAATCGCAGTGCAGTTTCCCATTCTGATAATGGAAATTAATAGAAAGCATTTGTCTAAGTTCAGAACTACTTAGGGACTGGCAAGTTTTCCCACTAGAAATAAGATTTTCTATACAGACCAAAAGACAGCCAAGGAAATTCTGTGACAAATTAAGAAGCCCTGGATCCTAGAGTTGGGAGATAACTGCATTTCATTACAGAACTTCCTAATTCATTTCATATTGAAGCAACCCAGCTGTATTCAGAAAAGAAGGAACGCTTTAAACAACCGTTGATGTCACTGAGATCTAAATAAATAGGTAAAATTAGCCTGTTTGGGGTCTTTTGTTTTTTATCAGAATAAGGTGAGAATTTTGAACTTGTTCTATATTAAAGAAAGAGAATCTATTGTTTTTACACCTAATTCTAGTTGAAACTAGTGATTAATGATCATTTATCAGGTACAATCTGACAAAGTTGCTCCACCAACATTCAGAAGCAGTTGAAGACTTCTTTGTTTTTTATTGCTTACCAGATATTTGAGGAATACAGCAATAACAACATGCAGATTTATAGTCCCACATTTTAAGTATTTCCAGTTTTGTCTTATGTCAAAGGTATTTGAGGAAAAACTGTCTTGCCCCATCCTTAGATCACAAACTATCTTCCTACCTCTTACTCTATTCCATATTATTATTCATTAATTATATTAAGGAAGATAACTAATGTTATTGTCACATCATATGAAGGTGGCTTTTCATTCTTGGTCCATGTGTTTTTTCAGCACATCAATAATTTGTACTTTTGATTGAGTATAAGATGAAGAACATGGATGTTATATTATATATTCTCCTTCCTCTTGTGAATCCACCTTGAGTGATGAGTCCTAGACTACATTTTAAACAGGGGCAATTTTATTTTGATTGAAACCATAGTGCATAACTTATTCTTGCTTGAATCTTTCCACTGGTCAAATAATATATAATTCTGATTACTTCGTTATTTCAGTTTACAAAGTGTTTCTATATTCAATGGCAAATAGAACACAGGTGACAGAATTCATACTCACTGGATTGACTGATGATCCACAGTTGCAACTCATCCTCTTGGTGATATTTTTTATTCTTTATGCTATTACCCTATTAGGGAATGTGGGCATGATTGTCTTAATCTGGATCAGTCCTCAACTCCACACACCAATGTACTTTTTCCTCAGTCATGTATCATTTGTGGACATCTGCTGTTCATCAGCTATCACCCCAAACTTCCTATGCCATCTTGTAAAAGATAAAAAGGTTATTTCTTTTGCAGGCTGTTTTACTCAACTTTATTTTTATGGTGTATTTTCCACTGCAGAATGTTACATCCTAGCTATCATGGCCTATGATCGCTATGTTGCCATTTGTCACCCTCTAGTCTACTTGGTCATCATGTCCCAAATAAAATGTGTCCAACTAGTAGTCGTTTCTTACATTACCGGGGTTGTACATGGTTTACTTCATATCATTCCTGCATCTCAGTTGTTCTTCTGTGGACCAAATATCATTAAGAATTTTGTCTGTGAAGGTCCTGCGCTATTACAACTTGCCTGTTCGGATATCAGTTTAAATAATCTGTTGAAATTTATATTTATTGGCTTCACTTTAATAACAACAATGTTCATTGTTCTCACATCGTACATTTGTATCCTGATTACTATTTTAAAGATGACCTCTACCAAATCTCGGAGGAAAGCCTTCTCCACATGTACATCTCACCTTATGGCCATCACTGTGTTCTATGGATGTGCTGGCTTTGTGTATGCACAATCACAACCGACCAAGTCTATCTACATCAATCAAATGGCTTCTGTGTTGTATCTTGTAGTGACTCCTATGATCAACCCATTAATCTACAGCCTAAGGAACCAGGAGGTAAAGGATGCCTTCAGAAAAGTGTTGGAGTGTAGGAAATGTGTTCTTTCTTATACCAAAAATTGAATACTGTGAAAACATTAGTAAAATATAGAAATATAGAAGTAAATATGTGTATATTAACTGTGTGGTTTTCTGACACATTTCTGCTTGGGGAACTACTTGACTGAATTAGTTTTACTATCATTTTAGGGACTATCGCAATTCAGCTCAGTGATATGTTGATAACAAAAAGTTTCATATTTAAATATTTCTCCAAAATATTATATTTTTGTAAAATATACATTCACGGGTACAGGTATGACGGTCTTGGCATATTCGGGTTTCTTCCTGTGTAGGATTTGGAAATTTCTGGCGACGTTTCGACGAGGTCCCACTTGTCATCTTCAGGCTGGTGCTTCTGTCCTTGTTCTAGGGTGAACAGGGAACAAGGACAGGGACAGAATAAGGACAGAAGCACCAGCCTGAAGATGACGAGTGGGACCTCGTCAAAACGTCGCCAGAAATTTCCAAATCCTACACGGGAAGAAAGCTGAATATGCCATACCGTCATGTATATGTATGTGTGTGTGTGTGTGTGTGTGTGTGTGTGTGTATGTGTATGTGTATGTGTATGTATATGTATATGTATATGTATATGTATATGTATATGTATATGTATATGTATATGTATATGTATATGTATATGTATATGTATATGTATATGTATATGTATATGTATATGTATATGTATATGTATATGTATATGTATATGTATATGTATATGTATATGTATATGTATATGTATATGTATATGTATATGCAGTGAAGGGCTACCAGAATTTTTACTACCACACTGTGGGCCTGGCTTATGCAGGACACCCTGCATTTTTTTTCAACATCTTTCAGTGCAAATTTGGTATATGTATATGTATATTACATTATAATAATGTAATAATATATATATAATACATATTTAAACCAAACTGGGATTTTGGTTCAACCAGACTGTAACTTTAACATCTATATTAAAGATAAATCATTTCAACCAAAGTTTGATCTGGTCTGTCCCCTCTGATATTTTGACTCAATAAATGTTGCTTCAATGTATGTGACATAAATCTCTTGTTTCTTTTGTAATAAAATATATACAGGGTGGCCTAGATGATTCTGCCTTACCTCTAGTCCTGGATTTTTCTTCCAAGAACCACTCAGTGGCTGCTTCGTGCAAAATCCAAAATTGTAGCCTCCCTACCCAAGTAATCCCAGTGATTTAGTGCCCATGGATCTTTATTCAACAGAGGTGTGCATTGAAATACCACTTTATGTAAAAACAAACAGAACTGTGTGGAAACCATTTTTATATTTGTGTGCCCTGTGTCTGTTCATTGAAATTCCACACTCTGGTCACTCAGATTCGCAGACAAGGGTTAACATATGGTTAGTGGCAAAGTAACGGCCCAATCACAATGTATTTCAAATTATTTCTTATTTCCATTTCATATTTTTGCTGATAACATTCATTAAATACACTGAAGTATTGTTATGATCATTTTGGTTACCGGAGCAGAAGGTAATTGTTCTTACAGAATTTTACCCATACTTCCTTTGATTTCAGCTAATACATTCTTGCAACTGAATAGGGATATAAATTCAGTGACACCTATGTACATTTTAATACCCAGTAAATAGGAATCATTGTAAAGAAGCTAAAATGGTAATAAAATGATGTGTGTGTGTGAGTGTGTGTGTTCTTTCCTTCCTTCTAAAAAACAATGCTGCGTGGCTTTATTTTTCTTCTCCTTCCTCCCTCCTTCCCTCCTTCCTCCCCTCCCTACACCCAGCAGGAAGGTTCAGTACAACATTCTGTCTAATGAGATTCTTATAAAGGCAATTAAATTCATAATAAGATCATATACCACCATGACTGATTGGAGTAAAGTAACTCCTCTCTTATTAAATTTGTAAAAAGATTATACCACAATGTACTTTATTTAGGATTACCTCTGAAAATTACTTGGAAATTCAATTTGGTTAACAATGAAAGGGCTAGCTTGCTAATCATCTAGGGCTGACCTAGAATTAGAAAAAAAACTGTATCACATGAACAATCTGGTTACCAATTTCTAGGTGCAAGTGAAATCTTTGTTAACTCCATAACTGTAGAGTCCATCTGCTTTCTAAATCCACATGCACTAGGTATTCAAACCAGAAAGAAAAGTTGCTGATTACTCTACTCCAGGGTGCTCTGGAAAATGACCCAAAGAAGGAAGCCTATTATGTGGCCATCCCAACCTTAGGGAGATTTCTTCCACCTTCATGTTAGGATCACCCACCTTAAGTTGACAGCTACTCAATGTCAATGGTCAATAAAGTATGAAGATACAGTGAAGGAATACATAAATAAAAGGATAATGGAGTGAAGACAGAAGGACAGAAAGAGGAAGATAAGCCAAAGAAATGGGGTTCCAGACCAGGAAAAAAAATAGAGATTCTAACATTCTTTTTTATTTGTTGTAAAAAGAAGGGCTCCATAGCTAGTATTCCAGGAAAAGACAACTTCAAAAATTCTGTTTTCCAGGAAAGCGTTCTTTGTATTATCTTAGAACATGAAGATATTAGGGAATTTCATGATGTCAGCAGACAAAGTCTCATTCAACTGTTACAAGAATAAAGTTAAATAAATTATTACTATTATTATTATCTTGTGGTGAGAAGTGAATAATGTTGAAAAGTGAATGAGAATAACATTAAATACATTCAGGTATCTGCAGAGGAGCAAGCTTTGTCACAAGACACCATCCCTGTATGTAAATATTGGTCCAAAGACTCAGTCTTTTCCATCAACATTTATGCAGTGCCTAGTTGGGTGAGTATGGAACTGGCTAACTGAAATAACTAGCTTCAGCTATTGTAATTGCCAATGCTTAGAGCTTCAGGCAGACTATCTTCATTTTTCTTCTCAAGGTTTCATTTTTGCATAAGATCTCAATGTTCCCATAGCTAATATTACTGTACAACGAGAGTGTGAATGAAGCATTCCCTGGTGTACTTCAGTGAAAGTCTTCAAGAACATTCCTTCCTCATTCTGCATTTTCTGCAATTTGGAAAAGCCGCTTCTGAAACACATGAGGGTTGTCCAGAAAGTAAGGTTACAAGACCCGTAGCTCTCATGGGGAATGTTCACGGGGGAAGTTGGTATTTCTATCGTGTAGCGGGAAGCTAGCGGAAGTGAATGAGCAGTGCCAGTGGTCAGTAGATCATCAACTGGCATTGTGGTGAAGGTTAGAGATGAGCGTCCTCATTCCGTTTGCCACAAAGTGTGCTGTAGCGATGGGTGCCCAAAATGCTTACTGAAGCGCACAGAATCAACAGAGTCAGTGCCACCTGAGAATTTCTTGACCGTTTTGAGATTGAAGGCATAGGGGTAGTGATTTCTGACAGTCTCAAAATGGGTGAGCAGTGTGGTCGGGCAGTAGGAAAAGCAAGTAGGATGTTTGGCTGCATAGATAGAGGTATAACAAGCAGGAAGAGGGAGATTCTGATCCCGCTATATAGAGTGCTGGTGAGAACACATTTGGAATACTGTATTCAGTTCTGGAGACGTCACCTAAAAAAAGATATTGACAAAATTGAATGGGTCCAAAGACGGGCTACAAGAATGGTGGAAGCTCTTAAGCATACAACGTATCAGGAAAGACTTAATGAACTCAATCTGTATAGTCTGGAGGACAGAAGGAAAAGGGGAGACATGATCAAAACATTTAAAATATGTTAAAGGGTTAAATAAGGTTCAGGAGGGAAGTGTTTTTAATATGAAAGTGAACACATGAACAAGGGGACACAATTTGAGTTAGTTGGGGGAAAGATCAAAAGCAACGTGAGGAAATATTATTTCACTGAAAGAGTAGTAGATCCTTGGAACAAACTTCCAGCAGACGTGGTTGGTAAATCCACAGTAACTGAATTTAAACATGCCTGGGATAAACATATATCCATTGTAAGATAAAATACAGGAAATAGTATAAGGGCAGACTAGATGGACCTTCTCCAAAAAATTACAAAACTCAGCAAATGGCAAGAAAAATATTGGGCACCCATTGCGCACAAATCTTGGACATCCATCGCAGCAGCGTTCATGCCCTTAGCATTCAGGTAGTGTATTGTAGCACACACTTCGCATTTGGAGGGAAATAGAATGAGGACGCTCATCAGGACAGTTGAATATGGATTTCTTGTGATATCTCAGTCTTGCAGGGATGATAGGCAGAGGATCCATGTTTCTAGTCAGACCTGTGCAAAGGTGGATTTACTGATCTAGTCTCAGGCCTTGGTGCTTTAATTGCACTCCATCATGTCAATCAGAAGACAAGAAGGCCACCCACAGTTACCTTAAATATTATTTAATTCTTATTTAAGACACATAGAGACGAATACAACTTTACCCAGGTTAATATTCTACACGAAAAGCTTTACAGATTCGGACACGTAATTGCAGCTTTGCTTGAACTGCTTTATTACAGCATAAACATAACGTTAATACAACAGTCAGTATTCAACTGACAAACCTCCTCGGGTTTCCCCTATTTAACTGTCAGCTGGCTGAGGAACGAACCAATGGTAATCCCTTATTTTCCCCGGTTGCTAGGTTACCGCCCCTCTCCCGGTGCCCTTTCCTGTTCTCATAACACTTCCTGTATGGAGCCTCTCTAGGCATCTCCTGTCGTTGGTCCTTCCATACATAACACTTCTCCCCCCTTACTCTGGAACATACATAATCCTTTAAGTAGGTTGGCTTCCGAACTATTCTACCCGAATGACGTAGTCCGTCTTCCCCTGCTACCTGACCTCGCGGAGGTTCGTGGAATTCTGGCTCTGCACTTAAAGGAACGGTAAACTGGGATGGAAGGTGGATATCTACGTTACTGTCCAAGACCCCTGGACCTGCCATTTCCAAACGTACTTCATTATCCTCTCGCGGAATGGAACTATTATCTTCCATGAGTTTCTCTGCTTTGCGGAGACGGACCTGATCTAAGTGTCTATGTCATACCCTGCCATCCTCTAATTCAACTTCATAAGAATGAGGACCCGACACTTTCACTATGGTGGCCGGAACCCAGGTTGGACCTTCCCCATAAGCTCGGGCAAAAACCCGAGATCCTACTTCCAAGTTTCTAGGAGGAGCCTCCGGCCACGGAGAATTGTTTCCGTACCATGGGTGTAACCTGTCTAAAATTATTCTTAATTTTCGACCCATTAGCAGCTCCGCTGGGGTTTTTTGAGTGGCCACACATGGAGTGAAATGCTGGGCCAATAACATCTCTGATAATTTCTTTGACCAAGACCCTTGTGGAAGTTTCTTAAGTGAATCTTTCGCTGACTGTACCATTCGCTCCGCCTGTCCATTACTAGCCGGGTGCCACGGTGACATAAGGGCATGACAGATTCTCGCAGCCGCTAAGTAATTTACAAATAGGACCGATGTGAACTGTGGTCCGTTATCCGACACCACAATATCTGGGTATCCGTGGGTTGCAAACAATGCATTCAACGCATTGATAACTGCAAATGATTGGGTAGAATGTAAATGCACCACTTCCAACCATTTTGAATGGGCGTCCACAACTATTAAAAAATTTTGACCCAGGAAAGGCCCAGCTAGATCAATATGGAGGTGAGCCCATGGGCCTGCAGGGGGTTCCCTTGCTAGTGGTGGTGCTCTAGGAGGTGAGGGCCTGTTTTCTTGACACCTTAGACATACCTCTACACACTCTTCTATCTCGTGATCTATTCCCGACCACCACACGTAGTCTCAGGCCAGGCCTTTCATCCTTACAATTCCGGGGTGCCCCTTGTGGAGAAGACTTAGCACTTGACGCCTAAGAGAGGGTGGAATAATTACTCTGGACCCCCTTAATAAAGAGCCCTTTTCCACTGATAATTCCGAACGGCACCTCCAATAACAGGAATATTCAGGTGCTTGCTCCTTTTTAGGCCACCCCCGGAGCACCCACTGTCTTACTATAGCCAACGTTGGGTCACGCTACCTCCGATGCGACTAAAACTAATGGACTCTCCTCAATGGCTAACACACAGGACACTGGCGCTGGGTCTTCCAAGATATCTGGAAGAGGACATCTACTTAACGCATCGGCATGGGCAATGTGCTTTCCCGGCCGGTACACCAACCTGTAAGTATAGTTTGCTAAGAATATAATCCATCTCGCCATGCGGGGTGACAGAACTACAGGACTTTGGCGATTTCCTGCTAAAATTCCTAGTAAGGATTGATGATCAGTTACAAGTTCAAATTTTCTTCCGTACAAATAATCGTGAAATCTTCGCACCCCTGCCACTAAGGCCAATGCTTCTTTGTCTATTTGCCCGAAGTTTCGCTCAGCCTTAGCAAGAGTTCTAGAAAAATACGCTAATGGGGCCTCCGACCCATTTGGAAGTCTATGACTTAACACAGCTCCTACTCCAAACTGGGAGGCATCACAAGTCAAAACCAATGGTAATGTTGGGGAATATTGAATCAATATAGTATTGGAGGTCAGAACATCTTTTACGGCCACAAAAGCGGCCTCTTCTCTGGGTCCCCAGTGCCAATGTGTCTTACTATCTAATAAACGATATAACGGTTCCGCTATTGATGCTTTGTGTGGAATGAACACAGCGTAGAAATTTAGCAATCCTAAAAAAGCTTGTAATTCCACTTTAGACTGAGGAGTAGGGGCTTCCCTGATGGCTCTGGTTTTCTCAGGGGTAGGATGGATACCTTGTCCATCCACCATAAACCCTAAGAATTCTACTTTAGTAACTCCCAACACGCACTTACTCAATTTTAACTTCAACCCCTTCTCTTGAAATTTTGTTAAGACCGATTTAACTCTTGCTAATAATTCCGTCTCCGAGCAGGCGGATACTAGGACATCGTTGAAGTATGGCACGACCCCTTCCAATCCATAAAGAAGCCTCTCCATGAATCCCTGGAAAATTCCCGGGGCTATTGATACCCCAAACTGTAACCTTCGGCAACGAAACACCCCTCTATGTGTGACTATAGCTTGTGCTTCTGCAGTTTCACGGTCCACCGTAAGCTGTTGGTAGGTCTGCAATAGGTCTAACTTCGCATATAAATTACCCTTCCCCAGTGAGTACAAAAGATGCTGTACTACTGGAAGGGGATAAGAATGGTGAGCTAATGCCTTGTTTATGGTACATTTATAATCCCCACATATACGAATTCCTCCGTCCGCCTTTACTACAGTTACGACAGGAGTTTCCCATACAGCTTGATCTGTTGGCTCTAAAACTCCCTGGGCTATTAGCTTATCTAATTCCTCATCTACCTTTGGTCTGAGTGCCAACGGTACTCGGCGGGGCTTTAAGTGTAGTGCAGGCACTTTCGGATCCAAGCTGAAAGAAATAGGTGAGCCGTTATAACAGCCTAGTTTCCCATCAAACACATCTGGAAATTCTTGGGCCAGGTCATGAACGAAGAAGCCCCCCTTACCATATTTATTCCCATTACTTCTAGGCCCAATGCTTGGAACCAATCCATCCCCAATAGATTAGAAAATGGCCCATCCACCACTATTAATGGTAATTGTCCCTTAAATTTTTTGAACTGAACAGCAAAACGTCCTTCTCCTATCACTGGAATAGCGCGGCCTTGATAATCTCGTAGATTCGATCGGCATGGTAACAACCCGTTTTTTGACAATTTCGGAAAACACCGCTTAGCTGTAGACCACGACACCAGTGAGCAAGCCGAACCCGTGTCAACCTGCATGTTGCACGGCATGTGGCCCAGGCGAACAACCACTGTAATCTTTTCGGATGATGAGGAAGTTTCACTGACAACCGTAGACCTCTGCGATGAACGCGTGTATATTATGTTGCAATCTTGACGTCGGTAATTCGAGTCCTTGTAGTTCCCTCGTCCTCCGCTAAAGCTATTATACTTCTGGCTTGAGGCTGTTGAAGGTTACTGTCGGCGGAATTGACAGGCTCTGGCTATATGGCCCCGTCCTCCGTATCTCCAACAATTAAAGTCTTTAAAGGGGCAATTTGATCTAAAGTGATCTCCTCCGCACCCTCTGCATGGAGATGGTGGTCGTCTAGCTCGCTCAACTGGCTGGACTTTGTTTCTTGCAACAGCTAATTTGCAGACCTCTTCTTCTTCTAACCCCAAAGACCTTTCAATGTCTTGTGGAATTTGTTTTGTATTAACATCAGGAAGTAATGTGGTGGCATTTACAGTGCTTTCCATCTCTGCTAATGACTGCATTGAGAGCTCGAAAGCCCTAGCCTCCGCTAAAGCTGTCTTGAACGTTAAGTCTCTGATTGACAATAAACTGCGTTTTAAACGGCCGTCTCTTACACCAAATACAAGTCGGTCTAGTAAATAATCTTCTAAGTTGTCAAACTCGCAATATAATGCTGCGCATCGGAGAGCCGCTACAAAATTATTTATTGATTCTCCTTCTGTTTGATTACGATGGTAGAATTTATATCTCCTGGCACACCGGGAAGGTGCTGGGGCATAATGTTCCTGGAGGGTATTTAAGAACTGCTGCCATGGAATGTGGGGTGGGGGCAAATAGGACTCTTGCTGTTTCAAACATTTCGGCTCCACAGAACTCTAGAAAATATGCACGTTTCCTGTCATCTGAGATTTCTGTGAACCCATTAGCAATAAGGAAACAGTCAAATCGGGCCACGTATGAATCCCATGTTTCACTCTTAGGGTTGAAAGGCGGAAAATTAAGTTGTGTAGACACCATTTCCTTTTATTTAACTTAATTTCTTGGATTGTATACTTGCGTGGAAATCCTCGTCGCCAATGAAGTGGCTTGGTACAGATTTGGACACGTAATTGCAGCTTTGCTTGAACTGCTTTATTCCAGCGTAAACATAACGTTAATACAACAGTCAGTATTCAACTGACAAACCTCCTCGGGTTTCCCCTATTTAACTGCCAGCTGGCTGAGGAACGAACCAATGGTAATCTCTTATTTTCCCCGGTTGCTAGGTTACCGCCCCTCTCCCGGTGCCCTTTCCTGTTCTCATAACACTTCCTGTATGGAGCCTCTCTAGGCATCTCCTGTCGTTGGTCCTTCCATACATAACACTCCAGCTCTTTCTCCAATAATTTATTATCACATTGTCTGGCTAGCCAGGCTTTGGTATGTATTTCAGTATAGTTAAGTAGGTTATGCCACAATATGTACTTTCTCATTTTGGATGATGTTTTTAAAGGAATGAAGTTCCCACACATTTTGCAGACTTTCAGTAAAGACTAGTTATGTCCAGCTTTGCCTCCCCATTCATTATTCCTGCACATTTTTGCTTTCTTCTTCAGTTTTGTGAAGTTGCCATATTTTATGGGCTTTACTTAGAGGGAGCTATTTTTTTAAATTGTATTATTATTATTATTATTATTATTATTATTATTATTATTATCATCAGTATTATTATTATTATTATTATTAATTAGATTTGTATGCCGCCCCTCTCCGTAGACTCCAAATTCCAAATTCATTCACATCGTTTCATTTCATTTCATTTTGTTTCATTTCATCACCAATGCTTTAAAAAGAAAAATCTAGCACTCCCATAAAATTATTATTATTATTATTTATTAAATTTGTATGCCGCCACTCTCCGTAGACTTGCTTCTTCATCAATACATTTCCTTGGGTCAATCTCACTAATGAATAACACTGGCAACAAGTCCATGGTTGAAATAGCTCTATCATATTAGGAAAGTTAGAGATGTCTATTTGCACACTCAATTAACTAATATTATTTCAAATGTATTTCAGCTTCTCAAAAGCAAGCTCAATTTTTCAAGGAGATTTATTAATTAAATATTGAAAAGTTGCAACGCAGCTCAAATTTCTGTTAATGAGAATTAATAGAAAACATTTATCTAATATCCAAATTAATTAGGGAATAGCAAAGTTTCACAATAGAAATAAGAATTCTTGCACAAAAGAAGATAGCTGATGAAATGTTGTGACCAAATTAAAGAAACTGGACACCTGGAGCTGGACGATATCTACATTGCTTCCAAGAATTTCCTAACTCATTTCATATAGAAGCAATCTACCTTCAAGAAGGGATACTTTAAATTACTGTAAACATCCTTGAGACCTGAGTAAAAGGATAACTGAAACTGCTTTGGTTGCGCTGATGGATGATCTCTGGTGGACCTGGGATACAGGTCATTCCTCTATCTTGGTGCTTCTTGACCTCTCAGTGGCTTTCAATACCATCAACCATGGTATCCTTCTGCACTGGCTGGAGGGGTTGGGTTGGGAGCATGCAGAGAAGCAAAAAAATGCAAAAATCTCACCCACACCCACACATTCCCTTGCGAGATTTTGCTTCCTGCACATGCGCAGGAGCAAAATCTCACTGGGATGCATGTGCGCACATGCCAGTGACATGGAGTTGGGCGCGTAGCTCCATTTTCGCTACCAGCGCGCAGTGTGACACATACTGGGTAGCAACCTCATACTTACTGTTACCCAAGCAGTAGATTCCCCCCTCTCCATCTCTCTGAAATAATGTAATGGGATGTCAAAGGCCAATATGATTGATTCCAGCTACATCGCAGCAGTGATCAGAACATGGCTAAACATAGTCACAAACTACTTCTGGGACTCTGGCTCTGGAATTTGCCTCAAAGTCTACTCCTGAAGCCTTTTACAATGATGGATATAGCCACACGGCAATGGAGGTTTGCAGTCAGAGTTTCCCTTCTCCTAGTGGTTGACCTAGGCATCTTTCATGTCTTGCTGTGCTCTTAGTGTACTACATCGCTGGCAGAGACGGCCTTCATGACTGTTGACTTATTCTAGTAGGTTTCATCCACTCAGTCCCACCAGAATCTGTTTCACATGCTTGGGGTAGACAAGTCCCTATCTCACTAAAGGTCAATGACCCATCGGCTACTCAGTCAAAGCTGTTGCCTGGATGTGGCCACTGCGCATGCTTCAGCTACTAGGAACCACAGTATGGGGTGTACAGGTTGCTCAGGAGGGGCATGTTGTGTCCTTTTATGTCATCTCATTGAGGCAGATTTTAAGGCAGCTCATTCATCTTTGGTCTCCACTTATCACTCATCTCTCAAAAACAAACATATGCAATCACTAATAACACTGGGAACAAGTTGATGGTTGAAATCATTAAGTCATATAAGGAAAATTGTACATGTCCATTGACATATGTCAACTAACATTATTTCACATGTATTGCAACTTCTCAAAAATAAACTAAACTTTTCAATCAGATTTATTAATTAGATATTAGATTACTAGAGTTGGAAGGGACCTTGTGGTCATCTAATCAAACCCCCCACTCAAGCAAGAGTTCTTACACCATTAATTACTTAATTTAATTAATACATTAATTTAACATTAATACTTTTTATTAATATATTAATTGGACATTTAAAAGTTACTATGCAACTCCAATATCTGTTAATGAGAATTTTTAAAAACTATTTGTCTAAGATCGGAAGTACTTAGGGAATGGCAAAGTTTCCCAATAGGTTTAATATCTCTTGCACAAACTAAGATCATAAGTCAACCAAGGAAATGCTGTGACCAAATTAAGAAGACCTGGAGCTGGAAGATATCTGCATTTCTTTCCAGAAATAAAGAATTTCCTAACTCATTTTATATAGAAGCAATCTACATACCTCCAGAAAAGAAGGAATACTACTGTAGATGTCACTGAGATCAGAGTCAATAGGTAAGTTCAGGCTGCTTGGGATTTTCTCAGTTTTATCAAACTAGTCTGAATATTTTAAAGCTCTATATTAAAAACACAGAAAACTTTCTTTGTAAATATAATATCAGAAACTACTGATAAACCATTATGCTATATCAATCCGGGATGATTGGGAAATTTAATTATTTTCTCACCCCACCCCCACTGTTTTTCAGCTATTTGAAGAATAGAAAAATAATAACATGAAGATTTCTCTTTAGCCATTCCATTTGCTTTTCGCAGGACCAAATTTATAGTTGTTTTTCACTGATAACCCTTTAGATAACAAACAAGCCTCTCATCTTTTATTCCATGAAATTTTCTTGCTTTTCAGAAATAATAAGGAAGGAGAAAACATTATTGACATACCCTATCTAGGTAGGTGACTTTTAATTCTTGTGCCAACATCCATGTGTTGTTTCAACATGTCAAGTTCAATGCTTTTGTATCTTTGGCCACATACAGAATGAAGAAATCTACCCTGTGTGGATGTTCTATTCTATATTCTCATTCTTCTCCTGCATTCACACTGGGTAATGATTTTTAAGTTGAATTTTAATCAGGTTCAATTTTGTTTTGATTGAAATCATTACTCGTTACTCATCATGAATATCTTATTTTTGTTGGCATCTTTCCCTTCGTCAGATACTATATGATTCTGATCACTGTATTATTTTGGTTTTCACAGAACTTCTATGATTCAATGGGAAACAGTTCACGGGTGACAGAATTCATACTCAGAGGGTTGACGGAGGATCCGCATTTGCAACTCATCCTCTTTGTGATCTTTTTTATCCTTTATGCGATCACTTTGTTGGGAAATGCAGGCATGATTGTCTTAATCAGGATCAGTCCTCAACTCCACACACCAATGTACTTTTTCCTCACCCACTTATCATTTGTGGATATCTGTTGTTCATCAGCTATTACCCCAAAGTTCCTATGCCATCTTTTAAAAGAGAAAAAAGATATTTCTTTTGTGGGTTGTTTTACTCAAATTTACTTTTATGGTGCATTTTCCACTGCAGAGTGTTTCCTCCTGGCTATCATGGCCTATGATCGCTATGTAGCCATTTGTCACCCTCTAGTCTACTTGGTCATCATGTCCCAAATAAAATGTGTTCAACTAGTAGTCATTTCCTACATTACTGGGTTCCTCCATTCTTTAGTGCATATCATTCCTGCATCTCGGTTGTTCTTCTGTGGATCAAACATAATTAAGAATTTTTTCTGTGAGGGTCCTGCACTATTACAACTTGCCTGTTCAGATATCAGTTTAAATAATTTGTTGAAATTGGTATTTATTGGCTTCACTTTAATGGCAACCGTCCTGGCTATTCTCACATCCTACATTTATGTCCTGATCACCATTTTAAAGATGCACTCTGCCAAGGCTCGGAGGAAAGCCTTCTCCACGTGTACATCTCACCTGATGGTCATCACTATTTTCTATGGAGGTCTTGCCTTTGTTTATGCACAACCTGGCAAATCTCATTTCACAAATCAGATGGCTTCTGTGTTGTATGTAATAGTGACTCCAATGTTCAATCCCTTAATCTACAGCCTGAGGAACCAGGAGGTAAAAGTTGCCTTCAGAAAAATTCTGGAAAAAAAAGTTGCATTCCTTTTTTATACCAAACACTGAATACCCTTAGAACTACAGTAACATATATAAATATAGAGATATATTTGTGTGCATTAATAATTACCTAAAATATTTCTATTTGGAAGGCTACTTGAATGAATTTGTATTGCTTTCATTTAAGGGATATTGGGATCTATACACATGAAAATTCATCCAGGATAATGGAAATCAATTAATGGCATCCAATTGCTAAATGTTAATGATGCAATCTCAGTGAGCTGCCTGGGTCTATGTATATATACACATATGTTTGCATGTCTTTGTGTGTTTGTATTGTTGTGTGTGTTATTTTTAAAAAATCTTAGATATGATAAAAATGATGAGGCTTAAAGGAACCAGAAAATCAAATTGAGAGAAAGAGAAAGACTGTGAATTTAAATCTTCATGTTAAAAACAAATAATTCCAATCAAGGTTTGCTCTGGTGTGTATTTTGTGACATTTTGACTCAATTATTGCTGCTTCAATTTATGTGCCATAAACATCTTGTTATTGTTTTTTGTAATAAAAAATATACACAGGTGGCCTAGATTATGTCTTGTGTCTAGTTCTGGATTTTCTTTCAGGGATCACTCAATGGCTGCTTCACTCAAAAACAAATTGAAATCTTCACACCCAAATAATCTCAATGATTTAGTGCCCACAGATGTTTGTGTAATAGGAGTGCATTCAAATAGAGCACTAAGTGAAAACAAACATGGAAGTGTGGAAACTTGTCGTACTTTGTGTCTCTGCTGATCACTTAGATTGGTACACAAGGACCACCGTACGGCTATGGGCCACCAAAACAGAACTGCAAATTATTTCTTAGCCATTTAATACAGTGCATTAATGTTTTGCCAATAATCGTAGGTGTTTCTTTAATAAGATGAAGGATTATCTTTTGTTTATTTTGGCGAATAACACATAATTTAATTATTCTTCCAGAATTTTAACTATACCATTAATTGCTTTTATTTCTGCTAATAGATTGTTACAACAGGGTAGGGATATAAATTTAATGCCTCTATATGTTTAATACTCAGTAATGATGTAGCATTTTACAGAAGCAACAATTATAACAATGATTATGTCCTTTTTTTCTTCTTCAACAAAAAGATGTTGCATAACTTTCTTTTTCTCTTCCCTTCCTCCCTTCTAACAATGCCACCCACCCCCACCCCCAGCAGGCAGCATCAGAACAAAATTCTAACCTGGGAGAAATTGTTGTAAAATTGAAGGTATCTAAAGCTATTATTCTAGGAAAACACCCCTTAAAAATCCTGCTTACCAAGTTGGGGGAAAGTGTTGTTTTGTCTGGTGTAGGTTCTATGAAGACATGATGGAACTTCATCGGGCAAAGTCTCATGCAGTTCTTATAAGAATCAAGTTTGATAAATTATAACTATTACTATTACTGAACTGGACAGGTCCAGTTTGGATCTCTACTGATTTTTCTCTGTACAATTCTGCAGTACAATTCTCACTTCAGTAAGCCTGCCATCTTTGTGGCAGCTATTCTGAATTCCCTATGTTAAATAAATAAAAATCAATGACCACTAGCACTTCCCCCTTCCTAAAAGCTTTAACTCAGTCTTAAAATTGGACCTTCAATATAATAATGTGTAGGACAGAACATTTTTTGATTGAGATTTGGAGTTGCCAAATGTTTGACCATTCAGATATAAAGTCAAGGTCTTTCTGAAGAATAGCTGTGTTATCGGTGGTGTTGAAAAGTTTGACATCGTCGGTGAAGAGAATGCAGTTGCTTGTAATGGGATCGCAAAGGTCATTTATATAGAGTATGAAGAGTGTTGGTCCAAGTACGCTGCCTTGGGGTATACCACTCTTAACTGGAACAGGATTAGATATGGCACTTCCTATTTTGACAACTTGTCTGTTTGATAGGAACACGATCCTAAGATGCCATGGGATTTGAGTTTTAGAAGTAGTTTGTCATGAATTACTGAGTCAAAAGCTTTACAGAAGTCAGTGTAAATTGCATTTATTGATTTGCCCTGATCGAGATGTGTAGTCCATATGTTTTTGCAGTAAAAGAGTTGCAGGTTGCAAGATAATGTTTTTCTGAAACCAAATTGTTTGTTAGAGAGTAGGTTGTTAGTTTCTAGGTAGAGAGTAATTGATTAGTTTATTATTGATTCCATGACTTTGGATGTGACGCAGCATAATGAGATTGGTCTGTAGTTTTTAATTAGACTGGGATCTCCTTTTTTGAAGATGGGGATGACAGTTGCTTGCGACCATAGCTTTGGTAATGAGCTGGTCCTGAATGATTTTTCAAAGATTATGCTTAGTGGTTCAGCTGTGGCTGTGGAAACGTTTTTAGGAAGTATGCACATAGACCATCAGGCCCAATTGATAGTGAAGGTTTAAGGTCACATAGTGCTTTTCTGACGTTGTCTTCTGTGAAGTCTATTTGGGTTAAGTCGTTGTGAGTATTTGAGGTGCAACTAGTGAATTTTGGGGATGAGCCGTTGCTGTTTACAATGACTGAGCCAAATAATGTGTTGAAGAGGTTAGCTTTAGTTGATTCATCATAGTATTCTTTGTTGTTGGGTCCTTTTAGTGGTGGGGTGGGTCTTGAGTCCTTGAAATGATTGAGGAGATGAAATGATTGAGGGAATGGAAACTATAGGAACTCTAGGGAAGCATCCCATAATGCAGACATAGGTAACTGAAAAGGGTCAGACCAATGTTCTAGACTTTAAGAGAACTGATTCCAGAAAACTAAAATTGAGAATAAGGATTCCATGGATAGAAATACTAGAAGGAAAAAAATTTCAGGATGCATGGCAAACTCTGAAGAATGAAATATTAAAGGTCCAAACAAAAACAATATCCTAGGGAAAGGAGCCAAAATGGTCTTGAGAGCTTTCTGACAAACTGAGGCACAAAAAGGACAAGCTTAAAAAGTGGAAAGAGGGACATATAAAGAATACTAGCAAACAGCGTGAATTTTCATGGTTGAAGTCAGGATGCCTGAGGTCAGGAAAGAACTAAGACTTGCAACAAATGCCAAAAATAACCAAAAAAGAGTTTATTTCAATATATAAGAAAGGTAAGGAATCAACAAAATGATTAGTCCTCTAATTGGAGAAAAGAGCAAGAAGGTGACATCTGTCTTTACACAAAAGGAAAAAAATAGCCCCATCCATCAAAAGCAGTACAGTGGGAGAGAGAACAGGAATGCAGGTCAAAATATGTTTTTAAAAATACCCATCCATGTTAGAAAAGTTTGTAAATAAGGCATTTGACAAAGTAGATTACAGCCTACTTCTTGCTAATATAGAACAATGTAGTACCACCACCAAATTGATTTGCAGTGGACTGAACAACTGCACTTAGCATAAAATCCTTAATGTAACTACATCTATATGGAGGAAGTGCGGTACTTCAAGGTTCTGTTTGGGGCGCAGTACTCTTCTACATATTCATAAATTATCCAGATCAGGGTATAGAATGGAAGTTCATCAGGGTTACAGGCAACACCAAGCTGAGGGGAATAGCTGGTTCTGAAGAATCTTGACAGACTTGAGCATTGTGGCCTATCCAGCATATGCGCAGGAAGCCAAATATTGCATGAGAATGCTTTCATGCACAAGATTTTGGCAATGTTTGGTTATTTCTTTGCTTCTGTGCATGCGCAGAATCAAAAAACCACCAAAAATAAGCAAAATCTTGTGCACGCAAACATCCTCGTATGAGATTTGGCTTCCTGGACATGCGCAGAAGCCAAATCTCACGCAGGCGCACATGCCCAACCGCTGGTCATATGGAACTGCATGCACAGCTCCATTTTCCTTACCAGTGCTATGGAGTCAAGTGCACCGATAGGATCCCAATACTGGTAACGTGGGAAGAGCTCTTCACCAAACTTAAAGACCACTACATCCTTCCACCTTTCCACTGTGTTTGTCGGTACGCATTTTCCCACAGGAATCACCAGGGGGAATCAATCAACCAATATGTTGGTGTGATAGGCAGGGCTGCATTATACTGCAAATTTTATAATCTTTTTTTTAAAAAAAAATATTGATTTTTATAGTAGTAAATAAATACACGCAGCACAAAAACAGTGCACAGTGATATGTGCTCCTGCCACCCAATATCAATCAAACAATCAATCATGAATGCAAATGTTATAATCTTGAGGACTACCTCTGCATTGATTGCCGATCAGTTTCCGGTCACAATTCAAAGTGTTGGTTATGACCTATAAAGCCCTACATGGCATCAGACCATCATACTCACTGGGTTGTCAGAGGACCCACAGTTACAGCTGATCCTTTTTGTGGCATTTCTTGCTATTTATGTCATCACCCTGATGGGAAACGTGGGCATGATTGTCTTAATCAGAATCAGTCCTCAACTCCACACACCAATGTACTTTTTCCTTACCAGCTTATCTTTCCTGGATACCTGTTATTTAACAACTGTGACCCCAAAACTATTGTCCAATCTCTTAAAAGAGAAGAAGTCCATTTCTTTTGCAAGTTGCTTTACACAGCTTTACTTTTATGCCGTTTGTGCCACCACAGAGTGCTACCTTCTAGCTGTGATGGCCTATGATCGCTACGTGGCAATCTGCAATCCACTACTCTACTTCATCACAATGTCCCAAAGGAAGTGTGTTCAGCTGATAGCGATTTCCTACACAGCTTGGATCGTTAATGCTTTCATACACACAATGGCTGCATCTAGACTGTCCTACTGTGGCCCAAACATTGTTAACAATTTTTATTGTGATACTCCTCCCCTTCTTGCTCTTTCTTGCTCTGATGTCAGTCTTAATGACCTACTAATATTTGTTTTTGTAGGGTTCAACATAACAGTTACAATCCTAACTGTACTCACTTCCTACACTTATATCCTGGTCACCATTTTAAGGAACCGCTCTGCTTCAAGCCGTAGGAAAGCTTTTTCTACTTGTACATCACACCTTATGGTTATCACCATTTTCTATGGATGTAGTAGCTTTATGTATGCACGGCCAAGCTCTAGGCAGAATCCTCAGCTAGACCAAATGGCCTCTGTGTTCTATGTAGTCCTGACCTCAATGCTCAACCCATTAATATACAGCATTAGGAACCAGGAGGTAAGGCATGCTTTCAGAAATATCCTAGGAAGAAAATTTCATGTTCAACACTTTTAAGAACCATTGCTTTTTGCCAAAAATTAATTTTACATAAAAGCTGTTCTAGTAGCAAATGGTTTTTAGCATTACGTCTCATTAAATAATAACAACCAGGCTGTATTATATTCCTAGGGCTCTAGTATTAATTATATATTTGCTTCAGAGTTCAAAATAATATAATAAATACATTTAACTTTTCCTTAAAAATTATAAAAGCATTATAAGGCTTGGTGGCGCAGTGATTAGAGTACAGTACTGCAAGCTGCTTCTGCTGACTGCTGGCTGTAGTTCACCAGTTCAGATTTCACCAGGCTCAAGGTTGACTCAGCCTTCCATCCTTCTGAAGTGGGTAAAATGAGGACCCCAGATTGTTGCAGATGATATGCTGCAAACCGCTTAGAGAGGGCTGTAAAGCTATCGCTATTGTGTCTTAAACGTTAAAACACAATGATTTTATAATATAGGAAAATTTAGTTCTCTGTTCTAAGTTCTTCTATGTCACTTTTTTGGGTTTTGTTGTTTTTTTGTCGTTGTGTATAAAATGGCATTATTGGTTTAGAAACATAGAAACAGAAGATTGACAGCAAAAAAAGACCTCATGGTCCATCTAGTCTGCCCTTATACTATTTCCTGTATTTTATCTTAGGATGGATATATGTTTATCCCAGGCATGTTTAAATTCAGTTACTGCGGATTTACCAACCATGTCTGCTGGAAGTTTGTTCCAAGCATCTGCTACTCTTTCAGTAAAAATAATATTTTCTCACGTTGTTTCTGATCTTTTCCCCAACTAACCTCAGATTGTGACCCTTTGTTCTTGTGTTCACTTTCTTATTAAAAACACTTCCCTCCTGAACTTTATTTAACCCTTTAACATATTTAAATGTTTCAATCATGTCCCCCCTTTCCCCTCTGTCCTTCAGACTATACAGATTGAGTTCATTAAGTCTTTCCTGATATGTTTTATGCTCAAGACCTTTCACCATTCTTGTAGCCCGTCTTTGGACCCGTTCAATTTTATCAATATCTTTTTGTAGGTGAGGTCTCCAGAACTGAACACAGTATTCCAATGTGGGATTCTTTGAACACGCGCCCCCACCCCCATTTAACTAACTCCATATCACTTGCGAGGAGAGAAGTGGAAATAGAGGCAGGGCGAGTTTTCAAATAATCCCACATTGCACAGATCCTCAGAAAGGCATGAAGTTCTCCTGATTCCTGATTGATTCTCATGCCTGATTGATTCTCATTCATGCCTTACTGTTGCCAGAGAAAATTGACTTTCTGAGCTAGAAAAGCACCTCCCTCCATTTGATCTGTGAAGAAACAGTCAGGAGATGTTTGTGTCAGCTGATTGCCCACCTGTAGCTTGAGCAAAACTGCCTCCATGAAGTATCGCGTGGTGTCAGCGAAGGGACGTTATTCGCACTGGGATATCCAGAAGTGGGCCCAGCCCCATTACCCATGGTGGCTCCTTCCGCAGGAGGCTCTTTTCTTTGTTGTTCTTTGCTTTTGACAGACCTGATCTCTGATTGACTGCTGCCAGAATATCATATGCCCAATTTTGGAAAAAAGACACAATCCAATCTACTCTACATTTTATAAACAAGGTACATGAATGTGCAGAATTGACTAAAATGACTTATGAAATCCAAAACAGAGATAAAATGATCTTTTACAGTGTTTGGGATCAATGGTACAAATGGGAAAAATTATTCAAATACAGTGAAAAGTAAAGGAAATGAAATAAACAAATCCAAAAACACAAAGAACTCACCCCAAATAGGAGAAATATTATATTTCAGATAAGAGATATAGCAAAAAAGAATATTTTTTTCTTGATTGATGATTATCTGATAAATTTTGAAATGTAAAAATAATTAAGATATACAAATATATACAACAAATTTTGAAAGGTTGCAGTTTTAGCAGTCAACAGTACTGTTGACAACTCGTTTTGTTTATGTGTGTGTAATGTTTTGTTAGTTTCTTGTTTGTTTTTGTTGTTTTTTGTTTTCTCTAATGTATTAAACTAATAAAGATTATTTTATAAAAAGGAAAAAGAAAGACAGAAATTGCTCCTACTTACAAACTTTTCTACTTAAGAACCTGGTCACGGAATGAATTAAGTTCTTAAGTAGAGATACCACTGTATTCTAATTTTCTGAGATTGTGGATTTGGGTTTTTCATGTGCTGCACACCATAATAATCACAATTATGACAAATCATGGCTTGAATTTGCATGTAATTTACTGAAATAGCGCCGGCGGACTTACCCGCCGGCGGCGTTTGCGGGAGGGGCCGGGAAGACACCGGACCCCATGGCGGCCGCCATCTTGGTTCTCGGGCGAAGTCTCGCGATGCGAGACTTTGCCCGAGAGTTGGGCCTGCATAGGCCCGGCTGCTGATTGGTCCGGGCGGGGCTTGCTCGCCCTATTTAAGGGCGGGCAGGCCCGAGGCTCAGCCTTTTCGCCCGGACCATCGCCCCGAGCAGACGCTTGTCAGTTCTGCTCGCGGCGGCCATTTTGGGTGCGGCCTCGTGCGTGGCCGCCATTTTGTGGCCTCTTTGGTGGGCAAAAAGGCCTCTCAAAGTGTCGCTGGCATTTTGGGCGGCAGGAGCTGCTTCTCCAGTGGCGGAGCCAGCATCAGCTGGGCTCCGCTCCGGTTTGACCCTCCGGTTGCCCCCGGGATCGGGGGCGTGTGGGGGGGTGCCCTTTGGGGGGTGCGGCCTGGTTTCCCCTTCGAGGTTCGGGGGGCATTTCTTCGCGCCATACAGGGAGCCATTAGGGTGGGCTAGTTCCTCCAGGCCCCCTTGTTGAAGCAGTGGGCAGTGAGGCCTTACTCCCACTGCTGGGGGGAGGGTGGATTGGCCTTCCTGGTGAGGCCTACTGTGCTTAGGCCGGCCTTGCTTCCCGGCTCGGGCCTTTTTTGGGTCTGGTTTAATATTGGAGTTGTATTAACTGTAAAGGTATGGCCCCAAAGAAGAGGCAAGCTTGGGCCCCCCCGGCCCAACCAGTGGCGCGGCCTAGGAGGGCTTTGAGGCCTTCTGCCCGGGCTCGGGCTGGTATGGAGGGCCCCCCTGGGGTGGTCCCGTCTGAGGGGGTGGTGGGATTTATGCTCACGGCCCCTCAACCCGAGGTTTCTCCCTCTCTCTCTTGGGCCAGGGTCCTTGAGAAGCTCGATGACTTGGAGCGCTGGCGGTCCGGGGCGGGCCCAGCCGGGCTCCCCTTTGCTGCATCGGCGGCCTGGGGAAGGGACCCAGAAGAAGAAGCAGCCCAGGCCAGGCAGATGGCCCAGACCGGGCAGATGGCCCAAACCGAGCAGATGGCCCAAACCGGGCGGATGGCACAGGCCGGGCAGATGGCCCAGTCGGGGCAGGTGTCAGCTTTCCAGGGCCCCACTCGGATGGGCCCTCCGTGGATGTCTTCCACCCCATATGGGGCAGGTGAGGTTGCACCACACTTAGACACTACACTGCTCCTCCCCGTGCAGGGTCCGGGGTTTAGCCCGCCTGCGTTGGGGAGTGGCACTAGTTTTTTGGGGTCCACTTCAGGCACATGTGGTCAGGTGTGGGCTCCGCCAGCCCCGCCGGCAGCAGCACCGGGGGTAGCTTTCCCACCGGGGGCAGGGGTGGGGGGTTGGATCCCTCCAGCGCCTGCTATTATGCCCCCGCCCCCTTTGGTGTATCCACCGGGGCTAGGAGTGCTGGGAATGGGGGTATCCACCGTGTGGGACCCGTTCGCCAGCATCAAGCCTGGGGCCATCCCATGCGGGCTCCCCGCTACACCCTTAGGGTACCACCTCCACCCATCAGTGAAGGAGGCAATTTGGCGGGGGGAGTATGTGGACCTCTTCTCCCTATTAAATAGAGAGGTCCCCAAGCAGGACAAAGATGTCGTGCCCGGGGAAAAGGTGAAGAAAACGAAGGTCACAAAGTGTTTCAGCTCTTGGCTGTACGCTTTCTTGACTTTCGCATCTGTAGTGATTCAGAGGCAGCCGGTTAGGGCTGCTGCTCTGCTTAAATACATTGATTTAATTGCCAGGGCTAACTTCGAGTACGGTGGTACCATTTGGAGGCATTATGATAAGGGGTTTCAGATGCGCATAGCCCATGACTCCTCCTTGCCCTGGGATATGGTGGTCCCGGACCTGTGGTTCCAGGCCACGTATATGTCCGGCAAGGAGGGTTGTGACAGGACTGACAGCGGTCATTTCATGGAAGAGGAGCCCGTGGCTTCCACGCCAGCCAAGGCGGCTGCGGGGGGAGCGGGAAAGGGGGCTCCCCCGGCGTGCCATGAGTTTGCCGCAAAGGGGGCATGTTTTCGTCCCTTTTGCAGGTTTAAGCATGCGTGCGGTAATTGTGGGGGGAACCATGCCTCTTCCATGTGCCCCCGCCCCAAGAAGGGGGCGGAAAAGAAGGGTGGGGGTCCACCAAAGCCTCCCCCACCAGCTGGGGGTAAAGGGGCCCAACCCAATTAATTTACATGTGCTTGAGGGTTGGTTAAAAGACTACCACCCTCGCTCGAGAGCGGCCGCTCTCTTGCTAGGATTCTCTAAGGGATTTAGGATCCCTTACATGGGGGTTAGGAAGGCCTTCATGTCCGACAACCTCAGGTCGGTTGTTGGACATGAAGACATTGTTAGAGAAAAGCTTCGGAAGGAGGTGGCCGAGGGCAGGGTCCTTGGGCCCTTCCCGAAGCCGCCCTTCCCGAATCTTAGGGTGTCCCCCTTAGGTGTGGTCCCCAAAAAGGCGAGTGGTGAATTTTGGTTGATTCACCATTTGTCTTTTCCAAAAGGGGAGTCAGTGAATGACTGCATTCCTGACGAGCTTTGTTCAGTCCGGTACGCATCCTTTGATGCTGCCGTGGCTATGGTTAGGAAGTGTGGGGTGGGAGCCCTTATGGGTAAATGAGACATTAAGTCGGCATTCCGGCTCCTCCCCATACACCCAGACGAATTTGAGCTGTTGGGCTTCCATTTTGAAGGTGGTTATTACGTGGACAGAGCTTTACCCATGGGTTGCTCTGTCTCGTGCTCTCTTTTTGAGAGTTTTAGTACCTTCTTGGAATGGGCGCTCAGGAGGCAAAGTGGTCTGGGTTCGGTCGTTCACTACCTTGATGATTTCTTGTTGGCGGGGCTTGCGCGTTCGGAGCAATGTTTTGCTCTAATGCGGGACTTCGAAGCCCTTTGTGCTCAGCTAGGGGTGCCTTTAGCCTCTGAGAAGACCGAAGGCCCCGCCACCAGGATTACTTTCCTCGGTATTGAATTGGACTCAGAGGAGCGATCTTCTAGATTGCCCCTCGATAAGTTATTTTAAATTAAAGGGAAGCTCGATGAGGTTCTTGGTTGCCGGAAGGTCACTCTCCGGCAGCTCCAGGAACTAGCGGGGATACTCAATTTCGCCTGTCGGGTGGTGGTCCCGGGCAGGGCTTTTTCAAGGAGATTGTACAACGCGATGAAGGGGCTAAGTTTGCCCCATCATCGTACCCGCCTCTGCGCGGGGGTCAGGGCTGACCTCCGCGTGTGGCAGGAGTTCCTGGACAAGTTTAATGGACTGTCTTTTTGGAGGCACAAGCTTCTTTTGGAAGCTGAGTTGTAGCTCTTCTCTGATGCTGCGGGGACTTGCGGTCTTGGGGTAGTGTTAGGTGACCAGTGGTGCTGGTCGGCGTGGCCTCCGGAATGGAGTGCCTCTTCTCTGGTTAAGGACCTGACTTTCTTAGAGCTCTTCCCCTTGATAGTGGCCTTAGAGCTTTGGGGGGAGCAGTTTAGGGACAAGACTGTGCATTTTTGGTGCGACAACCTAGCGGTTGTCCATGTGGTGAACACCCTGTCCTCTAAGAGCGACAGGGTCATGCAGCTTGTCTGCCATTTTGTGCACAGGTCCTTGTCCCTAAACATGTTGTTTTTGGCTAGGCATGTCCCCGGGTTGGATAACGGGGTCGCTGACGCCTTGTCCCATGGTCAGTTGTCCAGGTTTTGGACCCTGGCCCTGTGAGCCCGAGACTCGCCAGAGGCATTCCCAGACCACCTTTGGAACCTGGGCGGGCTCCTGGGCAGTGGAGTGTAAAGGTCTGCTGGGCTACGGCCCTCTCTGTGGTGCCTGGCACTCTGGGGGGCTTAGCAGCAGACAGGTGCAGAGTTTGGGAGTTCAGGCAGGATACGGGTTACCCCTATAGCTGGCCTGCCCCAGTTGTGTACCTGGCCATATTTGTGTCCAGCTTAGGCAGTGTGGCCTTTCAGTTAGGACTTTGAGGCCCAGGTTGGCCGGCCTCGCCTTTTGTTTAAAGCGGGGGCTGGTTTGTTGATTTAAGGTGACTTCCACATGGTGACGATGCAGGAAGGCTGGGCCAGGGCCTTATTGCAGGTTGCCAGGTCATTTTGGCCTTCCATCTCATTGCCTTAGTCGGGTGGGTTCTGGAGTACAGGGTTTGGCCAGGCCAAGCATGGATCCCGCCGATTGGGGAACGCTCGTTCCATAGTGGCGCCGCCTCTAGTGCGGTGACGGCGTTCCCGATACGGAGGATTCGGGGATGCCGACCGCCGGTGGTCAACGGCCTGTTTTAGGGTACGAACGGCCGGTTGAGGGTCCGGGGTAAGATCTTAGGCCAGGGCTCCCTTTGGTCCCCTTCTATTCAACCCCGCCAGGACGCGACCGACAGTGTTGCTTTGGGTCATTGAGCTCCGCCGACCACTCAGCAACAAGGTACCGCCGGGAAGTGGGACCCTGCCGTCGCGGCGGCTGGGTCATTGTTGCCTGGTTGGGGAGGAGGGGTGTGCGGTGGGAAGGGTGTTTCTACCGCTATGGCTGGGAGGGCGGCATCCCATTGCTGCGCCCAGGTGGTTCTGGGAGGGCGGCATTCCATTGCTGCGCCCAGGTGGTTCTGGGAGGGCGGCATTCCATTGCTGCGCCCAGGTGGTACTGGGAGGGCGGCATCCCATTGCTGTGCCCAGGTGGTGCTGGGTAGGTGGCATCCCATGGCTACGCCCAGTTGTTCGGGGAGGGCGGCATCCCATTGCTGTGCCCCGGTCACTGGTCTTGCTCTTCGGGCAAGGACCGGTACCTGCTTGGGGGTCTGTAGGGGACCTGCCAGGCTTGCGGAAGCCTGCGGTGGCTTCATGCTGTGTGGCCCGCCATGCATGTGGTGCGGTCTTCGATCCTCTAGGGGATCTTTGTGGGTCGCCATTTCCCTTAGGGCCATTCACCGGGTCAGGTGTAGAGGCAATAAGGCCCTGGGAAGGGTAGTCAGGGACTTAGGTGGGGTTGTAGTGGCCCATCCCCTCATCACTGTAGATCGGCCATGGCTTTACCGGGCCGACGGCGTTCACCTGTCAGAACAGGGGAACGCCATTTTCTTACAGGACCTGCAGTGGTCTCTGCGTGAGCTGGCGCAGCTAGAGGGGGGAGTCGGGGGGCCAAGATAGAGATCTGACCCCCGCTCCATGGCAGATTAGGGGCGGAAAACTGGGTGGTGGTCTAGCAACTGGTGTTCTCCCTTGGGCATCTTTGGGGATGATTGACAGGTTCTCTCCAAGCTTGTGGTGGAAGCGACCCGAGCAGTTGGGGGGAACCTGTCTTTGGGTCACGCACCTTTAAGTCCCCTGTTAGGGGTTAGCCGGCGTGACCCCCCTCATGAAAGTGCATGGCAGGGTCTCAGGTGAGGGAGGGGTCCCTCACCTGGACTAGCATCGAGCTATGCCCATAAGTTGCCCAGGAAGTTTATTGTGACGTAAACTTTTCCGCCCCGTAAGCAATTGTTTGACCCTGCAGGTCCATTGTTTGGGTCATAGTTGTTATGCTAATTTTATGCTAATTTATTTGAATAAATTATGCTAATTTAATTTAATAAAAAATGACCCAGTTAAATCCAGCTCTTGTGTCCGTGTCGTTACTCCGCCTCTCCTGCAAAAAATGAACTTTTGCACGATATTCTAATTTTTTGAGGTTCGCCCATATAGAAGGCTGTTTAGTACTCATATCTTTCTTTCATTCTGATTAAATTGTAAACATTGCTCAAGCCTAGCATTGGAAACCACTCTAGATCTAAGATGAGTGGGAGTGGATAATGGTATTTAATTATTACCCTCCTAAGGTCTTTGTAGTTATGAATGGTATGCATTGGTGTGTGTCTGGAGATGGTGGTGTAAGGTTTCACTGTTTGTAAATGATGTTGCTGGTCTCTGAACTTTCCTGGCAAGCTGTCACAGGAAACAGGAGTGTAGCTAGGCTGCCGTCTATTGTGCTGCTGCAGGTTGAGGCAAATTCTGTCCCAGTTTTTGTGTTAGTATTATCATGGCATTCTGCAAATTGATCAGATGCATCTGTACTTGCTGCTGGTGATTCAATCATGCTACTGCCAGATACTTAATGGATAGTGGGGTTATTTGAGGATCACAGATTCTTCCTGAAATTCCTTTCTTTGGAAAAGAGTATGAAATTTGCAAAACTTATCTCAGCATTGCCAGAAAAACCAGAGAGAAAGTACAACCAGATAACCTAGTTCTACTTTATTGTAAGGCTACATTAACAGAATCGTGCAAGAGTGGAAAAATAGTAAAAATCTCCCAATGTCTCTCTTTGCAGGCTGAAAATCCTTCTTAGTTCCTTTCTTTTCCTGCTATACATCTGCAGGCTGTGTCCTCTCTAATCAAGTTCCTGGGCAGCATCCCTTCCCCCATTTCCCAGGTGTATTCCCACAGATTACAGATTTCACTTTTTAATTCATTTAACTAATTTATACAGCCACTCTGATGAGTGCCCAACTCAGGCTGCAGGCTTCTTTAATAATAATTCAATAACAACAAAAAATAAATTAAAAATGATAAAGAAAAATGTTTAAAAAACAATAATTGACAAAGTCGTAAACCAAGATCATCAAACCACTTCTTAACCCAAAGTCTAAGGAAAAATTGGAGCTAGATCAAAACTTCTGAAGACATTTTTAATGGAACATCATTGCGGCGGATGCGAAATAAGCACCCAGACCACAGGACTGGGATTTAAAGGTCACTTTATTAATTGGAAAACTGGACCTGCAGAGGAAACCAAAAGGGTGCGGAACATCTGTTTCAAACATTCTTGGGCAACTATGGGCGAAGGTTCCATTGCTGAGCAAGGGAAGGGAGCCCTTGACCTTGGCCTTGAAGTTGATCTTCCCTTTCTCTCTGCCATGCCCAAGGCATGTGGGAAGGCTCACCCCACAGCTTGTTGTCTGTGGCCCTGCAGTAGGTGTGCCCCAAAGTCATCTGCCCTCCATAGCCCAGGTTGGAACAGCTTTGTAATCATGGAGAGGAGTGGCCTATAACCTTTCAAAAGGTGCCCAAAGGAGATCATGCAGTTGCTGTTTGCCCCACTTTCTGCCTCTTACCACCACAGCTGGGGGTCAAATCTCTATTTAGGCCCCCTGCAAAAGCGGGGCGATGATTACTTTCAAAAGAGGGTGGTGAGCGGTGAGCCATCTCCCTTTATTCTGGGATTCCCCACCCTCAGGTTTGTCATACCCCACGCAAGGCGCACGGCATGCTGGGGCGGCTGCACACTAAGTTCGCGCGACTGCCTGATGTCAATAATTCCGGCGGCAGTGGCCGAGTGCTTCTGGCCCTGCCACAAACACCCGCCAACCTTTAACGGCCTGCTGGTCCCTTGTGTGGAAAAAAGGAATTGGTAAAATATTAGTAATAAATAAAGAAGATAAAATGTGATCTATCTTTTCTCACTGGTAAATACTTCAAAAAAAATGCAGTTTGGTTTACTGAATCTTCACTGTGTAATTAACACAAATCAGTAGATGGACCAGTTTGAAGCCCTTTGGGGACACATTTCCCAAACCAATGTTGTTCTCAGTAGAATTTTTCTTCCCTCCAAAGACAGTAGAGGGAGATACTATTGTCTGCAGAATTGTACAAAGCTGATGAGTTACTGAAGATGATGCAAAATATCTGAATTTCTTCAGAACAGCAAAAAGATATCAATATAATCTTCAAAAACCTGCACCCAGACTTTTGGGGGGGGAAATCAGATATTTTAAAATGTGAAAGATGCTATTGATCTGGAAGAAAACAAGTGAGTTTGATCATCATAAAGGCAACTATACAACCATTGCATTTTGTTGGTTTTGAGAGTTTGGTTTAGGAGTTCATGAGATGGCAACTTACTTCACAGAAAACTGATTGGATATTCAGAGACGTTCCAGATCAAGCCAGCACAGCAAGCATACAGGTTGGTGCACAAGGCCAAGTAATTATGTAAATATAATCTTTTACACAGCTCAGATTCCATCAGAAAAAAGGAGCGCCTAGGATGAGCACACAAGACCTCAAGATTTGCAAGGGGATCTTTTTGCTTTGGTTTAGTTTTCTTTTAAAAAAACCCTGAATGCATCAGAAAATTTAGAAATTCAGTGAGGAATGAATATACTCATTTGGCATAGAAGATCAGGTATTTTGAGATGAAATAAACAAATGTTATGTTTATAAAGCTTTAGTGCTTCATTTTTAACTGTGATTTTAGTAATGGATGGTACAAAACAGGCATAAATAAAATAGACCTGGCAATGATATGACAAAACCAAGATTAAAAAGAGAAGGGTTTGCAAATAAATCTTCAAATATTTTCATAGAAGTAGTTCTTAGAAGTTTGCCAACAGAACACCTATTGTATTTTTCAGAATATACCCAATTTTATCTCGTTAGAGCTTAATTTTTAATCTTCCTTCCAGGATCTTATTTGGGGATCACAGAAAATAGCTTCTTGTGAAGTTGAAATGTTAAGCAAACATGTAATTTATATTTATTTTATTTTTGCAGTGTTAATGGGAAATAGCACACGGGTGACAGAATTCATACTCACTGAATTGACAGAGGACCCACACTTGCAGCTGATTCTTTTTGTGATATTTTTGACTATTTATGCCATCACCCTGATGGGAAATGTGGGCATGATTGTCTTAATCACAACCAGTCCTCAACTCCACACACCAATGTACTTTTTCCTTAGCAGCTTATCTTTCCTGGATACCTGTTATTCAACAACGGTGACCCCAAAGTTGTTGTTCAATCTTTTAAAAGGGAAGAAGTCTATTTCTTTTGCAAGTTGCTTTACACAGCTTTACTTTTATGGTGTATTTGCCACCACAGAGTGCTACCTCCTAGCTGTGATGGCCTATGATCGCTACGTGGCAATCTGCAATCCACTACTCTACTTCGTCACAATGTCCCAAAGAAAGTGTATTCAGCTGATAGCGATTTCCTACATAGCTGGGATCATTAATGCCTCCATACACACAATGGCTGCATCTAGACTGTCCTTCTGTGGTCCAAACATAGTTAAAAACTTTTATTGTGATGCTCCTCCCCTTCTTGCTCTTTCTTGCTCAGATGTCAGTCTTAACGGTCTACTTTTATTTGTATTTGTAGGACTCAATATAACTGTTACAAGCCTAACTGTACTCACTTCCTACACTTATATCCTGGTCACAATTTTAAGGATCCGCTCTGCCACGAGTCGTAAGAAAGCCTTCTCCACTTGTACATCACACCTTATGGTTGTCACCATTTTCTATGGATGTAGTAGCTTTATGTATGCACAGCCAAGCTCTAGGCTGAATTATCACCTAGACCAAATGGCTTCAGTGTTCTATGTAGTTGTGACCCCCATGCTCAACCCATTAATCTACAGCATGAGGAACCAGGAGGTAAGAGGCGCCTTCAGAAATATCCTAGGAAGAAAATTTCATGTTCAACACTTTTAAGAACTATTGCTTTTTTGCCAAAATTTAATTTTATATAAAAGCTGTTCTAGTAGCAAATGGGGGGGGGGGGGGTTGCATTACGTCTCATTAAATAATAAAACTAGGCTGTATTATATTCCTAGGGCTCTGGTATTAATTATATATTTGCTTTTGAGCAAATATACATTTAACATATTTTGAAAAAAAATTATAAAAGCATCGTGTCAAAAAACCAATGTTTTTATAATAAGGAACCAAGAGGTAAGAGGTGCCTTCAGAAATATCCTAGAAATAAAAAAATCATCTTCAGCAGATAGGGTAATATTTAAGAGCCATTTCTCTTTGCCAAATTTCAGCTTTAGATAAAAGCTGTTCTAGTAGTAAATGGGTTTTTTTTATTGTGTCTCATAAAATAATAAATCATTATGCTGTGTAATTTTCCTAGGGCTCTGGTAGTTAATTATATATATATATGCTTTTGAGTTCAAAAAGTTAAATATGAACTCTAAAGAAGTGTTGTCCTTTTTTGAGGTAGCTATCATGACCTAGTGATTTCCATCAATTAGAGAGGAATGACAGGCTCGGCTTTTCAGATTTAGGGCAATTGGTTGCAGCTAATTTGCCATGGTCAATTTGTCATGGTCAATTCACCTCAGCCAACTCATCACAGTCAACTCATGACAGGACAACTCGCCATGGCCAATTCACTGGCTTCTTAGGGTCATGAACGCTATCTTAGGCATGGAAGTTATCAGCCTGTGGTACTGCTGAAGTGTTATGGAAGACCAGGATGCTTCAATAGTGGCCTTCAGCTCTTCTGCATTGTTCAGTCTCGTGTCCCTCATCTTTCTCTTGACAATGCCCCGTAGGGTTCAGGTCAGGCACGTTTTATGGCCACTCAGGCACAATAGTCCCATGGTCATTGAACCAGATTTTGGTTTTTTGGGCAGTGGGGGTAGGTGCCAGGTCTTGCTGGAAAATGAAGTCAGCATCCCTCTAATGCTTGTTTGTGGAAAGATGCATGAAGTGCTCCAAAATCTTCTGATAGATAGCTGCATTGACCCTGGACTTAATGAAGCACAGTGGACCAACATCAGCAGATGACATAGCCCGTCAAATCAACACAGACTGTGGAAACTTCACAGTAGACTTCTAGACTTCCCTCTAAGGCAGTGTTTCCCAACCGGTGTGCCGAGACATGGTCAGGTGTGCCGCGAAGAAATAAGCTCAGCTTCTGCTCTCACAACTTTTTGCGAAGAGAAAAAAGTTATGAGACCGGAAGCTGAGCTTGCTTCTTTGCGCCTTCCAAGTTTTCCAGCAGCTGCGGCGCCCTGCCCGGTTGGAGCTTCCCTGTCAGCAGGTGAGCTTTGGGGCTTGGTGGGAGGGCAGCGGCAGCGGGAGGGCGGCGCGCAGCGGGAGGGTGATGGCGGCGGCAGCGGCAGCAGGCAGTAGCCATGCCGTGGGGCGGTGGCAGGGTGGTCCCTCTCTCTCTCCCCCTCTCTTGCTTTCTCTTTCTCTCCCCCCTCTCTCCCTCTCTCTTTCTCCCAGTAGCCGTGGGGCGACATCAGGGTGATCAGCTGTGAGGCGGAGCTCCGGAACAGAGGAACAGAGGCACCGACGGCGGCGGCTGGAAATGCTGGAATTGCGTGGCTGGCACTTGCCTGCTGGCTGGACCAGGACGGAGGCTCAAGCCCCACGTCCATGCCCAGCGCAACGCCAGAAATGTACGGCGTCTAGCCACCGCCGTCTGTGCCTCCGTTCTGGAGCTCCGCCTCACAGCTGATCACCCTGCCGTCGCCCCACGGCTACTGGGAGAAAGAGAGAGGGAGAGAGGGGGGAGAGAAAGAGAAAGCAAGAGAGGGAGAGAGAGAAAGAGAGAGGAAGAGAGGGGGGAGAGAAAGAGAGAGAAAGATATAGCAAGAGAGGGAGAGAGAGAAAGAGAGGGAGAGAGGGGGGAGAGAAAGAGAGAGAAAGAGATAGCAAGAGAGGTAGAGAGAGAAAGAGAGAGGAAGAGAGGGGGGATAGAAAGAGAGAGCAAGAGATAGCAAGAGAGGGAGAGAAAGAAGGAGAGAGGGAGAGAGGGGGAGAAAAAGAGATAGCAAGAGAGGGAGAGGGAGAGAGGGGGGAGAGAGAAAGAGATAGCAAGAGAGGGAGAGAGAGAAAGAGAGAGGGAGAGAGGGGGGAGAGAAAGGAGAGAGAGGGGGTAGAGAAAGAGAGAAAGAAAAATAGAATGAGAGAAAGAGAGATAGCAAGAGAGAGGGAGAGAGAGAGGGGGGAGAGAAAGAGAGAAAGCAAAAGAGAGAGAGAGAAAGAGAGAGAGAAAGAGAGAGAAAGAGAGAGGGAGAGAGGGGGAAGAGAGAAAGAGAGAAAGACAGCAAGAGAGAGAAAGCAAGAGAGAGAGAGGGGGGAAGGAGGGTGAGGGAAAGACAGAGAGAGGGAAGGAGGGAGAGAGAAGGAGGGCAAAAAAGAGAGGAAGGAAGGGAGAAACAAAGAGAGATGGAGAGAGAGGGGAAAGAAAGAGGAGGGAAGAGAGAGAGAGAGAGAAAGAGGGAGAGAGAAAAATAGAGCGAAAGGGAGGAAAAGAGATATTTTTTGTCCAAACTTTTTTTACACACACACACCCGCCCACCTGCCCCCCCCCGCTCAATGTTCCCCAGGATTTTGTAAATGTGAATAATGTGCCGCGACTCAAAAAAGGTTGGGAAACACTGCTCTAAGGTGTGCGCCCGCGCGAGTGCGCACACAAACTCCCCCACACACAGCCTTTTCCAAGGTTGCCCAGTGGAGCCGGGCATCAGAGTGGGGGCGGGAAGCAACAAGGTTTTTCTTTGCATGCTCCCCATTCCACTGCCAGCCTGCCATGCATCCCTAGGGAGTGGAGGCAAGAGGCCGCAATCGGGAGGTTCAGCACTGGACCACCCACAGTGGGGGCGGCCGCGACTGTGGCTCCCTTTCCTTCAACCATT
Organism: Erythrolamprus reginae; assembly: GCF_031021105.1. NCBI lineage: Eukaryota > Metazoa > Chordata > Lepidosauria > Squamata > Dipsadidae > Erythrolamprus > Erythrolamprus reginae. The sequence goes on along the minus strand of NC_091950.1, from coordinate 143,702,611 downwards.
GACTATGTCTACCACCAGTGCCTCCCAACATATATTCAAACAATACAGTGTACCATCTAATTTTCCATGAATAAAATGCGGTATTTTGTTTGTAACTAATATCAATCATCAAAAAATTTACAAAACTTTTTTTTTCTAATGTTGTCATCCAGGTACATACTTTTCTTTTAATTAGATTCCCGCCTTAATGTTTCTTCAAAAGGTACAACACCAATTCTCCCTGCTGTTCTACTCAAAAACACACCCTAAAGTTCTGTTCCCGGGTCTATTTGACCCGGACCGCAAATTGTTCATTTTAGGTACTTATATTTGGTCTTTTTGAAAACTTTTTTCACTTGGAAACAAGCTTGAACATTTCTGAAATGAAAATTGAAATGAAAAAATGAATGCTTATTGGGGGGTTTTGCTGATAAATGCGCCCCTCCCCCGTTTTTGTGATTTTTTTTTCAATTTATAGATAGTTTTGCCTGCAAAATGCGTTCTATTTTACTAAAGTTGGTGTGGGATTGGTAGCGTGAACATTTCTGAACATAATGATATGAAAATTGAAGTGAAAAAAATGATGCTTATTGGTTTATTTTGCTCATAAAAGGGCCCCCATGCTTATATTCAAATAGGCTTATACTCGAGTATAAGACCATACTTTATTTATTTTATTTATTAATTTTGCCCAATACACAATACATATTGAAGAGAATAGACATGTAGTATTATATATAAAGAAAAGGATAGAAGAAAAGATATAAAAATAGAGGAGAAGATATATGAAAGGAAGAAAAGATATATGAGATATGAGATAAGGAGAGACAATTGGACAGGGGATGAAAGGCACACAAGTGAACTCATGTACGCCCCTTACTGACCTCTTAGGAACCTGGAGAGGTCAATCGTGGAGAGTCTAAGGGAGAAATGTTGGGGGTTAGGGGTTGACACTACTGAGTCTGGTAATGAGTTCCACGCTTCATCATCTCTCAGCTGTAGCCAGGGGGTCCTTTGCCCAAGTTCACCTGATGTACTAGCTGCAGCCCTATTTGGACCAAGATGCTCTGCGCACAGTCTCTCAGGCCCTCATCACCTCCCGTCTCGATTATTGCAATGTGCTCTACATGAAAAGTGTTCAGAGACTTCAAATTATATAGAATGCAGCCATGCAAATTGTCATGGGTTCACCTTGGTACACCCATATAACACCTATACTCCACAAGCTGCAGTGGCTACTAGTGTAGGGCGAACCCAATGAAGTTCAGGTTCGGTTTCGGCATCCGAATTTTTAAAAAAGTTCTGGTTCAGCACCCGAACCCAAACTTTTGCCGAACCTTTGAGTCACCTTCCGGAACAGTCACCTTCCGGAACAGTCAGGGCGCTTCCCGGCGCTCTCACAAACCTTTACCCGAACCAGAACTTTTGCCGAACGTCCGGGTTCGGCATTCGGGAGACTGCCAAGAAGCGCCCCGGCTGTTTCTGAAGGTGACAACTGGGCAGTGGTGCTTCCCAGAACAGCCGGGGAGCTGTCGGCCAGTCGGGAGGCACAAAAGGAGGTGGGGAATCCCATGAGGGGATTCCAGGGGCGGAGCTTTGATGTCACTGAGACGTCCCTCCTGGAGTCCCCATTTCAGCTGGCCAGAAAGGACGTCTCAGTGACGTCAAAGCTCTGCCCCTGGAATCTCTTCGTGGGATTCCCCACCTCCTTTTTCGCCTCCTGACTGGCCGACAGCTCCCCGGCTGTTTTGAAAGGTAACAGCTGGGCGGCGGAGCTTCCTGGAGCTCTCCCAAACCCAAACTTTTGCAAACCTTTTGCAAAAATTCGGGTTCGGGTTCAGTATACTGAACCGTGCAAAGTTCAGTACGAACCCTAACTTTGCAGGTTCGATTTTCCCAACACTAGTGGCTACCCATTAGTCTCCAGGCACAATTCAAGGTGTTGGTTATTACCTATAAAGTCCTATATGGCTTAGGGCCAGATTATTTACAGGACTGTCATCTGCCACATACCTCCCAGAGACCAATTAGAGCACAAAGAGTTGGCCACCTCCAGGTCCCATCAGCCAAGCAATGTAGACTGGCGGGATCTTGGGGGAGAGCCTTCTTTGTTGCTGCCCTGGCTCTTTGGAATCAACTCCCACCCGATGTCCACACTGCTCCCACCCTGCTGGTTTTTTGTAAAGCCACAAAGACCTGGCTATGCCAGCAGGCTTGGGGATCCCAAGTTAACACCAACTTGACTACCTGTATGAACATGATTTCGTGAATGGTTTGTATGGGAGTTGTGTGTTGCCTCATTATGAGTTTTAATCAGGGTTGAGTTTCTTGACTTCTTATTGCTATTTGTAATTTTATATGATTACTTTATATTGTAGTAAGCCGCCCTGATTCCCTTGGGATTGGGTGGCATAGAAGTCTAAATACATACATACATACATACATACATACATACATACATACATACATACAGTGGTACCTCTACTTAAGAACTTAATTCATTCTGTGACCAGGTTCTTAAGTAGAAAGGTTTGTAAGTAGAAGCAATTTTTCCCATAGGAATCAATGTAAAAGCAAATAATGTGTGCAAACCCATTAGAAAATAAATAAAAGCTCAGAATTTGGGTGGGAGGAGGAGGAGGAAGAAGACGAGGAGGACAGTCACTCCCAAAGTAAGAAGGTGAGGTGAAGGGAATCAAAAAAATCCAAACCTTTAAGCCTTAAAAAAAAAGAGAGACTCTGAGACAGCGAGGAGGAGCATGCGCCTCCCATACTCCTGGCACGAGGCTGCCTCCCCTACACTGTGCCAGAGAGAGAAACCCAGGTGGGCAAGAGGGGGGGACCTCTTGCTCCTTTGACTAAATGGCTGCTGGTACAGCTGCTACTACCTACTTCCTCTTCTTTCCCATGCTGAAGGGATCCCCTCTCCTCTCGCTCGCTCTCTTTGTAGCCGGCGCCTTTCCTTCACTGTGGTGACTCCTTGGTTTGGCTGAAGCCGAGTTGATCTGGACGGGGCAAAGTGCCCCCTTTTGCCTTTCCACACCCAGATTCTCCAGGAGGCAACCTTGTGCCGGGTGTATGGGAGGTGGTGCGAGGGGGTCACCACAGCAAAGTGATTTATTCCCTCTCCAAGCGTTTCTTTTCTCTAGGCGCTGGCAGAGGTTTATTCCCTCTCCAAGCACCCAGAGAAAGGAAAGCCCTCCCTTCGCTCTGGGCTGCCAAAGCCTCCTTAAGTGCCACTGAAAGGCTCCTCTGGAAGCCCAGAAAAGCCCAAGATGGCCTGGATTAAAGGGGGAATGGCAGGAAACTGGCCGCTCAGAAATTTCATGGGGAAAATTCTGGGCTCAGGTTCTTAAGTAGAAAATAGTTCTTAAGAAGAGGCAAAATAATCTTGAGCCACCCCCCAATGCAAAAGATTCTCCTCCACGTCCCCGCCACTAATTCCAGCCTCCCCCACCCTGCCTGTTCCCTTCTGTATCCCCACTGCCCGGTCTTTTTCCCTACCTCTACCACCGCTTGCAAGTTTCTTTGCCCTCTCCTGCAGCCCAGGCAGCAAGCTGGGCCAGGCAGCCAGAGCCCAGCACCGCCACAGCCGCTGTTGCTTCTGACTAGGGCTCTCAGGTGCATGGCCAGATTTGGCTGCTGCGCACGCACAGCAACTAAATTCTCACATGAGCGTTCTTGCACAAGTGAGATTTCAGCTATTTTCACAGTTCTTTTTTTAAAAAATCTGCTAAAATCGCCGGAATGTCACTGGCTGTGCCCATGAATGGCCGCAAATCAGCATGCACAGCTCCATTTTTGCTGCAGCTGCATGCACATTCCTATCGAAATTGCGTCACACCCCCCCCAGTTCCGGGGGTGCCCATCAGTGTTGCAGGTTGTGCCCTCTATAATCATCTTCCTGGGCAGCATCCCTTCCCTCATTTCCCAGGCACATTCAACGTACTACTACAGTTACAGATTTCAGTTTTTAATTCATTTAACTAATTTATATAGCCACTCCAATGAGTGCCCAACTCAGACTGCATGCTTCTTTAATAATGAATCAATAACAACAGTAAATAAATTAAAAGCAATAAAGAAAAATGTTTTAAAAATAATAACCGACAAAGATGTAAACCACCGAAAAGATCACCAAACCACTTCTTAACCGAAAGTCAAAGGAAAAATTGGAGCAAGTTCAAACCTCCTGAAGATGCTTTTAATGGAACATCATTGTGTGGAAAAAAGGAATTGGTAAAATATTAGTAATAAATAAAGAAGAAGTGATCTGCATTGAATACTACATTTCCCCTTGGTAAATACTTCAAACAATTGCAGTTTCATTTACTGAATCTTCACTGCTATAATTAACAGGAATCAGTAGATGGACCAGTTTGAAGCACTTTGGGGACACATTTCCCAAACCAATGTTTTTTCTCAGTAGAGTTTTTCTTCACTCCAAAGAGAGTAGAGGAAGATACTATTGCGGCGCAGGCGGAGTAACAGTCGGACACAAAGGTGTGGGTATAAATAGGGTCACTTTTATTAAACAAATTCAAATTAACTATTTAGCCAATTAACCACGTGACCTGCAAAGGTGCATAAATCAAATGGGGGCGGAGTTAACTTTCCAACAAACTCAATTGAGCAACTCTAGGGCGAAAGCTCCTTGCCCGGGTGCAGGGTCAGGTAAAATTACACCTGCCCCCTGCCTAATGCCACGCCCCCACGGCGTGTGGGATGGCTCGCCACTGGTCTCTGATACGCCACAGGCAGCGAGCCACAGGAGCGACCCCCTCCCCGAACCCAAGCCGGTCGAGCCCTGTAATCCGAGAAGGAGATCGCCCCTCACCTCAGTAGAGGTGCCCCTAAAGGAGATCACACAGTTGCTGCTTACGCCCATTTCCGCCCCCTTTCGGCCGTCCCCCCCCAGTGACCTTGAGGGGGGGCGCTAGTTGGTTAGACCACCCCCTAACCACACTCCCACGTACAGAGTGGAGTAGGCGAAAAAACAGCCACAATTCGGCCAATTCCTTGTGACTGCAAAAAATTCCTACTCGGCCCCACCGAGGGCGACCCATCATATGCACCCTGTAACAGAGGGAGGGTGGGCGGGTGTCCAGCGCCGGCGGGCAGGAGGCACTGCGCCACGAGGCAGCCCCTTTTATAGGGCTGCCTCCCTCCTGCCCGGTTCACTGGGTGACCACGCACCCAAACGACGCGCTGCGGCCCCCGGGGATGACGTGGGGGCCGCAGGCTCCGCCCCAACATGGCGGCCTCCTTCCCCGGCCCACGCCGCAACCCTCGCCAGCGGTGAGTCGCCGGCGGCATTGCGGCGCAGGCGGAGTAACAGTCGGACACAAAGGTGTGGGTATAAATAGGGTCACTTTTATTAAACAAATTCAAATTAACTATTTAGCCAATTAACCACGTGACCTGCAAAGGTGCATAAATCAAATGGGGGCGGAGTTAACTTTCCAACAAACTCAATTGAGCAACTCTAGGGCGAAAGCTCCTTGCCCGGGTGCAGGGTCAGGTAAAATTACACCTGCCCCCTGCCCAATGCCACGCCCCCACGGCGTGTGGGATGGCTCGCCACTGGTCTCTGATACGCCACAGGCAGCGAGCCACAGGAGCGACCCCCTCCCCGAACCCAAGCCGGTCGAGCCCTGTAATCCGAGAAGGAGATCGCCCCTCACCTCAGTAGAGGTGCCCCTAAAGGAGATCACACAGTTGCTGCTTATGCCCATTTCCGCCCCCTTTCGGCCACAGCAGGGGGTGAAATTATAAATTTATTCCCCCTGCTCCCCCCCCTGCACATGAATGTGCAGGCACCTCTGCAGGTCCGTTATGAATTTGTCATTCCCCTCGTCTGTCAAATGTACCCTGTCCCTTCTAAATAAAGCTAGCTGGGATGCTCTGATGTTGGGGTGACCTAACACTCCACCCCCCCGTCTGGAGTACCCATTCCTTCGCTGCCCTGTTAACTCTCTACCTGGCATCCTCCACCGCCTTGGGCTCTTGGCATACCTCCAGCACCTCCGTGGCAATATATGGTACACACGCGTGTGTCAGGCCACCTTTCCCAATTCACCAGCAACAGGTGGTTGCCACCAGTGTGCAACACCAAACAATCTGGGTCCGGCCCCTCATAGCTCCCAACTTTCCAAACGGGAGAGGCCCGTCTCAACGGAGACCTCCGAGCTCAAGCCCCTTCCACTGAAGCCCCAGTGACTCAGCAACCTCCACATTCCTGAAGATAATGTTGCAGCTGTACATCCAGCCGACATGCCACGCAGTGGCCGCAGTTTGCCACTGTGGGCAAAGGAAAGGGCGGCTCCTTCGCACTTAGCGCGTAACACGGTGGAGCAGGGCCAGGACCTAGAGAAACGATAAGAATAACAAGACAGTGTTATCCACCCGCTCCCCAAAAAAAAACAAAAACAAAAACGCTTGTACTCAGGTGCTTGAATCAACGCCACGAAAACCCACTGACTTTGATCCGCCACCGTATTCATTACTGTGCGGAGAACTTGCTGAAAACCGCAATCAGTACTGCTGAGGGAATACCACCCGATATCCTGCCAATGCTCCTGTAACGGCCCCCAACCGCTATTTGCTCAGTGGAGGCCCGTCTTACGGTACAAAGGGAACCATTCCCTGGCTTCCTCGCTGTACCTGGACTGGGTCCCTCACACCCAGGCCTCTGTCCTGTTAGATACGCCTGGCCGGTGATCAATCCACCATCTGCGTTACTGGAGACTCCGAGCACAACCGACGCGGTTGCCACAGCCCCCAATTTAACATCGATTTCCTGGCCCAGGGAACCGTACATGATCCACTACTGTGCGACCAGGACAGCACCTGGCATACCTCCGTGTCTCAAAGGCCATAGATTTGGCTGTCGAGTGAAACGGCCTTGCCTCGCTGGGTGAGAAGCTGGGTCTCCCCCAATGCCGCTGCCCCTGAAACTGGGTAATGTATAGCGGCTTACTAATTTCTCCCCCATCTGCGTCCTTTCCCAGGACCATCCCTTGATCATTCCCCGTGTCCTCAAATAGTTAGCCACCGGGTCTTTTGTTAGGAGAGCTAAGCCCCCCCTTGTTGCCCATACACGAGGGCGTGTAACCGTGTGATCCCCACCTGCACTCCTTTGCTTGAGCGATGGCGCCGCCCACCATTCTGGGTACCCTGTGCCCCCGCCCAAGCCATGTGGCTGCCAACCACCTGCCCATGCGCACATACTCCCTGCTAACAAACCGGGCCTTCTGTTGCTGTCTCGCTTCCCTGCCGCTGAACCAGCTGTGCCACCGTCGCAGCCCCATGTTCCTGTATTCCCCTCAGGCAGTCACCACACTCTTCTTCAGCCTTAAATTGTCTGGGAGACGAGCCAATAAGCTCCGTGGCCCTGCTCGTTCCCCCAGGGAATAGAATAGTAGCGAGAATTTTATGCAGGGAAGCAAAGGCCCCTGAAAATGCCTCCTCTACCGTTAGCGCATGCATTAGCTAGACCAACCTAACTTAATCATTATAACCATAGTATTAATGTTAACCTCCTAACACCCCCACTTCGATATAGCTGACTACAATTGAGGCTGGATCTTCTGCTGCTAAGTGAGTTTTATTTGATTTTACAACTTCTTTTGGCCAAAGTTCTTAAGTGAATCTGGCTGTCTACCTTTACTTTGTTAGTTAGAATGTCAAGGGTAGGTCATAAATGGTGATCACATGACCCCAGGATGCGGCAACCATCATAAATGTTTTGTCGTTGCCAAGGACCCAAAATTTGATCAAATGATCACAGTGTACTCTGCAATGGATTTAAGTGTGGGGACCATCCATACACCACTTTTTAAGCATCATTGTAACTTCAAACAGGCATTAAATGAATGGTTGTAAGTCATGGACTTCATGCCTTGAGTTCTGAGTCACTTCTGCTTAAATTAATCTTCTCCAGTGTTTCCCAATATCATGCTTTATAGTTCTATTGGAGTACAGTTCTGTCCATTTTTTGAACTGTAATCCAAGTTATGTTCTAAGAAGTCTTCTCTGTAGCAGCAGCAGAAAGATGGAATAAATCTTATATTAGAACTTTATTCAATTGTCACAAGACCACTGATTGGCTTAGAAATTTAGTTTATCATCTAATTCTTTAATAGTTAAGAATTTAAGTACAGCTTATAGAAACATAGAAACATAGAAGACTGACGGCATAAAAAGACCCCATGGTCCATCTAGTCTGCCCTGTTACTATTTCCTGTATTTTATCTTACAATGGATATAGAGTGGAACCCCGACATAAGAGCTGCTCTACTTAAGAGCAACTCGAGATAAGAGCTGGGAGGGGAGAGATATTTTTGTTCTACTTACAAGCCCAAATTCGAGATACAAGCGCCAAGGAGCTGTCTCCTGAAGCCAAACGCTAACTTCCGCGTTCGGCTTCAGGAGACAGCTGCGAAGCGGCGCGCGTGTTTTAAAAGGTTGCAGCCGGCCTGGGGGGCTCGGGGGGGTGCTTGCAGCTTTCTTTCTTGCTCTTTTTCTTTCTCTCTTTTACCTTCCCTTCCTCTATTTCTTCTTTTCTTTCTCCTTCCCACCTTCTTCCCTCTCTCCCTCCCTTCACTCATTCCTCTCTTACTCTCCCCTTTCATAAGTTTCCTTGCTTCCTTCCTCTGTTCCTGTCCCTTCCCCCTTTCTTTCTTTCTTTCTTTCTTTCTTTCTTTCTTTCTTTCTTGCTTGCTCTTTTTCTTTCTCTCTTTTACCTTCCCTTCCTCTATTTCTTCTTTTCTTTCTCCTTCCCACCTTCTTCCCTCCCTCCCTCCCTTCACTCATTCCTCTCTTACTCTCCCCTTTCATAAGTTTCCTTGCTTCCTTCCTCTGTTCCTGTCCCTTCCCCCTTTCTTTCTTTCTTTCTTTCTTTCTTTCTTGCTCTTTTTCTTTCTCTCTTTTACCTTCCCTTCCTCTATTTCTTCTTTTCTTTCTCCCTCCCACCTTCTTCCCTCCCTCCCTCCCTTCACTCATTCCTCTCTTACTCTCCCCTTTCATAAGTTTCCTTGCTTCCTTCCTCTGTTCCTGTCCCTTCCCTCTTTCCTTCCTTCCTTCCCACCCTCCGTCCATTCATTCACCCATTCCTCTCTTGATCGCTTAAAGCCGGTCCCTGGTGCAAAAAGGGTTGGGGACCTCTGTCCTACAGGATTGGGTGGCAGAGAAGTTGAACATATGTAAATTTAAAAGTTTAAGAAAGTTTACAAGTTAAGTGAAAGAAACTTCATTATTCATTTATATGTACATGTACATTTCTTCATTAAAAACATGTCTTTCTGCATAATTTAGACTAACTTTGTGAGTTTTTTGAGGGCTGGAACCAATTAAAATTATTTACATTAATTCCTATGGGGAAAAGTTGTTCGAGATAAGAGCTGCTCGACTTAAGAGCCCAGGTCCGGAACGAATTAAACTCGTATCTCGAGGTACCACTGTATGTTTATCCCAGGCATGTTTAAATTCGGTTACTGTGGATTTACCAACCACGTCTGCTGGAAGTTTGTTCCAAGGATCTACTACTCTTTCAGTAAAATAATACTTTCTCATGTTGCCTTTGATCTTTCCCCCAACTAACTTCAGATTGTGTCCCCATGAACCTATGCACCGACTACTTCTACTTTTAATCGTCGTTGCTAGAAAACCAAGCAATATTACAATGCATTTCTCAACAATAGAACCTATGTGGTAATTCATATGGGAAAAGTGACCATTTCAGAATGGATTTAGGCAGTAATCACTTTTTTTTCCTTTTTTTTTTTGAGTTGGAGAGGAGTTTTATAAAATAGGAAAGGGATGTAGGACCTATCCATATTTTTGTTCTTTCCAGATGTTGCTGTATTACAGCATTCCTAACCAGCATGTATAGTTCATAAATACTTGAAGGATGAAAATTATCAGAGGCACAATGGTTGTTCTGTGGTAGACCAGTGGACCACTTGATCCCTGAAGGTCTGGAATGGCCTATTGCTGATCTTAGTTGAATGAGCAAGACTGACTCCAAGAAAATCCTCTAATGTTATCATGGATATACAGAACTTTGAATCCGGTCTGAAGAAAGTTTCCCAAGGGAGAAAATTGGGACAAATGATCTCACTGAATTCTTTGCACCAAATGAGTCAGGTTATTGGATAGAATCCAGGACAGAATCAATCCCTGCTCATGTATGGTCAGCACTTGATTGTTGGGTTATGCCCAATTCTTGTTAATAATAAAGAAATAAAATAGATGTATTAGTACAGCCTTTATGCCAATGAGAATACTGTAGTGATAGTGCCAGATCACTGGTGAAAGGCTTTACGCTAAAGATATATCCAGAAACAGCTTAATTCAGATGAATGGCTTTGGAATCACCTTCAACCACAGCAATACACGAGCATGGAATAGAGTCAAACTAAATGTAAACTGCTCTAAACTCAACTGCAGAAAATACGACTGCAGCAATCGAGTGATCGATGCCTGAAATGCACTACCTGACTCTGGGGTTTCTTCCCCAAAACCCAAAAACTTTAACCTTAGATTGTCTATAGTTGACCTCTCCCTGTTTCTAAAATGTCTGTAAGGGGCATACATAAGCGCACTATCGGGCCTACTAGCACTGTCATATTGTCCTTTATTTTATCATTACTTGTTATGTTTATACAAACTACTATCTTATACATGTTTGACAAATAAATAAATAATTAAAATAAAATAAAAAATAGATCAAAATTTCTACAAACTATAGTAAGATAAGGGAAGTATAGCTCTAAGTTTACATCTCATGTTTATGGCAGTTTAATTATGGAACGAATGGCCATTGCTTGTGGTTTGTGTGACAAGCTATATTTGCATGCTTTATGTTAACTTAATTAAATCATCTCTCCATAAATATGTATCATCTTGCAATCATATTGCTTTTGCCATAAGTTTCTAGCTTTATGCTAGAGAAGATCAACAAATTCATTATCATTCCCTTCATAAATGAAGGAGCCTTTGGAGACAATGTTCCCATGCTCTGGTGTCAGAGCAACCACCCGGCGGCACACTGGCCGGGCAAACCCGGCCGGCAAGCCGTTGACGCCCCGCGCGCCCTGCCGCCATTTACACGATGCCGCGGAGGTGGGGGGGAGGAGGGGCGCCGGCACAGCAGCCATCTGACCCCCTCCTCCCTTTCCCAAGCAAGCCGCCGGCGAATCCTGCAATTTTCCGGCCGGCGCCGTCCTGCGCGCTGCCGGCAACGAACAAAGGAGAAGCGACGTCGCCACGAATGGCCCGTGCACGGGCGCTGGGCGCCGCCGCACCCCCACCCCTGTAGACCAGGGCCACCCCGGCGATCGCCATCGATCCCGGGGGCTTACAAACCGTCCACCTCAGTCCTCCCGTCGGGGAGAAAAGCGCGCTGGTCCCCCCTCGCCGTTCAGTCCTGCGGCGAGATCGGGGGGGAGCAAGAGATGTCCAGCGCCGGCGGGCAGGAGGCACTGCGCCACGAGGCAACCCCCTTTTATAGGGCTGCCTCCCTCCTGCCCGGTTCACTGGGTGACCACGCACCCAAACGACGCGCTGCGGCCCCCGGGGATGACGTGGGGGCCGCAGGCTCTGCCCCAACATGGCGGCCTCCTTCCCCGGCCCACGCCGCAACCCTCGCCAGCGGTGAGTCGCCGGCGGCATTGTCTGCAGAATTGTATAAAGCTGCTGAGTTACTGAATATAATGGAAAATATCTGAATTTCTTCAGAACAGTAAAAGGATATTAGTGTAAGTTTCAAAAACCTGCACTCAGACTCTTGAAAAAAAATTCAGATATTTTAAAATGTGAAAGATGCTATTAATCTGGAAGAAACCAAGTAAGTTTGATCATCATAAAGGCAACTATACAAGCATTTTGTTGATTTTGAGACTTTGATTTAGGAGTTCATGAGAACTATTTTGAGACAACTTACTTCAAAGAAAACTGGATATTCAGACAAGTGGCAGATCAATCCAGCACAGTAAGCATACATGTTGGTGCACGAGGCCAAGTAATTATGTAAATATAATCTTTTACACAGCTCAGATTGCCTTAGAAAAAAGAAGTGCTTAGGATGAGCACTCAAAACCTCAATATTTGCAAGGGGATTTTTTTGCTTTGGTTTAGTTTAGTTTTTTAAAAAATCTGAATGCATTGGAAAATTTAGAAATTCAGTGAGGAATTAATATACTCATTTGGCATAGAAGATGAGGTATTTTGAGATGAAACAAACAAATATTATGTTTATAGAGCTTTAGTGCTTCATTTTTAACTGTGATTTTAGTAACGGATGGTACAAAACAGGCATAAATAAAATAGATCTGTCACTGATATGGCAAAACCGAGATTGAAAAGAGAAGGGTTTAAAAATAAATCTCCAAATATTTTCACAGAAGTAGTTCTTAGAATGTGGCCTACCGTGTTTTTCAGAGTATAAGACATACCTTAGTTTGGGGTAGGAAAACAAGGAGAAAAATGTGCCTCTGACTTCCAGCAATTTGTCTCCCAGCAAACAGCAAACAGCACAGATGACATACATTGTTTGCTATGTATATAATAATTAAAAAAGACCGAGAGCCAGCTAGAGCTGAATTTATCGGGATTTCTATCCATTTGCTAACTCACTTCACATGGAAGCCATCCACCCACAATCAGCAAAGAAGGAATGCTGTAACCTGCTCTAGATGCAAGTTTAGCAAAAACTTCAGAAGAGAAGGATTTAGGGCAGGGGTCCCCAAACTTTTTACACAGAGGGCCAGTTCACTGTCCCTCGGACTGTTGGAGGGCCGGACTATAAAAAAAAACTATGAACAAATTCCTATGCACACTGCACATACCTTGTTTTAAAGTAAAAAAACAAAATGGAACATACTATTTAGAGGGGAGAGAAGGTCTGAAATTCGTATATGTTTATGTTTTGTTTTTAATTTTCTTTTGTTGACATCTGATTAGCTATAGAAGGTTTTCTTGGCTTATGAAAAATGTACAGTATAAAGAAAGAAGGAAGCACTTTGGCATAATGGTTAATAAGTTAGAAATATAATTGGTGTTGCACTTTTTGAAGGAACATTAAGGAGGAAATTTAATTAAAAGAAAATGAATGTAACTGGATGACAAAATTAGAAAAAAAAACTTTTGCAACTTTTTTGATGATTGATATTAGTTACTAACAAAATACTGCATTTTATTCATGGAAAATTAGATGGTACACTGTGTTGTTTGAATGTATGTTGAGAGAAATATTTAAAAAAATTACCCCCCCCTCAAAACAGTCCTTCCTTCCGCTGTCCCTCCATTCATTTCATTCTTCCTTCCTTCCTTCCTTGTTCCCACCATTTCTCCTTCCTTCCCTCCTTCATTCCTCTCCACTTCTCCTTCCCTCCCTCTCTTTCCCTTTTCTTTCTTTCTCTCTCTCTTTTCCCTGTGTTCTTGTCACTCACCGGTGGGCCGGATAAATAGCCTCAATGGGCCGCATGTGGCCCGTGGGCCATAGTTTGGGGACCGCTGATTTAGGGGTAGTGATTTCTGACAGTCTCAAAATGGGTGAGCAGTGTGGTCAGGCAGTAGGAAAAGCAAGTAGGACGCTTGGCTGCATAGCTAGAGGTATAACAAGCAGGAAGAGGGAGATTGTGATCCCGCTATATAGAGCGCTGGTGAGACCACATTTGGAATACTGTGTTCAGTTCTGGAGATCTCACCTACAAAAAGATATTGACAAAATTGAACGGGTCCAAAGATGGGCTACAAGAATGGTGGAAGGTCTTAAGCATAAAACTTATCAGGAAAGACTTAATGAACTCAATCTGTATAGTCTGGAGGACAGAAGGAAAAGGGGGGACATGATCGAAACATTTAAATATGTTAAAGGGTTAAATAAGGTTCAGGGGGGAAGTGTTTTTAATAGGAAAGTGAACACAAGAACAAGGGGACACAATCTGAAGTTAGTTGGGGGAAAGATCAAAAGCAACATGAGAAAATATTATTTTACTGAAAGAGTGGTAGCTCCTTGGAACAAACTTCCAGCAGACGTGGTTGGTAAATCCACAGTAACTGAATTTAAACATGCCTGGGATAGACATATATCCATTGTAAGATAAAACACAGGAAATAGTATAAGGGCAGACTAGATGGACCATGAGGTCTTTTTCTGCCGTCAGTCTTCTATGTTTCTATGTGGTTGAAATCAGAGTAATTGGGTAAGTTGAGGATGTTTGGGGGGCTTTCTGGTTTATCAGGATAGTGTAACAATCTCAATATTGCTCTGTACTGATGTTGAAGTAGTTATTCTTTATAGATGTAATTCAGGGACCGGTTCCAACTTACTTCGCTGCCAGTTAGCATCCTCCTGTGCCGTGTGGCCAAGCTCACACCTCATGAGTATACTACGTGCATGCATGGTACAAAACAAACCTGATTTTTTTTAAACCCCGAAAAAAATGGTGACCGCATGCATAGTGCCGGAAACTAAATTAAAAAATATTACAAATTCTATATTAAAAATAGATAGTGGTGCCCATGGACCGGCACCAACCAATCTGGTTTAGTGACATCATTGTGACTTCACCAGTGACCTTTACCAGTTCAGGCAAACCGGGAGGAACACACGCCTGATGTAATTCCATGTCTTCCTTCTAAGGACTTATTTTGGATCACAAATACTAGCTTTCTTTCATTTATTGAATTTGATTTGATTGTTCTTCAATAATAATCATGAGGAAACTTTGTAATATATCATCAGAATATTGGCAATGGCATACCAGCTTTATCTTTTTAGAGTTTAATTTTTAATCCTCCTTCCAGGATCTTATTTGGGATCACAGAAAATATCTCTTTATGTAGTTGAAATGCTAAGTGAATATGTAATTTATATTTATTTTATTTTCACAGTGTTGATGGAAAATAGCACACGGGTGTCAGAATTCATACTCACTGGGTTGTCAGAGGACCCACAGTTGCAGCTGATCCTTTTTGTGGCATTTCCTGCTGTTTACAGTGATCCCCCGCTCGTTGCGAGGGTTCCGTTCCAGGACCCCCGCAACGAGCGGGTTTTCGCGAAGTAGCGCTGCGGAAGTAAAAACACCATCTGCGCATGTGCAGATGGTGTTTTTAACTTCCGCAGCGCTAGCGAGGAGCCGAAGATTGGGGGCGGCGCGGCTGTTTTAAAATGTCGCCGCCGGCATGGGGGGCTTCCTAGCAGCCCCCCAAACCCGGGTTGGGGGTCCGGGGGGTGCTGGCAAGCCCCCCATGCCGGCGGCGACGTTTTAAAACAGCCGCGCCGCCCCCAATCTTCGGCTCCTCGCTAGCGGGCTTTCGAGATGAGTCCTGAAGCGAATTCGCTTCAGGACTCAGCTCGAAAGCGGCGAGAGCTAGCGCCCAGCCCCGTGACATTCGCTTTCCTGCCACCCGCAGCCGAGTGATCCTGGGCTCCTTCGCAACCTCGGAGAGCTTCCTGGGCATGAAAGCTCACGAAAACCAGGAAGCTCTCTGAGGTTGTGAAGGAGCCCACGATCACTCGGCTGCAGGCGGGAGGAAGGCGAATGCCACGGGGCTGGGCTCGGTTCCGTCCTCGGCTCCCCTCCTACCAGCCCCGCCGCGGAAGGCTCCATTCTGTTCCCTGAATGGAGACCGCCGGTCGCTCAATCGGGCCGGCAGGGAACAGAATGGAGCGTTCCGCAGCGGGGCTGCTAAGGGGGGGGAGCCGAGCCCAGCCCCGTGACATTCGCTTTCCTGCCACCCGCAGCCGAGTGATCCTGGGCTCCTTCGCAACCTCGGAGAGCTTCCTGGGCATGAAAGCTCACGAAAACCAGGAAGCTCTCTGAGGTTGCGAAGGAGCCCACGATCACTCGGCTGCAGGCGGGAGGAAGGCGAATGCCACGGGGCTGGGCTCGGTTCCGTCCTCGGCTCCCCTCCTACCAGCCCCACCGTGGAAGGCTCCATTCTGTTCCCTGAATGGAGACCGCCGGCCGCTCAATCGGGCCGGCAGGGAACAGAATGGAGCGTTCCGCGGCGGGGCTGCTAAGGGGGGGGAGCCGAGCCCAGCCCCGTGACATTCGCTTTCCTGCCACCCGCAGCCGAGTGATCCTGGGCTCCTTCGCAACCTCGGAGAGCTTCCTGGGCATGAAAGCTCACGAAAACCAGGAAGCTCTCTGAGGTTGCGAAGGAGCCCACGATCACTCGGCTGCAGGCGGGAGGAAGGCGAATGCCACGGGGCTGGGCTCGATTCCGTCCTCGGCTCCCCTCCTACCAGCCCTGCCGCGGAAGGCTCCATTCTGTTCCCTGAATGGAGACCGCCGGCCGCTCAATCGGGCCGGCAGGGAACAGAATGGAGCGTTCCGCGGCGGGGCTGCTAAGGGGGGGGAGCCGAGCCCAGCCCCGTGACATTCGCTTTCCTGCCACCCGCAGCTGAGTGATCCTGGGCTCCTTCGCAACCTCGGAGAGCTTCCTGGGCATGAAAGCTCACGAAAACCAGGAAGCTCTCTGAGGTTGCGAAGGAGCCCACGATCACTCGGCTGCAGGCGGGAGGAAGGCGAATGCCACGGGGCTGGGCTCGGTTCCGTCCTCGGCTCCCCTCCTACCAGCCCCACTGCGGAAGGCTCCATTCTGTTCCCTGAATGGAGACCGCCGGCCGCTCAATCGGGCCGGCAGGGAACAGAATGGAGCGTTCCGCGGCGGGGCTGCTAGGGGGGGGGAGCCGAGCCCAGCCCTGTGACATTCGCTTTCCTGCCACCCGCAGCCGAGTGATCCTGGGCTCCTTCGCAACCTCGGAGAGCTTCCTGGGCATGAAAGCTCACGAAAACCAGGAAGCTCTCTGAGGTTGCGAAGGAGCCCACGATCACTCGGCTGCAGGCGGGAGGAAGGCGAATGCCACGGGGCTGGGCTCGGTTATCCCCTCGGCTCCCCTCCTACCAGCCCCGCCGCGGAAGGCTCCATTCTGTTCCCTGAATCACTTTGAATCCAGCAGCTTCTGCTGGATACGGGCGGTGGGTGGGACGAGCGGTGAGGAAGCCAGGGGCTGTGGCAGCTCGCCCCCCCATCGCCCGTATCCAACAGAAGCGGCGGGATTCAAAGTGCTGGGGTGGGGTGGGGTGTCCCGACAGCCCCCCACCCCAGCACTTTGAATCCAGCAGCTTCTGCTGGATACGGGCGGTGGGTGGGACGAGCGGTGCGGAAGCCAGGGGTGTGGCAGCTCGCCCCCCCATCGCCCGTATCCAGCAGAAGCGGCGGGATTCAAAGGGATTCAAGGCTAACTTCTGCGCTTGGCTTGAGGACTCAGCTGGGAAGCGGCACGGGTGTTTTAAAAGGTCTCCGCCGGCATGGGGGGCTTCCTACCCCCCCGAACCCCCAACCCGGGTTTGGGGGGGTGCTAAGAAGCCCCCCATGCCGGCGGAGACCTTTTAAAACACCCGTGCCGCTTCCCAACTGAGTCCCGAAGCCAAACGAACCCGGGTGGCCGGGCGAGCAGCGAGCAAATGGCGGGTGGCCGGGCGAAGGGCGGGCGAACGGAGGGTGAGCGGGTGCTGGGGGGGGCTTCTCGCCCTCCCGCCAGCAAGAGGGGAAAGACCCAGGGAAGCCGCCCAGCAGCTGATCTGCCCGGCGGGGAACACCATCTACGCATGTGTGGCCATAGGAAAAAAGGGCGCACATGCGCAGATGGTGTTTTTACTTCCGGGTTGAAAAATTGCGATGTAGCCCATTCGCAATGGTCGGGGACGCAATAACCGGGGGATCACTGTATGCCATCACCCTGATGGGAAATGTGGGCATGATTGTCTTAATCAGAATCAGTCCTCAACTCCACACACAAATGTACTTTTTCCTCACCAGCTTATCTTTCCTGGATACCTGCTATTCAACAACGGTGACCCCAAAACTATTATCCAATCTTTTAAAAGAGAAGAAGTCCATTTCTTTTGCAAGTTGCTTTACTCAGCTCTACTTTTACGCCCTATTTGGAACCACAGAGTGCTACCTGCTAGCTGTGATGGCCTATGATCGTTACGTGGCTATCTGCAATCCACTACTTTACTGCATCACAATGTCCCAAAGAAAGTGTATTCAGCTGATGGCGATTTCCTACACAGCTGGGATCGTTAATGCTTTCATACACACAATGGCTGCATCTAGACTGTCCTACTGTGGCCCAAACATTGTTAACAATTTTTATTGTGATGTTCCTCCCCTCCTTGCTCTTTCTTGTTCTGATGTCAGTCTTAATGACCTACTATTATTTGCATCTGCAGGGTTCAATGTAATAGTTACAATCCTAACTGTACTCCCTTCCTACACTTATATCCTGGTCACCATTTTAAGGAACCGCTCTGCTTCAAGCCGTAGGAAAGCCTTTTCTACTTGTACATCACACCTTATGGTTATCACCATTTTCTATGGATGTAGTAGCTTTATGTATGCACGGCCAAGCTCTAGGCAGGATCCTCAGCTAGACCATTACTGCTATCATCTCTTAAACATGACCCCCCACTCTCTTTCCATGAGGCAAAATTAGGTTGACCATATCTTTTATATTCCATTGCCAAATGGGATATAAGGGTCATATTAAATGACTATATATCATAAATAGAAAAATAATTGCAGTAACAATTGAACAATAATAAGTCTATACAGTATTTAATTTAACAGGTAAATAAAATGCATGTGTGTGTCTACGGAGAGGGGCGGCATACAAATGTAATGAATGAATGAATGAATGAATGAATGAATGAATGAATGAATGAATGAATGAATAAATAAATAAATAATAAAAAAAAAGAAATGATGTCCAACTTCCTGCTGAATTTCCCATTGACTCTCCTTGCGGGAAGCTGGCAAGGAACATGGAAAACAGATTAGCATGACCGCAAGGATTCTGCAGCAGCCACTGTGGATAAAACTGGTCTGAACATCCTGATCTAATAAGGTCCCAGATATATTACACATTCTTGAAATTAATCAATTTTAGTTACCTTGGCTTGTTTGTAATATTGTGCTATAATCTTGCATTAATTTGAAGGTACAAACACATAAACAAAGTTGGAGTTTTGGAAATATGTCCTCTTGCACACCCACATGGTCATATTAATTATTCTGACTGTATTTCAATTTCTTAAATTTGGAATAAAAGTTTCAAGAAAACCCAATTAATTCAACTTCTAATAGTTGGAGCTTCCAGGTGAGGATCTAAAAGTTACCATGCAGCTGCCATTTCTAGAAAGCATTTGTTTTAAGATTAGAACTACTTAGGGAATAATAGCAAGGTTTCCCAGTAGAAAATATTCCCTTGCAGAAACAGCCAAGAAAGTGGTGTGACCAAATTAATTAAAAAAGACCTAGAGCCAATTAGAGTTGAATATATCTACTCACACACAAAAAATTTCCTAACTCATTTCGCATAGAAGCATCCACCCACAACCAGCCAAGAAAGAATGCTATAACCTGCTGTAGATGTGGTTGAGATCAGAGTAATTGGGTAAGTTGAGGATGTTTGGGGGTTTCTGGTTTATGAGGCTAGTGCAAGAATATCAAAATTGTTTTGTATTAATGTTGGAAGAACTATTATTTATATTGAAGAACAGTCAAATAAAATTCCACAAATGAAAGAAAGCTAGTATTTATGATCCAAAATAAGTCCTTAGAAGGAAGACTTGTATATATATATATACAATTTATTATAACATTGTTTCTTCATGATTATTATTGAAGAACATATACAAGGATGCTCGGATGCATAGCTAGAGGTATAACAAGCAGGAAGAGGGAGATTATGATCCTGCTATATAGAGTGCTGGTGAGACCACATTTGGAATACTGTGTTCAGTTCTGAAGACCTCACCTACAAAAAGATATTGACAAAATTGAACGGGTCTAAAGACGGGCTACAAGAATAGTGGAAGGTCTTAAGCATAAAACGTATGTTTGGGGGTTTCAGGTTTATGAGGCTAGTACAAGAATCTCAAAATTGTTCTGTATTAATGTTTTATTTATATTTATATTGTATTATTTATTTATATTGAATTATTTATATTGAAGAACAGTCAAATAAAATTCCACAAATGAAAGAAAGCTAGTATTTATGATCCAAAATAAGTCCTTAGAAGGAAGACTTGTATACTGTATATATACAATTTATTATAACATTGTTTCTTCGTGATTATTATTGTAGAACATATATATATGTTCTTCAATAATAATCACGAAGAAACAATGTTATAATAAATTGTGTGATCAGAATATTGACAATGGCACACACAGTTTTATCTTATTAGAACTTAATTTGTCAATCCTCCTTCCAAGATCTTGAAATCACAGAAAATAGTCTCTCTTTTTTTTTATAATTTTTTTTATTAATTTTCTTAAAATAAACAGACACACATACAAACATTAAACATAAAGTGGGGGTGCATTTCCCCCGCTTCTTTTGAAAGTATACATTCAAGTACAGAAAAAGAATACATAATTGAATATATGTTAAATGTTGAAAGGTCTGGTAATTTTGAGTTAAAGTTTTACAAATCTTAAGTACAATGTAAATATTAGGTAAAGTTCTTAATATATTGCTTATACGTAGACTAATATACCATAGTCATCAAAAAATACCTTTAATGTAGTTTTAACTACTATACTATTATACCATAATCATCAAACAAAACATTTAAACTGATTTCAACTACTATACGTATATAAACCAAAATTCTTAGTATGTTACTTATACATAAACTACTATATCTTAATCATCAAACAATACATTTAAACTAATATTAATATTGTTATCACCTAGGTAAAAACAAATACAAAGAATCAACTAAAAATAATATATCTTATTTTTTCTTATCTATCCATTTATAAACATTGTTCCATGTTTCATAAAATTTAGTATCTTCTTGATCATTTAATCGTCTTGTCATCATGTCCATTTCAGCGCAATCTAATATTTTAACTATAACTTCTTCTTCCTTGGGGATTTCTTCCCCCTTCCAATTTTGCGCATATATTATTCTAGCCGCAGTTAATATGTGTATAATTAACTAAAGAATTTCTTTCTTGTAAGTCTGATTAGTAATTCCTAATAAGTAGAATTCCGGGGTATTTTCTATATCTTGCTTCACTATTTCTTTTAGTATTTTCTCTATCATCTTCCAGTATATTTTAGCTTTACCACATGTCCACCATTGATGGTAATAGGTTCCTATTTCCTTCTTACATTTCCAGCATAATGGGGATGTTTTGGGAAACATTTTTGCTATCCTATTTGGTGGGAGATGCCATCTGTAGAACATTTTGATTTGGTTTTCTTTTAATGAGACTGATTTGGTCATTTTCCAGTTGTTAATCCAAACTTTCTCCCATGTGTCTATGTCTATTTCCTTGCCAATATTTCTACACCATCTTATCATAGTATCTTTTAAAGTCAACTCTATGTTTTTATGAGCAATGAGGAATTTATATATTTTCCCTATCATTTTTATTGGATTAGTAATAATTAGATTACTTAACAAATTTTTACTTTTATTAAAAATATAAAGAGTTTTATCCTTCTGGTATCTAGATCGAATCTGGGCATAATGCCATCAGTCTATTATTATCCCTTCTTCTTGTAATTTAATCCTAGATTTTAACTTCATCTGGTCGTTTAGTAATTCTTTATATCTATAAGATATTTTTTTGTCTTTTATGGACTTTGGATGCGTTATTGCTTCTAGGGGGGCAAGCCATTCTGGGATATTTAAGAAGTGATTTTTCTTTATGTCTTTCCAAACCTCTAGTAGATACTTCCTTAATGTATGTCTTTTAAAATATGAGTGGTTTTTTTCTTTGTCGTACCATATAAATGCATGCCATCCAAGCATGAGATCATGTCCTTCTAAATTTAATATTCTTTTGTTCTCTAGAGTTATCCAATCTCTAACCCATGTTAATGCAGCAGCCTGATAATATAATTTCCAATTTGGAAGGCCAAATCCTCCTCTTTCTTTGATATCTTCTAGGCAATTTATTTTTATCCTTGCTTTTTTCCCTTGCCATATAAATTTTTTAAAGTTTTAAAGTTTTAAATTTGTCAAAGTTTTAAAAAAGATTCCCCCTGGGTTTATTGGAATTACCTGGAAAAGAAATAAGACCTTAGGTAGAATGTTCATCTTAATTGTTGCCAGTCTTCCTAGAAATGATATTTTTAGGTTATTCCACATTGCTAAATCTTTTTTAATTTCTGTTAGTAACTTTGTGTAGTTATCATTTTTTAATGTTATTGTTTTCGCTGTTAAGTTTATTCCTAGGTATTTTACTTTTTTAACAATCTTTATTCCAGAAATGCTTTCTAGTTTAGTTTCTTGTGTTTTATTCATATTTTTAGTTAAAAAATGTGTTTTATTTTTGTTTATCTTTAAACCTGCTACTTTTCCATATTGTTCAATAGCTTGCAATAATATGGGGACTGTTGTTATCGGTTCTTCAATTATAAACGTTAAGTCGTCTGCAAAGGCTTGGACTTTATAAGTTTCGTCTCCTACAGTTAGGCCTTTTATTTTAGAATCTGCTCTTATTTTAATTAGTAGAGTTTCAAGAATCATAATAAATAGCAATGGTGATATAGAAAATAGTCTCTTATGTAGTTGAAATGTTAAGAGAACATGTAACATTGAATACTATATTTTATTTTCACAGTGTTAATGGGAAATAGCACACGGGTGACAGAATTCATACTCACTGGGTTGTCAGAGGATCCACGCTTGCAGCTAATCCTTTTTGTGGTATTTTTTGCTATTTATGCCATCACCCTGATGGGAAATGTGGGCATGATTGTCTTAATCAGAACCAGCCCTCAACTCCACACACCAATGTACTTTTTCCTTACCAGCTTATCTTTCCTGGATACCTGTTATTCAACAACGGTTACTCCAAACTTTCTATCCAATCTTTTAAAAGAGAAGAAGTCCATTTCCTTTGCAAGTTGTTTTACTCAGCTTTACTTTTATGGCCTTTTTGCCACTACAGAGAGCTACCTCCTAGCTGTGATGGCCTATGATCGCTACGTGGCAATCTGCAATCCACTTCTCTACTTCATCACAATGTCCCGAAGGAAGTGTGTTCAGCTGATAGCAGTTGCCTACATTGCTGGGATCATTAATACTTCTGTACACACAGTGGCTGCAACTAGACTGTCATTCTGTGGCCCAAACATCATTAAGAGTTTTTATTGTGAGGCCCCTCCCCTTTTCGCTCTTTCCTGCTCAGATGTCAGTCTTAATTATCTGTTGGTTTTTATTCTTGTTGGATTTAATTTAATTGCAACAAGTATGACTATTTTCACTTCCTACGCTTATATCCTAGTCACTATTTTAAAGATCCATTCTTCTGCAAGCCGTAAGAAAGCCTTTTCCACTTGTACATCTCATCTCATGGTTATCACCATCTTCTACGGTGGTCTCAGCTTTATGTATGTACAACCCAGCTCTAGACAGAATCTTTATCTAGATCAAATGGCCTCAGTGTTCTATGTAGTTGTGACCCCCATGCTCAACCCATTAATCTACAGCATCAGGAACCAGGAGGTAAGGCGTATCCTAGGAAGAAAATTTCATGTTCAACACTTTTAAAAGACATTGCTTTTTGCCAAAATTTAGTTTTACATAAAGGCTGTTCTATTGGCAAATATTTTTTATCACTGTGTTTCATTAAATAATAAACCATTATGCTGTACAGTTTCCTTAGGACTCTCATAGTAACTATATATTTCCTTTCAAGTTCAAAAAAAATAGAAATCTTAAAAAAATACCTTATTTTGCAGTAGCTATCATGCCAAAATTATTATCATTTAGAAAGGAATAACAGGCCATTTTCTGTTTACAAAGCAGGGAGCAAAGCACAAACAGGGGGGAAAAAGAACAGAGAGAATAAGTTCTCCAGAGTTAGAACATAGCTGGCATTTATATTTGGTTAATTCCAGGCTGATCTTCCCTTTTTAGTGTTCTTAGCTGGATACCAGATACCAATCATTCTTGTGCACCTTACTACCATAGTAAATGCTGCTTGGATCCAAATACAGTAATACCTCATGATACGAACTTAATTGGTGCAAGGAGGAGGTTCGTAAGACGAAAGGTTCGTAAGACGAAACATTGTTTCTCATAGGAAACAATGTAAAGTCAATTAATCCGTGCAACCAAAACCCCCCCGCAAAAAAACGGCTTTTGGCGACTGCTGGGAAGCCGCGCGGCTGTTTTAAAAGGTGACAGCCGGCCTGGGGGGCTTCCCAGCACCCCCCCGAACCCGGGTTCGGGGTTCGGGGGGTGCTGGCAAGCCCCCCAGGCTGGCTGCGACCTTTTAAAACAGCCGCGCTGCTTCCCAGCTGTCTCCTGAAGCCAAACGCTAAAGCCGAACTTCCGCGTTCGGCTTCGGGAGACAGCTGGGAAGCGGCGCGGCTGTTTTAAAAGGTGACAGCCGGGCTGGGGGGCTTCCCAGCAACCTCCCGAACCGAACCCGGGGTTCAGAAAAATTTTGCCTCTTCTTACGAACTTTGTTCGAGTTACGAACCGGCGTTCGGGAGGCTTCTGGGAAGCCCCGCCGCCCGGCTGTCACCTTTTAAAACAGCCGCGCGGCTTCCCAGCAGTCTCCGAACGCCGGTTCATAACTCGAAAAAAGTTCGTAAGGAGAGGCAAAATTTTTCTGAACCCTGGGTTCGTATCACGAGTTGTTCGTAAGACGAGGGGTTCGTATCTTGAGGTACCATTGTATAGTCCTATTTGGAAAAGGACAAATTTTATACTGTACATAAATTATTTCAGCTTGCTTTAACAAGCTTTCTGAAATTTACTTTTAAAGGAGAAATTGCCCATTCCAAGGGGAAATAATAATAATAATAATTATTATTATTTATTAGATTTTTATCCGCCCCACTCCGTAGACTCGGGGTGGCTCACAACACAATAAAAACAGTTCATAACAAATCTAATACTTTACAATTTAAAAATATTTTAAAAACCCCATTATTAAACAGACATACATACAAGCATACCATACATAAATTGTATAAATTGTATTGTATAGGCCCAGGGGAGATATTTCAGTTCCCCCATGCCTGACGACAAAGGTGGGTTTTAAGGAGTTTACGAAAGGCAAGGAGGGTAGGGGCAGTTCTAATCTCTGGGGGGAGCTGGTTCCAGAGAGTCGGGGCCGCCACAGAGAAAGCTCTTCCCCTGGGTCCCGCCAACTGACATTGTTTAGTTGACGGGACCTGGAGAAGGCCCACTCTGTGGGACCTAATCGGTCGCTGGGATTCGTGTGGCAGAAGGCGGTCTCAGAGATATTCTGGTCCAATAATCTGTAAATTCAGATAAAACAATGTTATGATAAACAGTGGCACTGGGAATTTATGAATATGTTTATAAGTAACTAATCATGGGAACATGTAAAACTAGAAGGGAAATCAAAACTTTGTGCCTTTTGCGCAATAACAGTAACAGTAACAACAGAGTTGTAAGGGTCCTTGGAGGTCTTGTAGTCCAACCCCCTTCGTAGGCAGGAAACCCTACACTACTTCAGATAGATGGTTATTCAACATCTTCTTGAAAACTTCCAGTGTTGGAGCATTCACAACTACTGGAGGCAGGCTGTTCCACTGATTAATTGTTCTAATTGTCAGGAAATTACTCCTTAGTTCTAAGTTACTTCTCTGCTTGTTTAGTTTCCACCCATTGCTTCTTGTTCTACCCTCAGGTGCTTTGGAGAATATGTTGATTCCTTCTTCTTTGTGGCAACCCCTGAGATATTGGAATACTGCTATCATGTCTCCTCTGGTCCTTCTTTTCATTAAACTAGCCATGGCCAGTTCTTGCGACCATTCTTCATATGTTTTCGCCTCTAGTCCCCTTATCATCTTTGTCGCTCTTCTCTGCACTCTTTCTAGAGTCTCAACATCCTTTTTGCATTGTGGCGACCAAAACTGAATGCAGTATTCCAAGTGTGGCCTTATCAAGGCCTTATAAATAATATTAACACTTCATGTGATCTCGATTCTATCCCTCTGTTAATGCAGCCTAGAACTGTGTTGGCTTTTTTGGCAACTGCAAACACTGCTGGCTCATATTTAAATGGTTGTCCACTAGGACTCCAAGATCCCTGTCATAGTTACTACTGTTGAGCAAGGTGCCACATATACTGTACCTGTGCATTTTGTTTTTCTTGTCTAAATGTAGAACCTTACTTTTTTCACCATTGAATTTCATTTGTAAGCTCCTTAAAACCCACCTCTGTCATCAGGCTTGGGAAAACTGAACTACCCTTTTCCCTCTAGGCCTATACAATTTATGCAAGGTATGTTTGTGTGTATTAATAAGGTTTTAATAAGGGTTTTTTAATTATTTTAAACATTAGATTTGTTACATGCTGTTTATTACTACTGTTAGCCGCCCCGATTCTACCGAGAGGGGCGGCATACAAATCTAATAAATAAATAAATAAACAAATAAATAAACAAATAAATAAATAAATAAATTTTGTTAGATAGCACCCATTGTTCAAGTTTGTCAAGATCCTTCTGTATTTTGCACCTATCTTCTAGAATATTGGCTATTCCTGCTGGTTTGGTATCATCTGCAAGTTTGATAAGTTCCCCATGTATCCTTGCCCAAGTCATTGATGAAGATATTGAAGAATACTGGGCCTAAAACAGAGCCTTGGGGTACTCCACTGCATCTCTCCATGTAGATGTAGTTCCATTGAGCACTACGCATTGAGTGTGGTTGGTTAAACAGTTTTGAATCCATCTGCTGGTGTTGCTGTCCATCCCACATTTTTCTACTTTATTTAGTAGTAGGTTATGGTCTACTTTGTCAAAAGCCTTACTGAAGTCCAAGTAAACCACATCAACAGCATTCCCCTGGTCCACTGATTTTGTCACTTTGTTAAAGAATGCAATAAGATTAGTCTGGCATGATCTGTTTTTGACAAACCCATCTTGGCTTTTGGTTATTAATTTGTTTGCTTCTGGGTGTTTGTTGACTCGTTGCTTGATTATCTTTTCAAAAATCTTCCCTCATATTGAAGTCAGGCTGATAGGTCTGTAGTTTCCTGGATCTGTTTTTTTCCCCTTCCTTGAAGATGGGAACTACATCAGCTCTTTTCCAGTCCTCTGGCAATTCCTCTGTGCTCCAGGATCTTTGAAATATATAGTTCAGTGGTTCTGAGATCTCGTTGCCAGTTCCTTCAGAACCTTATGGGGGTAGGCAAGCTGTTGTGTTCGTTTAAAAAAATACAGAAAAACGCTGATTGGTTAAGATGTGGCTAAATTTAGGTTGCCGCCAAAAACAAACGGTTGTCAGTAAAAAAAACCCGCGCATATGCAAAGGTATAAATAGGGCAACAGACTAGCCGTTGCCCTTGTTGGGAGTTGCTATTGAGAGGAACAGTTGGTTGTTGTATTCTGGAAGTAAATAATGCTTTTGAACAAACAGAAGTCTCCGGTGCAGTGATTTAACAGTGACGACGAGGAGGTCGAACTCCCGCTAAGCAACCATGACCTTGGTCATGGCTCCACCACTGCCTTTCTTCAATCAGGACTCAGAATCCTGGACATCGTACATGTCCAAATTTCAGATTTTCTTACAAGCGAGTAACCTGCAGGATGCTGAAGATGACAGAAAGCGAGCTATATTTTTAAGTTATTGCAGACTGGCAATTTATAGCTTAGCCTCTACTCTGATCGACCCAGATACTTTGGAAACCGTTGCTTGGACCACCCTTCAAACAAGCTTGCCACACACTTTCAACCAACAACTCCAGTTCGAGTTTACCGCCACCAATTTGCACTGATGCGCCCATCTGAAGGCAAATCGACCAACGACTTTGCCACTCGCCTATGTTCCTTCCTGGCCAAGTGTAAATTCAAGGATCCAGAAGAACAATTGGTTGACTGGTTAATGCTCTGCTTCCAAAAGAGCTTTTGTTGAATTAAGATCAGCAGCAACAAAACAAGACAATACAAAGGAAGTTTGCAAGTCCCATTATACTGAGATAAAGATGATGAAAATTTAGTGATTCCAAACTGATGAAGGCATTTAGCAAATCCTTGTCAACAGGGGAAGGGAACGGAAAGACAATTAATATGAATTAGAGAAAGGACAAAGCTGAGATTTTGCATGTCCTCCCAAGAATGCTTGTGGACTTTGTCTCTTGGCCTCCCTGTTCACAGCACAATATGCCCTATTAGCAGAAAGGATATGTAGGTTTTTAATTTTTTTAAAAGTTTTGATATAGTACTAGAAAAGTGTGTGTGTATGATGTGTAATTTGTGTGTGTGTATGTATATATAAAACAATATAGAAGAACCTTTAAAAATTATAAAAAATAAAGGGCATCCTCCAAAACAAGTGAAATACAAACCAATATTATTCAGCACTTGTGGCATCGATAATAAATTGCTACAATACAGTTTTTAAACAAGTTGAACCTGACTCATAATTGTATTTTATAGACTTTATGTCAATAGCCAATTGAAACATTGAGAGTTAATCAAGCCAAACTGTAGCCTGTAACACAGAAGTCATTTCAAGTTGCACGTAATGCTCCAAGTTTAATATAAAGTCAGTATCTTTCATGAGTAGGAAAGTTCAAAATATTTTCAAGTATAATTACATATTCAATACAGATAAACCTTTTTATAGCCGACAACTATACACACGTATATATACCGTGTTTCCCAAAAAATAAGACATGGCCCTTTAATAAGGCCAATAAGCCATTTCACTGTATGACCTGAAATAACCCCCCCCCCCAGAATATAAGCCCTCCCAACTACTTCCCGAGAAAAGGGGAGATCATGTCAGGAGCCACTCTTTTTGTGTAGGGCACTCTTTTGGATGAGAAAGCAAGAGCAAGCGAAAGCCAGGTGCGCACCCCGCAGGACTAGCTCAGCTTCTCTGGGCTCTGGCTACAGCAATTTGAAATGGGCTCCTGCCTGCAAGGGATGTACGTAGGAAATTGCCCAGCATTGGTCATTTGACTGAATTGGCATGCCAACTCAATGTCACTCACAGCAAGGTGCCACCCCACCTTGCCATGAGTGATATCAAGTTGGCCGCACCCACTCAGTCACATGACCCCATCAAGCCCTGCCCACAGAATGGGTTGTTAAAAATTTTGAAACCCACTACCAATTTAGACTTGTATACCACTCCCACATTTGACAAAATGGTTCTTGAAATCCACATTTACTTTAATTTTATCATACCATAGGTAACCATGCCATTCAAATCTTAATTCATGACCTGTTTCAAAGGGAACTGTGAAGATATGGTTCCAGACAATATTGTGTAACTCCCTTCAGAATTCCCCAGATGCAGAAGATCCCACAATCCACAGCCATTTGGTCTTATGATGGTGTAGTCTGAACCTCATTCCTTTCACCTACAGCCTCTAGATACCAAGACAAAGCTGTGATAGTATCACTTGGTGGGCCTGGGTTCAGATGTAGCATTGAATATCATCCGCATCCTGATGATATCTTGGTCTTTGCCAATGCAAGATTTCACCTAGTGCTCTCGTGTAGATGTCAATCAGGAATGGGAAAGAACTGAGCCCTGAATCACATCACAATGTGATGATCTCTCTCTTTCCCTCACTCCTCATCATCAACCATGACTGAAGTGGCATGGTGCAAGGGTGGATTCAGCCAGTTTGGGCAAACCAGGTGTTAATTTTAAATTGGTTCACCAAACTGGTTGATCAAAGGACTGGCTGACCTGCCCATCCTGCCCCTCCCAGGAGTCCCCATGCAGACTATTTTGGATGCCAGGTAAGTGCAGAGGCTCTGGGAAGGTGAAAAACGGCCCTATCAGAAGCCCAGAAATGGGCCCATGGGCCTCTAGAGCTGCGGGAGAGACCATTTCCATCATCCTAGAGGTTCAAGAAAAGCTTTTGTAGCCTGGGGAGGGAGAAAAATGGGTCTACCGGAAGTCTAGAAACAGGCCCATTTCCAATCTGAGGAGGCCATTTTAGACCCTCCTGGAATCTCCAGGAAAGCCTCTGGAGATTGGAGAGGGAAAAAATGGGCCTTCCAAAAGTACCAGAAGTCTGAAAATGGGCCATTTCTGGGCCTGTTTCCTTCTGGGAGAGGCCTTTTTCACCCTGCTGGAGGTTCGAGGAAAGCCTCCAAAGCCAGGCATGGTGGAAGGAGGAATACCATATCCAACACTGACATTCCTGTTGTTGTTGTTGTTGTTATTGTTGTTGTTGTTGTTGTTATTATTATTATTATTATTATTATTATTATTATTATTATTATTTATTAGATTTGTATGCTGCCCCTCTCCGGAGACTCGGAGCGGCTCACAACATGAGTTACCATGGTTGAAAGTACTGAAAGTTGACAAGAGATCAAGGAAGGTGCACCATCTCCATCACCGTCCCATCACAAGTTATCAACAAGCATGACTAAAGTTGTTTCTGTACTGTGCCCTGGTGTGAAACTTCATTGAAAGGGATCCTTATAGTCTGCTTCATCCAGGGCCCTTTGGAGCTGCTAGAAATTATCCAACATAGTTGAGTCCAAGGATGCCTTCCTGAAAAGGGTAAAGTCTAGTAGGGGGTTGCTACCAGTATGGTAGAGGACGGAGCACTGGTAGGGCATGGTATGCTGCGTGCGCAGCTTCGGTTCTCTTGCGTGCACATGTGCATGTCACAAAGTATTTTTGCTTTGTGCACATGCGCATAAGCCAAATCCCATGAGGGAACGCGCATGAGAAATTTAGGTAATTTTTGGAAGCAAACAAATTGCCGAAATCTCACATGTGTGTGTGTCTCTCCTCGCAAGATTTCAGCATGTTTTTGCTTCCTGCGTATGCGCAGAAGCAAAAACACACTGCATGCGCATGCACACAAGAGAATTGAAGCTGCATGCGCAGTGCATTGGTAGCAACAGTAATGGCAATTCGCCCCTGGTAAAGACCACTCTCACCCTAAGTGTCGATTTACTCAAACTCTCTGCAAAGGAAGAATTCACCTCTGCTTGGCCTCAGACACATGCAATTACCTCCCTTATGAAACCAGGTTGCAACGCCTTAGTCTCTTCAGCCTTTAAAGATGGCATTTAAGAGGTGACTTGATCGAAGTGTATAAAATCATGCATGGGATAGAAAAGGTGGATAGAGAAAAAATATTTTCTCTATCACACAATACTAGAGGGCACTCCCTAAAGCTCATAGGTAAGAAAGTGAGGACAAATCAAGGGAAATATTTCTTCACCCAGAGGTTTATTGGTTTATGGAATTCATTTCCAGAAGAGGTCATGACACCTGTCAGCCTTGATAACTTCAAGGCAAGATTAGACAGATTCATGGATGCCAAGTGTATCAGTGGTTATTGAAACAGATGTCCATGTGCCGCCTCTATGTTGGTTGAGGCAGGCAGGATTCCCTTGAGTACCATTTGTTGGGGGTCAAGGGAAAGGGATAGTTTTGCCTTCTCTTTCTGTTCAAGATCCCCATGTCAGATCACCCTGGTCAGACCACACCTGGAGTACTGTGTTCAGTTCTGGTCACCACACTTCAAAAAAGACATTGAAACTCTGGAGAAGGTGCAGAAAAGAGCAACCAAAATGATCAGGGGTCTAGAAACCAAGACTTACGAAGAGAGACTGCGTGAACTTGGCATGGATAGCCTAGAGAAAAGGAGGGCCAGAGCGGACATGATAGCAGTCTACAGGTATACAAGGGGTTGCCACAGAGAGGAGGGGATCACTTTATTCTCCAGGGCACCGGAGGGCCGAATGAGGAACAACAGCTGGAAGCTGAGCAAGGAGAGATTCAACCTGGAAATAAGGAAGAACTTCCTGACGGTCAGAACAATCAACCAGTGGAACAACCTACCAGCGGACGTTGTGAACTCCAATACTCTGGACATTTTTAAGAGGAAATTAGACTGCCATTTGGCTGGGGTGCTATAGGGTTCCTGCTTAGGCAGGGGGTTGGACTTGATGATCCTCATGGTCCCTTCCAACTCTAACAATAAATAAATAAATATAAATAAATAAATAAACAAACAAACAAACAAACAAATAAATAAATAAATAAATAAATAAATAAATAAATGTGCAATTGGTGGGCCACTGTGTGACACAGAATGTTGGACTTGATGGGCTTTGGACTGATTCAGCATGGCTCTTCTTATGTTCTTCTGTTCTTGCGAGGCCTTCACCAACTAGAGGGCAAGGGTCTAAAAATGTAAAGAAGCAAACAAACAGCTTCAAGGATCCCACCCACTTTCTCAGGGTGGGATATCATACCAAGGACATACCATTGTTTAATAGCTTTTAAAAATCACTGCTCACACCTTTGTTTAGGTTTTAATCTTTTATTGAATGATTCCATTACTATTTTGAACAGTTTTGTTAATCTTCTTTCTATTTAAATAATAAAACCCATATTTTTGAAAGGCAGTCTCTGTCTACATAAGGAACATCACTTTGTGGAAAAAATGTATGATAAAATACTATTAGTAAGTGGACAGAAGTATTTAAAGTTACATTTTCTACTGTATAATTCACTGTATAATTTGAAATAATTCAAATAATTGTAATTCGGTTTACTGAATTTTCACTGTGTAATTAAGATGGAACAGTTTGAAGCACTTCAGGGAGACATTCCCAAAACTATTGTGTTTTTCTCAGTACAATTATTTTCTGCATCATTCCAAAGAGAATTTGAGGAAATATTATTGTCTGCAGAATTGTATAAAGCTGTTGAGTTGCTGAAGATTGAAGGAAAATATCTTAATTTCTTCAAAGGATGTTAGTACAAGTTTCAAAAACCTGCAATCAGTAGCTTGAAAAAGATAGATATTATAACATTTGAAAGATGCAATTGGGCTGGAAAAAAATTAATGAATCTGATAATAAAAAGGCAACGAAACAACAATTGCATTTTATTGCTTATGAGAGTTTGCTTTAAATTCATGGGATGATAAGTTATTGTTACTTTCAAGAGCATTGAATGGCAAGATCAATTTTGAATGGTAAGCATACAATCTGATTCTCCAATTTTTTTTAAAAAAAAAATAACCTCCCTTAATATATCAGAAAATGTAAAAATTTGGTGAGGAATAAATCAATTCATTTGGCGTTGAAAATAAGGTACTTTGAGATGGAACAATGCAAATACCTTTATAAAGCTGTAAATGTTATGTTGTAAAATGAAAAAAATTAGTAATGGGTGGTACAAAAAAGCAAGTAAGACTAGTTAATTAAAATATAGCTGGCACTAAAATGACAAAAATCAAGATTAAAAAGAGATGAAAAAGAGAACTATTACTATTACTAACAAGTAATCAGTTTCCACAAGACAAAGTGCATGTGGATCCAGCAATGAACCAATGGACCAATTTACAACAGCTTCTCAAATATCCTGTGAAAGGAAATGTAAGTGCAAGTCATATTTGCTCTGAAATTTGTGTGACGTCTCAAAGATTTCAGTAGCACTCTCGTGGTTGTTAATTGGTTTTAACAGTCTTGTGGAGAAATGTATTAATGGGCAACTTTGGAACTGTTTTAATCATACATAGTAGGACATGCCTAATGCATTCTAATTACTCTTGCTATTTCACTGCATAGCACCTTATACTCAAAGTATGATAATATAGTTTTAATCTGAAAGAAAATGACTGTGTAGCTGTCAATGAAGATTCTCAGTCATCCAAGTTATCTGAAAGTTACATTATGGCAACTGAATTTATTTTTGTTGGTTTGAGCATTTTGCTACGCATGCAAAGCAACTCTTGCCAAAGTGCATGGCAATATATCAGTGAAGATGTTAAGTCACCGAGGTGACATATTGCTACATTCCAATGATCCTCTGCCTAACTAATTTGCTCTAACTGATGAAACTGCTTGGATGAGCAGCAAAACATCTCAAACCAATAGGAAATAACTCCTATTACCATAACTCAATTTTCAGATATCTCTCCAGACTGAATATTGTTTCCTGTAAATTGAATACTATTTTTAATTTTTAAAACATTTTTTTTATTCATACCATAAATACAAAAAATAGATAAGACATACATGTAACATAGAAACAAGTACATGTTACATAGGAACCTAATAGGAAAATGAACAGCAAGAACAAGGGGGCACAATCTGAGGTTAGTTGGGGGAAAGATCAGAAGCAACGTGAGAAAATATTATTTTACTGAAAGAGTAGTAGATGCTTGGAACAAACTTCCAGCAGACGTGGTTGGTAAATCTGCAGTAACTGAATTCAAACATGCCTGGGATAGACATATATCCATCCTAAGATAAAATACAGAAAATAGTATAAGGGCAGACTAGATGGACCATGAGGTCTTTTTCTGCCAACAATTTTTTATGTTTCTATGGATCTTCTAGTATACACATTTGAATTCCCTTAATGCTTACTTTAGTATTCATCTTAAAATATAAAGAACAAAATTATACATGTATATCTATTTACATCACTCTCGGGTTCCCTTAATTTACTGAATGTTATATTATTATTTTATTACCATACTTGACCTTTCATCAAAGGTCTTCCAACTTCTGTTTCTTTTTTTCTAGGAAGTTAAAAATTGATTCTGATCACAGACTACATTACAAATATTAGAAAAACAAAGGGAAATTGACTGAAGTGTTACTGTGATGACATGGGACAGGTCACATATAATCACTCCGTCAAACAGGTGACAGAGTTCATACTCACTGGATTAACAGAGGACTCAAAGTTGCAGCTGATCCTCTTTGGGGCATTTTCTGCTGTTTATGCCCTAACCGTGGTAGGAAATCTAAGCATGATTATCATAATCAGGATCAGTCCTTCTCTCCACACACCAATGTACTTTTTTCTTACCAGCTTATCTTTTTTGGATATTTGTTATTCATCATGTATCACTCCAAAATTCCTATCCAATCTTTTAAAAGAAAAGAAGATTATTTCCTATGAGGGTTGTTTAACTCAGCTTTACTTTTATGCCCTTTTTGCGACCATAGAGTGTTATATTCTAGCTATGATGGCTTATGATCGCTATGTGGCAATCTGCAGTCCTCTACTCTACATGATGATAATGTCCCAATGGAAGTGTGTTCAGCTATTAACAATTTCCTGCATTGCTGCATTCATTAATGCTTCCATTCACACAATAGCTGCAACTAGACTGTCCTTCTGTGGCCCAAATCTCATTAAGAGTTTTTATTGTGAGGGTCCTCCTCTTTTTGCTCTTTCCTGCTCAGATTTCAGTCTCAATTATCTCTTGATATTTGTATTTGTTGGTTTCAATTTATTTACAACAAGCTTCATTGTACTCACTTCCTATGCTTATATCCTGATCACTATTTTAAAACTCCATTCTGCTGCAAGCCAAAGGAAAGCCTTCTCCACTTGTACATCTCACCTCACGGTCGTCACCATTTTCTATGGATGTCTTATTTTTATGTACATGCGACCAAGCTCTAGACAGAATCTTCTCCTAGACCAAATGGCCTCAGTGTTCTATGTAGTTGTGACCCCCATGCTCAACCCATTAATCTACAGCATGAGGAACCAGGAGGTAAGAGGGGCCTTCAGAAATATCCTAGAAAAGAAATTTCATGTTGAACAAATATCATGTTTTTAAGAACCACTGCTCAGGTTTAGAGAAGAAAATATTTTCTTTACCATTGTGTACCAGTAAATATTAAACCACTATGCTGTACAGTTTTCTTGGGGCTCTGGTAATAATTATATATCTACTTTTGAGATCAATAAATACAATTTTATCTCTAAAGAAGAATTATCCAATTTTTAATAGCTATCAGCCCCTAATGGCAGCTGTCAATTAAAAGGGAATGACAAGCTGTGTTTTTTAGCGGTTTATAGACCAAAAGGCGGAGACTGTTTAACCAATACAAAACTCAGGCCACGTAATACATTTACATTATATATTATAGCCCATGTAAAATCAACAAACAGTTTTCTTAAATATCGGTTAAGTACAATAACCAAAATAAGTTTTTAATGTATTGATCTTATTTTAAATGCATAAATACTGTTGTAATAAATACATTTAATATTGACATTGAAATCAACAACTTTACAACATAGGAAAATCTAGTCCTCTGTACCAATTTTGTTCCCTTTATTAATATTTATTTTTATTGTGGATGAAATGGAATTGATGTTTTAATCTCTAAAAAATATCTTAATCCGGGGCATTCAAATCCATGGAATTTTCCAAGGCAGTTCATCCTAAATTTCACAGTACATGAGTATGACAAATAGTTTAGTGGTATATACTGCTACTTAGATGTAGTTTTCAGAGTCTTTCAAAGGCCTTGAAAGCAGTGTTACCTCTAATTTTTTTTGGGGGGGGGGCGAAAAAGTATAGTGTCTGAGCGGCAGTGCCTTCGGGACTGGGCGGCACAGAAATAATAAATAAATAAATAAATAAACAAATAAACAAACAAATAAACAAACAAACAAACAAACAAAAAACCCACCCTGTTTTGCCTCAGAGAATTTCAAAATAAAATACTGTACTGTGTGTCTATAACAGTGAGCTCATAATAGGGCAACTCTATCAATATCAAAATGCCACTTAAATAGTTGAGCTAGTTTCAAACTAGATTTTGATTTTCTTTCTCTCTTCCTTACTCCCATTCTTTTTCTTTCTCTTTTCCTTCCTCTCTTTTTTCTATCTGTTTCTCTCTCTTCCTCTCTTCCTCTCTCTCTCCTTCCCTCTCACTCTTTCCCTCTCGGCTTCTGGGCAGGTTTGGAAAACTCTGAGTTGATGATGATTTTTAAGTGAGCGATTGCTCACTGCTCAGCTTAGAGGGAACTATGCTTGAAAGTGTGATGAGAACCCACTTTTATAACATGTTCCACAAATTAAATTTGTGCTATATCAAGTGCTTTTCCTATCTCTAATAAGGTTACCAGGTACATTATATATTTTTCAGAATGTACTCTTTAATCTATTTACCAGTTATTTCATATTGCCAGAAGGTTCACAAAGCCAGCATTTAAAGGACAAATTATTGATAGTAATAACTTCAGCAATATCTTTCTCTTTGCCAATGCATGATTTCACCTAATGCTCTGATGTGGATGCCAATCACGAGTGGGAAAGAACTGAGCCCTGAATCACATCACAATGTGATGACTTCTCTCTTTCTCTTACTCCCCATTCTCAACCAAGACTGAAATGGCATGGTGCAAGGTAGGATTCAGCCAGTTCAGATCGGTTCAGGTGGACTGGATGTTAATTTTAATCTGGTTCACTGAACTGGTTGCCCACCCTGCCCCTCCCAGGAGTCTCCATACAACCCGTTTTCGATGCCACGTTAATGCAGAGTCTCTGGGAAGGTGAAAAATGGCCCTACCAGTAGTCCAGGGGTGCTTCTGGAGCCCAGGGGGGAACCATTTTCACCATTCTGGAGGCTCAAGAAAAGCCTCTGGAGCTTGGGAAGGTGAAAAATGGGTCTACCAGAAGTACAGATGGTTCTATCGGAAGTACAGAAATAGGCCCATTTTCAGCCTCCTGAGAGCCTCTGAAGCCCAAGGAGGCCATTTTTACCCTCCTGGAATCTCCAGGAAAGCCTCTGGAGCAGTGTTCCCTCTACTGTGAGTTGTGCGCTATAGCGCAGGAGATTTGTCTGCCCACAAGTTTCCAATTCCAGCGCGGAGGTCTGACCTCTGCGCTGGAATTGGCAATTAGAATAAGGTGACCAGACCTTGATCATTTGTCCTGACTCCAAAATGCGGCATGACTTTAAAAACTGACTGGATTGGATTTCCACCCTCGAGAGAAAGAGAAAACCCAACCGGCTAATTTCCCCCCTCCCCCCCACTCCAAAATGCAGCGTGACTTTAAAAACTGACTGGATTGGATTTCCACCGTGGGGAAGGAGCGGGGAAGAAAGAAGGAGAGAAAAGTATGGCTTTTTCTAATTGGATGTTTCGGACATCAACACCCTTGAAAATGTCCAAAGATATTTCACCAGAAGAGCCCTTCACTCCTCCACCGGTCAATGACTACTTCAGCTTCAACCGCAACAACACAAGAGCATGCAACAGATTCAAACTTACTATTAACCGCTCCAAACTTGACTGTAAAAAATATGACTTTAACAATCGAGTTGTCGAAGCGTGGAACTCATTACCGGACTCAATAGTGTCAACCCCCAACATTTCTCCCTTAGACTATCCACGATTGACCTCTCCAGATTCCTAAGAGGTCAGTAAGGGGCGTACATAAGTGCACTAGTGTCTTTCCTTTATCTCATATATCATATATATTTTCTTCCTTTCATTTATCTTCTCCTCTATTTTTACATATTATCTTTATATATATTACTTCATGTCTATTCTCTTCCATATGTATTGTGTATTGGACAAATGAATAAATAAAAAATGAAATAAAAATATTGTATTTTTTAAATTCTCATTGAAGGCATTTGTAATTGCTTCTAAATGATGTTGGTTTTGCTTTTGCAAAAAAAAAAAAAATCAAAACAACCTCCTTGGGTGCAAGTCAGCTGAAAGTCCTAGAGAGATTGAAGGTAGATAATTCATTAACAATCAAGGCATTTCAAACTGATCTGTGTTTCCTGAACTAGATACTGGATATTGGATACTAGATGTAGAAGTTGTTTATGGTTGTTCCCAGTTTCTGGAAGTATTGTCTACAAGGTGGGAAAATGTTTCTCTAAAGAGATGTCTTTTGTGGCTTGTACAGATATTTTAAAATGTGAAACATTTTCTAACAACCAAGATGGAAGGGATCGTGGAGGTCTTCTAATCCAACCCCCTGCTTAGGCAGAAAACCCTACAGACAAGTGGGTATCCAACATCTTCTTTAAAACTTCCAGTGTTTGAGCATTCATAACTTCTAGAGGCAAGTAATTCCATGGATTAATTGTTCTCACATTCACTCCTTGCTTCTAAGTTGCTTCTCTCCTTGATTAGTTTCCACCCACTGCTTCTTGTCCTACAGGTGCTCTGGAGAATAAGTTGACTCCCCCTTCTTTGTGGCAGCCTCTTATTTACATTGTAAATAAGCTGTCTCAGACAGTTCTCTTAAAACAGAACTCTTATAAAATTGAACATTAAGTAATATCCTAATATACATTTTGAAACTTTGAACTAGAGGAATCAGCAAATGTATGATACTTTAGTGACTGGACAGATATTTAGCAAGATATTTAATAAATTCCACTGCTGGTTGGCATTTATAGCCAAAGAAACATGCAAACAATTGTAGCCTTCTGTTAAAATGAAGCCTTCTGTGAACATAATATACTAGTTGGGAGCAAATATTTATTTATTATTTATTTATTTATTATTTAGATTTGTATGCCACCCCTCTCCGAAGACTCGGGGCGGCTCACAACAACATAGAACAAATCATAAATAATCCAAATAACATTAAAATATTTAAAGCTTTAAAAGAACCCCATATACTAACAGACACACACACAAGCATACCATGTATAAATTGAACATGCCCGGGGGAGGTGTTTCAATTCCCCCATGCCTGACGGCAAAGGTGGGTTTTAAGGAGTTTACGGAAGGCAGGAAGAGTAGGGGCAGTTCTAATCTCTGGGGGGAGATGGTTCCAGAGAGTCGGTGCCGCCACAGAGAAGGCTCTTCCCCTGGGGCCCGCCAACCAACATTGTTTAGTTGACGGGACCCGGAGAAGGCCCACTCTGTGGGACCTAATCGGTTTCTGGGATTCGTGCGGCAGGAGGCGGTCTCAGAGATATTCTGGTCCAGTGCCATGAAGGGCTTTAAAGGTCATAACCAACACTTTGAATTGTGACCGAAAATTGATGGGCAGCCAATGCAGGCTGCGGAGTGATGG
Organism: Erythrolamprus reginae; assembly: GCF_031021105.1. NCBI lineage: Eukaryota > Metazoa > Chordata > Lepidosauria > Squamata > Dipsadidae > Erythrolamprus > Erythrolamprus reginae. The sequence goes on along the minus strand of NC_091950.1, from coordinate 143,662,792 downwards.
TGAAACATGGGCATACCTAGGTAAGCCCATGACTGCTCTCGCAGCTGCATTCTGCACGATCTGAAGTTTCCGAACACTTTTCAAAGGTAGCCCCATGTAGAGAGCATTACAGTAATCGAACCTCGAGGTGATGAGGGCATGAGTGACTGTGAGCAATGAGTCCCGGTCCAGATAGGGCCGCAACTGGTGTACCAGGCGAACCTGGGCAAACGACCCCCTCGCCACAGCTGAAAGATGGTTCTCTAATGTGAGCTGTGGATCGAGGAGGACGCCCAAGTTGCGGACTCTCTCTGAGGGGGTCAATAATTCCCCCCCCAGGGTAATGGACGGACAGATGGGATTGTCCTTGGGATGCAAAACCCACAGCCACTCCGTCTTATCCGGGTTGAGTTTGAGTCTGTTGACACCCATCCAGGCCCCAACAGCCTCCAGGCACCGGCACATCACTTCCACTGCTTCGTTGACTGGACATGGGGTGGACATGTAAAGCTGGGTATCATCAGCGTATTGATGATACCTCACCCCATGTCCTTGGATGATCTCACCCAGCGGTTTCATGTAGATATTAAATAGCAGGGGGGAGAGGACCGACCCCTGAGGCACCCCACAAGGGAGAGACCTCGGAGCCGACCTCTGACCCCGCACTAACACCGACTGTGACCGGCCAGAGAGGTAGGAGGAGAACCACTGGAGAACAGTGCCTCCCACCCCCAACCCCTCCAGCCGGTGCAGAAGGATATCATGGTCGATGGTATCGAAAGCGGCTGAGAGGTCAAGGAGCACCAGGACAGAGGATAAACCCCTGTCCCGGGCCCGCCAGAGATCATCCATCAACGCGACCAAAGCAGTTTCCATGCTGTAAACAGGCCTGAAACCCGACTGCTGGGGACCTAGATAATCAGCTTCTTCCAAGGACCGTTGGAGCTAGAGTGCCACCACCTTCTCAACAACCTTCCCCATAAAGGGAAGGTTGGAGACTGGACGATAGTTATTAAGTACGGCTGGGTCCAGGGAAGCCTTCTTGAGGAGGGTGCGCACGAGCGCTTCTTTATAGAGTGTTGGAAAAACTCCCCTCCCCAAGGAAGCGTTGGTAATCTCCTGGACCCAGCTCCGTGGCACCTCCCTGCTGTCCGAGACCAACCAGGAGGGACACAGATCCAGTAAACAGGTGGCGGAACTCACAGCTCCAATGGCCTTGTCCACTTCATCAGGTGTCATCAGATCAAACTCTTCCCAGACAGGTGGACAAGTACATGCCCCAGTCACCTTGACTGACTTGTTGTCAGTCGACTCTGTTTTCCAATTGGAGTCGAGATCAGCCCGGATCTGAGTAACTTTATCAGCGAAAAACATGTTAAAATCCTTGGCACTGCTCTGCAAGGGCTTCCCAACTCCCCCCTGGTTAAGAAGGCAGCGGGTCACCCTAAACAGAGCGGCTGGGCGGGATTCCGCTGATGCAATCAAGGCGGCATGGTACGCGCATCTTGCCGCCTTGAGCGCCACTTTGTAAGTCTTAATAAAAGCTCTTACAAGTGTTCGATCAGATTCAGACCTACTCTTCCTCCATCACTTCTCTAGACATCTCTTATGGCGTTTCAACTCCTGGAGCTCCTCGTTGAACCATGGGGCTCTACGGGGTCTAGCGCCACGGAGAGGTCGCAAAGGTGCAATCCGGTCAAGAGCCTCCGCCGCAGCCCTGTTCCAGGCCTCCGCAAGAGACTCCGCTGAACTGTGGATGAGTGCCTCTGGAATAACCCCAAGCGCCGTCTGAAAGCCCTCTGGGTCCATCAGGCGTCTGGGGCGGAACAGCTTAATTGGTTCCGCCTCCCTGCGGGGAAGGATTGGAGCCAGGAAGTCAAGCCGTAGTAGAAAATGGTCTGACCATGACAAAGGCAATGCTTCTAAGCCCCTTAGTCTCAGACCATTACTCAATTGCTCGGGAAGAAATACCATGTCAGGTGCATGCCCTCTTTCGTGAGTCGGACCCTGAACTACTTGAGTCAGGTCCATGGCTGTCATGGTGGCCATGAACTCCTGTGCCAACCCAGAGGTTTCACCGGCGACGGCAGATTGAAGTCCCCCAGGACAATGAGTCCGTGGAACTCCACCGCCAACCCGGCTACCTCCTCGAGTAGCACAGGCAGGGCTTTTGACACGCAGCTGGGAGGCAGGTATGTGAGAAATAAGCCCACCTGAACCCCTAAGTCCAACTTCATCAAGAGAGACTCGCAACCCGCAATTTCTGGAGCAATGAGTCTACATAGGCAAAGGCTCTCCCTGGCTATAATAGCCACTCCTCCCCCCCTTCCCTGGGGTCGAGGTTGATGCCATATCTGAAACCCGGCTGGGCAAATTTCAGAGAAAGGAACACCTCCCTCTGGGCCCAGCCAGGTTTCAGTAATACATGCCAAGTCGGCATCCTCATCCAGGATCAAATCCCGGATGAGGAGAGCTTTATTTACCACTGACCTGGCATTAAGCAGCAGCAACCTGAGCCCAGGGCCAGAGTTACACTCATCACCAGTACCCAAGATTGGGCTCACAGAGCCAGAACAAGGGACCGTTATTAAGCAACGATCCCTCGTTCCCCTGGAACGGCTAACTCTGTGGCCCCCGCCATATCTGCCTCTCCCCAGCAACACTGGAATATTCCAACCCTCTGCCACCCCTGAGATCGGTGCCCCTTCCTCTCCTGTCTCCCGAGCGTCAGGTAGGCCAAATATATTATTTACATCCTTCCCATTCATCTCACCCATACTGTGACCCCACCCATCCCACCCATCCCACCCATACCAATCATTCACTCTATACACACTACACCCACCCCAATTATTCATCACTAAAACACCCCCCCAATAATTTAGTTAAAATATACCTTTGTATTTCCATTCATAAATTAGTTTGATTAACAAAGAAGATAAAAACAAGGTTTTATCATGGTTAACATGGTTTCTTGATGGTAAAAAATATATTTAGGCAGGGGTCCCCAAATTTTTACACAGGGGCCAGTTCACTGTCCCTCAGACTGCTGGAGGGCCAGAATATAAAAAAAATTATGAATAAATCCCTATGCACACTGCACATACCTTTTTTTAAAGTAAAAAACAAAATGGGAATGTACTATTTAGAGGGGGGGAAGAAGTCTTAAATTCATATATGTTTATGTTTTGTTTTTAATTTAATTTTGTTGTTTAATATTAGGATGTATTAATTTGTAAAATTGGATTAGAATTTTAGAACTATATAGAATTACATAGGTAAAATTAATGGAAGATACATAGGATAAATAAGGGATTTATGGTTTTATGAGTTTGCATTATGAATTTAAAATATACTTGGAAATGTAGAGGATTGATGAAAGTTAATAATAGTAAATGCTAAGTGCTTGAAAAGTAATTGAGCTTGGAAATATTGAATGAAATTATAGAAAAGTAAATATTTAATTGATGTATTGGTGTTCAGATAGATTTTCATAGATTTTCAAAGTATTATTAGATTACTATAATACTATGATAAATATTTAATAAATGAAGATTTTAAAGCATGGATTTATTAATAATTGTGTTTTTGGTTTTTCTGGTTTTTTTTAGTTTTAATAGTAATAGATTTTGGTTTTGTTTTATTATTAATTTCTTTTAATAAAAAAGAAGGGATTTTTTTTCCTAATTAGGAAAAAGTTGTATAAGGTTTTTTTGTTTCTTTTAAGAAGAATGAATAAAAAGGAGGAGTAGGCATGATGGCCTATCTGGATTTATAAGAGGATAATGATATTAATTGAAATATAAAATAAGAGAATAACATAGTGGGAAGGGACCTTATTGTGCCCCAGGATTGAGCCCCAAATAATTACGCAATAAGGTGTCTTGGGTGACATCTTGGGTGAGTCTACGGAGTCTACGGAGAGGGGCGGCATACAAATCTAATAAATAATAATAATAATAATCATCATCATCATCATCATCATCATCATCTGTGGAAAAAAATCAGGTGCACAGGCATGAAAATTTATTTATTTATTTATTTGTTTGTTTGTTTGTTTGTTTGTACTTCTATGCCGCTCTGACACTATACTTTTCCGCCCACACCAAAAAGAAATTAGAGGGAACACTGCTCTGGAGCCCAGGGAGGGAGAAAAATGGGCCTCCTGAAAGTACCAGGAAACGGACCAATTTCTGGGTCTGTTTCCTTCTGGGGGAGGCCGTTTTTACCCTGCTGGAGGTTCAAGGAAACCTCTAGAGCTGGGCATGGGGTAGGGGGAATACCACTGCATCACTCCATATCCATAACTGACATGCCTGAGTTGTCATGAGTTATCATGGTTGATAGTACTGAAAGTTGACAAGAGGTCAAGGAATGTGCACCATCTCCATCACGGTCCCATCACAAGTTATCAACAAGCATGACAAAAAGTGTTTCTATATTATGCCCTGGTGTGAAATTTAATTGAAAGTGATCCTTATAGTCTGTTTCATCCAGGGCCCTTTGGAGCTGCTAGAAATTAATTTCATTTAATTGACTTTTATGCCACCCAAGTCCTTGCAGATTCTGGGCAGAGTACAGTAATGAGTAATACAATTTAAGATAGGCAATAATAAACAACATTATAAAACAGTAGTAATTTAAAACAGTTAAAAAGAGTCCCACAATGCAATATTCATTCAACAAACATTTGAAAGCAGTATATTAAAAGAGTTTAGGTTTTGTTTTTATAAGCTAAATTGTTTGTATCTGTATGTTAAATTGAGATGGAAATTAAATCGATAAGGATATGCTGAGATGTTGTGAAAATATGTTGCAGCTGTGTTATAACCTTGAAGAAGAAAGGAATCATTAGCAGCAGCTAACAATGTTGAATGCTGTCTCCTTTTGAAGATAACTTTTGTTTCATTAAACTCAGTAAAATGTATAGCATAGATAAAAGAATGTATCACGATAGAAAGGAACGCCTTTGTAGTTTGTCACCCACCACGTCAGAAAAGCTGCTGGGGAATGGGAGGGGCTTCTTTGTAATCAGGGTATATTAATTTGCTTCTCGCTTTTGCATGGTGTCATTCCCATGAGGGGAGTCACCAGCTTCGGGCCAGAAATGTTTTAAATAACCAAAGAGAATAAAACTTTTCAGTTCTCCTTGTCCGAACGTCTCTGGAATTTATTTCATTAATGAAATTTTTAATAAATGTTTTTAGCCCCTTTATTTATACTAAATGTTTAGTATACAAACAGCTTCAAGAATCCCGTCCACTTTCTGAGGATGGGATATCACACTAACAAGGTCATACCATCATTTAATAGTTTTTTAAATCACTGCTTCACACCATTGTATAGGTTTAAACATTTTCTCTGAATGATCCCATTACTATTTTCAACCCAGTTTTGTTAATCTTTTTCTATTTAAATAATAAAACACAAACTTTTGAAAGGCACTCTTTGTGTACATGAAGAACATCATTGTGTGGAAAAAAATGTATGATAAAATACTGTTGGTAAGTGGACAAGAGTGATTATTTAATGTTACATTTTCCAATGGTAAATACTTCAAATAATTGTAATTCGGTTTAGTGAATCTTCACTGTGTAATTAAGATGGAGCAGTATGAAGCACTTCAGGGAGATATTCCCCAAACCATTGTGTTTTTCTCAGTAGAATTATTTTCTGCATCATTCCAAAGAGAATTTGAGGAAATATTATTGTCTGCAGAATTGTATAAAGCTGTTGAGTTGCTGAAGATTGAAGGAAAATATCTTAATTTCTTCAAAGGACTAAAACGATGTTAGTACAAGTTTCAAAAACCTGCAATCGGTAGCTTGAAAAGGATAGATATTATAACATTTGAAAGATGCAATTGAGCTGGGCAAAAATAAGTGAATCTGATAATAAAAAGGCAATTAAACCACTATTGCATTTTATTGCTTATAAGAGTTTGCTTTAAAGTTCATGGGATGATAAGTTATTGCTACTTCAAAGAGCATTGAATGGCAAGATCAATTTTGCATGGTAAGCATACAATCTGATTTTCCAATTCTTAAAAAAAAAATAACCACCCTTAATATATCATTTGTATGCCGGAGAGGGGTGGCATACAAATCTAATAAATAAATTAATGAATGAATAAATAAATAAATAAATAAATAAATAAATAAATAAATAAATAAATAAATAAATGTAAAAGTTTAGTCAGGAATAAGCCTATTCATTTGGCATAGAAGATAAGGTGCTTTGAGATGGAACAAAACAAATATTATGATTATAAAGCTGTAAACGTTTGTTGTCAGATGAAAAATTTTAGTAATGGGTGGTACAAAAAAGCAAGTAACACTAACAATTAATACATAGCTGGCACTAGCATGACAAAATCAAGATTAAAAAGAGAACAATTACTATGACTATTTACTAACAAATAATCGGTTTCCACAAGTCAAGGCGCATGTCGATCCAGCAATGAACCAATGGACCAATTTACAACAGCTTCTCAAATATCCTGTGAAAGGAAATGTAAGTGCAAGTCATATTTGCTCTGATATTTATCTGAGGTCTCAAAAATTTCAATAGCGCTCTCATGATTGTTAATTGTCTTTAATAGTTTTCTGGAGAAATATATTAATGGGCTGGAACTGTTTTAATCATTCATACATGCCTAATGCATTCTAATTACTCTTGCTATTTCATTGCATAGCACCTTACACTCAAAGTATGATAATATAGTTTTAATCTGAAAGAAAATATCTGTGTAGCTGTCAATGAAGATTCTCAGTCATCCAAGTTATCTGAAAGTTACGTTATGGCAACTGAACTTATTTTCTGTTGGTTTGAGCATTTTTCTACTCATGCAAGCAACTTCTTCAAGTTAGTTAGGCAGAGAATACTTAGATTGTAGCAACTCCTCCCACACAAACCTTAGAAGATTTCTCCCCAAAGTGCATGGCAATATATCAGTGAAGATATTAAGTCACCTAAGTGACATATTGCTACATTCCAATCAGTGTTCCCTCTAAATTTTTTTTTGGGGGGGGGGAGTATAGTGTCTGAGCGGCAGTCCCTTTGGGACTGGGCGGCACAGAAATAATAAATAAATAAATAAATAAATAAATAAATAAACAAGCAAGCAAGCAAGCAAGCAAGCAAGCAAGCAAGCAAGCAAGCAAGCAAGCAAGCAAACAAACAAACAAACAAACAAACAAACAAAAACCCCACCCTGTTTTGCCTCAGAGAATTTCAAAATAAAATACTGTACTGTGTGTCTATAACAGTGAGCTCATAATAGGGCAACTCTATCAATATCAAAATGCCACTTAAATAGTTGAGCTAGTTTTAAACTAGATTTTGATTTTCTTTCTCTCTTCCTTACTCCCATTCTTTTTCTTTCTCTTTTCCTTCCTCTCTTTTTTCTATCTGTTTCTCTCTCTTCCTCTCTTCCTCTCTCTCTCCTTCCCTCTCACTCTTTCCCTCTCGGCTTCTGGGCAGGTTTGGAAAACTCTCACTTGATGATGATTTTTAAGTGAGCGATTGCTCACTGCTCAGCTTAGAGGGAACTATGATTCCAATGATCCTCTGCCTAACTAATTTGCTCTAACTGATGAAACTGCTTGAATGAACAGCAAAACATCTCAAACCAATAGGAAATGACTCCTATTACCATGACTCAATTTTCAGATATCTCTCCAGACTGAATATCGCTTCCTGTAAACTGAATATTCTTTTTATTTTTAAATACAAAAATAGACAAGACATACATGGATCATTCACACAAGTACATGATGGATCTTCTAGTATACACATTTGAATTCCCTTCGTTCTTACTTCAGTATTCATCTTAAAATATAAAGAACAAAATTGTGTGTGTGTGTGTGTGTGTGTGTATTTACATCACTCGGGTTCCCTTAATTTACTGCATATTATTTTATTATCATACTTGACCTCTTCATCAAGTCTTCCAACTTCTGTTTCTTTTTCTAGGAAGTTAAACATTGTTTCTGATCTCATTACTTACTACATTACAAATATTAGAAAAACAGAAGGAAATTGAATGAAATGTTACTGTGATTACATGGGAAATAACACACAGGTGACAGAGTTCATACTCACTGGATTAACAGAGGACTCAAAGTTGCAGCTAATCCTCTTTGGGGCATTTTCTGCTGTTTATACCCTAACCGTGGTAGGAAATCTAAGCATGATTATCTTAATCAGGATCAGTCCATCTCTCCACACACCAATGTACTTTTTCCTTACCAGCTTATCTCTTTTGGATATTTGTTATTCATCATGTGTCACTCCAAAATTCCTATCCAATCTTTTAAAAGAAAAGAAGATTATTTCCTATGAGGGTTGTTTAACTCAGCTTTACTTTTATGCCCTTTTTGCGACCACAGAATGTTATATCCTAGCTGTGATGGCTTATGATCGCTATGTGGCAATCTGCAGTCCTCTACTCTACATGATGATAATGTCCCAAAGGAAGTATGTTCAGCTATTAACAATTTCCTGCATTGCTGGGATTATTAATACTACCATTCACACAATGGCTGCAACTAGACTGTCCTTCTGTGGCCCAAATCTCATTAAGAGTTTTTATTGTGAGGGTCCTCCACTTTTTGCTCTTTCCTGCTCAGATGTCAGTCTCAATTATCTCTTGATATTTGTATTTGTTGGTTTCAATTTATTTACAACAAGCTTCATTGTACTCACTTCCTACGCTTATATCCTGGTCACCATTTTAACCCTGCTGTTCTGTTCGGGTCTGTGAGACCCGAAATCAAGGTTTGAGACCCTGTAAAAAATTTTCCCTGCATATCTGAAACTTGAAATTTCATGACTTTTCATCATTTCAGGGGTTCTCTCTATGAGAATTTTTTTTGGGGGGTGGGAGGTTTCTTTCTTGCTGAAAAAAAACAACTCCCTAATGTTATGTTCCCGGGTCACCCTGACCCGGACCGAAAACTCTTCATTTGCAGTGCTTATGTTTGGTCTTTTTGAAAGCTTTTTTCACTTGGAAAGTAGTCTGAACATTTCTTCACACAATGGAATGAAAATTGAACTGAAAAAATTAATCCTTATTGGTTTATTTTGCCCATAAATGTGCCTCCCCCCCTCGTTTTTGTGAAAGTTTTTTCAATTTATGGATAGTTTTGCTTGCAAAATGCAGTCTATTTTACTGGAGTTGGTGTGGGAATGGTACCTTGAACATTTCTGAATATAAGAAAAATATAAAGGAACTGAAAAAAATGATTCTTACTGGTTTTTTAACATCAGAAATAAGGCCTCCCTCCCCCCCTCGGCTGCTTGCAACCATTTTCACTTTATATTTACGCAGGCTTCAAATCCAAAATATTTTTAATATCTTAGGCATTCATTTACTCAATTTAACAATGCTGATCATCAAAAAAATATTTGTGGGGGTGGGGAAAAATTTTTTTTTCTGGGCAAAAAAAAGTCACGTTTAGTCTGTTCGGGTCATATAGACCCGGACCAAAATGATTTTTTTTAGGTACTTGAATTTGGTATTTTTTTAAACTTTTTCAACTGGAAAACTAGTTTGAACATTTATGAACATAATGATATGAAAATTGAACTGGAAAAATTGAGACTTATATTTTTATTTTGATCAAAAAGCCCCTCCCCCCATCCTTTCTGAATTTCGTGTCAATTTCTATTTTTTAAGGCTACAAATCCCTAAGGAATTTTCCCCCAAAAGGTTTGATATACTAAATTGAACATTTCTGAATATAAGAAAAATATAAATGAACTGAAAAAAATGGTTCTTATTGGTTTATTTTTGCCACAAAAGGGACACCCCCCCCCCCGGCCTTGCTGTGTGCCATTATTGTCACTGTTCATACATATTTGTCTAGAAATATTTGGAATATCCTTTTGAAAATCAACCACATTGTAGCCAGATAACTAATTTTATGAAAGAAATCCATTTTACTAAAAAAAAGTATGTAAATTTGAAATTAACAGCATAAATTTTATATAAATTGAAATAACTTTATATGCAAAATAAACCAATATGCATCAATTTTTCCACTTCAATTTTCATATCATTATGTTCAGAAATGTTCAAGCTACAAATCCCACACCAACTTTAGCAAAATTGAATGTATTCTGCTAGCAAAACTATCCATAAAGTGAAGACTATGTCACAGAAACGGGGGGGGAGGCACATTTATGTGCAAAATAAACCAATAAGGATTAATTTTCTCAGTTCAATTTTCATATCATTGTGTGCAGAAATGTTCAAGCTACCAATCCCACACCAACTTTAGTAAAATAGAATGGATTTTGCAAGCAAAACTATCCATAAATTGAAAAAAACTTTCACAAAAACGGGGGGGGAGGCACATTTATGTGCAAAATAAACCAATAAGGATTAATTTTTTCAGTTCAATTTTCATTCCATTGTGTGCAGAAATGTTCAAACATGTTTCCAGGTGAAAAAAGCTTTCAAAAAGACCAAACATAAGCACTGCAAATGAAGAGTTTTCGGTCCGGGTCAGGGTGACCCGGGAACATAACATTAGGAACTTTTTTCGAACAGCATACAAGGGTTAAAACTCCATTCTGCTGCAAGCCAAAGGAAAGCCTTCTCCACTTGTACATCTCACCTCACGGTCGTCACCATTTTCTATGGATGTTTTATTTTTATGTACATGCGACCAGGCTCTAGACAGAATCTTCTCCTAGACCAAATAGCCTCAGTGTTCTATGTAGTTGTGACCCCCATGCTCAACCCATTAATCTACAGCATGAGGAACCAGGAGGTAAGAGGCGCCTTCAGAAATATCCTAGAAAGGAAATTTCATGTTCAACAAACATCAGGTTTAGAGAAGAAAATATTTTCTTTACCATTGTGTACCAGTAAATATTAAACTACTATGCTGTACAGTTTTCTTGGGGCTCTGGTAATAACTATATATTTACTTTTGACGTCAATAAATAAAATTTTATCTCTAAAGAAGAATTATCCCATTCTTAATAGCTATCATCCCCTAATGGTGGCTGTCAATTAAAAGGGAATGACAAGCTGTGCTTTTTAGCCATTTATAGACCAAAAGGCAGAGACTGTTTAACCAATGCAACTGTTTAACCAATACAAAACTCAGGCCAGGTAATACATTTACATTATATAGCGATTGCAAAATCAACCACCAGTTTTCTTAAATATCGGTTAAGTACAATAACCCAAATAAGATTTATTATTATTATTATTATTATTATTATTATTATTATTATTATTATTATTATTTATTAGATGTGTACGCCACCCCTCTCCGTAGACTTGGGGCGGCTTACAACAGTGAATTGATGTATTGATCTTGTTTTAAATGCATAAATACTGTTTTAATAAATACATTTAATATTGACATTGAAATCATCAATTTTACAACACAGGAAAATCTAGTCCTCTGTGCCAATTTTGTTCACATTATTAATATATATTTTTATTGCGGATGAAATGGAATTGCTGTTTTAATCTCTAAAATATATCTTAATCTGGGGCATTCAAATCCATAGAATTTTCCAAGGCAGTTCATCCTAAATTTCACAGTACATGAGTATGAAAATAGTTTAGTGTATATACTGCTACTTAGATGTAGTTTTCAGAGTATTTCAAAGGCCTTGAAAGTTTGATGAGAACCCACTTTCATAACATGTTCCACAAATTAAATTTGTGCTATATCAAGTGCTTTTCCTATGTTTAATAAGGTTACCAGGTACATTATATATTGTTCAGAATGTACTCTTTAATCTATTTACTAGTTATTTCATATTGCCAGAAGTTTCACAAAGCCAGCATTTAAAGGACAAATTATTGATAGTAATAACTTCAGCAATATCTTTCTCTTTGCCAATGCATGATTTCACCTAATGCTCTCATGTGGATGCCAATCACGAGTGGGAAAGAACTGAGCCCTGAATCACATCACAATGTGATGACTTCTCTCTTTCTCTTACTCCACATCCTCAACCAAGACTGAAATGGCATGGTGCAGGGTGGGATTCAGCCAGTTCACATTGGTTCAGGTGAACTGGATGTTAATTTTAATCTGGTTCACTGAATTGGTTGCCTACCCTGCCTTTCCCAGAGTGTCCATGCAACCCGTTTTGGATGCCAGGTAAATGCAGAGGCTCTGGGAAAGTGAAAAATGGCCCTACCAGAAGTCCAGAAATAAGGCCATTTCTGATCTCAGGGGTGCCTCTGGAGCCCCCGGGGGAAACCATTTTCACCATTCTGGAGGCTCAAGAAAAGCCTCTGGAGCTTGGGAAGGTGAAAAATGGGTCTACCAGAAGTACAGATGGTTCTATTGGAAGTACAGAAATAGGCCCATTTCCAGCCTCCTGAGAGCCTCTGGAGCCCAGGGAGGGAGAAAAATGGGCCTCCTGAAAGTACCAGAAGTCTGGAACGGGCCATTTCTGGGTCTGTTTCCTTCTGGGGGATGCCATTTTTACCTTGCTGGAGATTCAAAGAAAGCCTCTAGAGCTGGGCATGGAGTAGGGGGAATACCACTGCATCACTCCATATCCATCACTGACATTCCTGAGTTGCCATGAGTTACCATGGTTGATGGGAGAGGCTTCTTTGTAATCAGGGTTCATTAATCCGCTTCTCGCTTTTGTATGGTGTCACCCGCTTCTGGCCAGAAATGTTTTAAATAACCAAAGAGAATAAAACTTTTCTGTTCTCTTTGTCTGAACGTCTCTGGAATTTATTTTCTTTTATATATATATATATATATATATATATATATATATATATATATATATATATATTAGTATTTGAAGTAAAGACGTAACAAGACATACAACATTTAACATAGAAAGGAGGCACAATTGCCCCACTCAGCATAGAAGTCTTCTTAATACAGAAAAAAAGAACTAATTATAGTATAGATCAATACAGAAAAGTGAACATATCAATGATATACCTCTATGTATTATATACTATCATAAAAATCTCAAACTTCAATATTTTCCATCGGTTATATAATTGTAATTTATGCTAATTCAAAAAAGAAAAGAAGAAAAAAGAATAAACTTATCTATCAAATATCGCTATGTGGTATATTTCATCTAGTAAATTTAACTATTTATTTTCATAAAAACTCAGCAATCACATTCATATCTCTTGGCTGAGGCTAGTTGTTCAGCAGCTCCCAGTCCCAGTCCTGCAGGCAGAGCCATGTTTTCACAGCCTTTTGGAAGGCCAGGAGGTTGGGGGGAAGTATGAGTCTCTGGCTGTAGTTGCTTCCACAGAGCAGGAGCCGCTACAGAGAAGGCCCTCGCATGATGCCCCACCAATCTGCAATGCTTGGCCATCGGGACCTTATCCAATATATTATCCAACATAGTTGAGTCCAATGATGCCTTCCTGAAAAAGGTAAAGACCACTGTCATCCTAAGTGTAGATGTACTCAGGCTCTTTGCCAAGGAAGTAGTCACCTCTGCTTGGCTTCAGACACATGTGGGCATTGGATTTGGTATTATGTACTGTACTGTTTTTTATTATTGTTGTGAGCCGCCCCGAGTTTGCGGAGAGGGGCGGCATATAAATCCAATAAACCTAAACCTAAACCTAACATGTGATCTCCTGGGAGGCCTTCAACACAGTTTTGTTAATCCTTTGTTCTATTTTTTTCTATTTAAATAATAAAACACATATTTTTGAAAGGCGCACTTTGTCTACATGAGGAACATCATTGTGCAGAAGAAATGTATAATAAAATACTATTAGTAAGTGGACAAAAGTGATTATTTAATGTTGCATTTTCCAATGGTAAATACTTCAAATAATTGTAATTTGTTTTACTGAATCTTCATTGTATAATTAAGACAGAACAGTTTGAAGCACTTCAGGGAGACATTCCCAAAACTATTGTGTTTTTCTCAGTAGAATTCTTTTCTGCAAAGAGAATTTGAGGAAATATTATTGTCTGCAGAATTGTATAAAGTTGTTGAGTTGCTGAAGATTGAAGGAAAATATCTTAATTTCTTCAAAGGAGCAAAAGGATGTTAGTACAAGTTTCAGAAACCTGCAATTAGTAGCTTGAAAAAGATAGATATTATAACATTTGAAAAATGTGATTAACCAGGGAAAAAATAAATGAATCTGATAATAAAAAAGCAACGAAACAACAATTGCATTTTATTGCTTATGAGAGTTTGCTTTAAATTCATGGGATGATAAGTTATTGTTACTTCAAAGAGCATTGAATGGCAAGATCAATTTTGCATGGTAAGCATACAATCTGATTCTCCAGATGTTGTTGTTGTTTTAAAAATAACCACTCTTAATATATCAGAAAATGTAAAAGTTTGGTGAGGAATAAATCTATTCATTTGGCATAGAAGATAAGGTACTTTGAAATGGAACAAAACAAATATTACCTTTATAAAGCTGTAAACGTTTCTTGTAAAATGAAAAGTTTTAGTAATGGATGGTACAAAAAAGCAAGTAAAACTAACAATTAATACATAGCTGGCACTAACATGACAAAATCAAAATTAAAAGGAGATTAAAAAGAGAACTATTACTATTTACTAACAAGTAATCAGTTTCCACAAGTCAAAGTGCATGTGGATCCAGCAATGAACCGATGGACCGATTTACAACAGCTTCTCAAATATCCTGTGAAAGGAAATGTAAGTGCAAGTCATATTTGCTCTGAAATTTGTGTGACGTCTCAAAGATTTCAGTAGCACTCTCGTGGTTGTTAATTGGTCTTAATAGTCTTGTGGAGAAATGTATTAATGGGCTGGAACTGTTTTAATCATATATATTAGGACATGCCTAATGCATTCTAATTACTCTTGCTATTTCATTGCATAGCACCTTATACTCAAAGTATGATAATATAGTTTTAATCTGAAAGAAAATGTCTGCTTAACTGTCAATGAAGATTATCAGTCATCAAAGTTATCTGAAAGTTACGTTATGGCAACTGAATTTATTTTTGTTGGTTTGAGCATTTTGCTACGCATGCAAGCAACTGTTGCCAAAGTGCATGGCAATATATCAGTGAAGATGTTAAGTCACCGAGGTGACATATTGCTACATTCCAATGATCCTCTGCCTAATTAATTTGCTCTAACTGATGAAACGGCTTGGATGAGCAGCAAAACATCTGAAACAGATAGAAAATAACTCCTATTACCATGACTCAATTTTCAGATATCTCTCCAGACTGAATATTGCTTCCTGTAAACTGATTTTTTTTATTTTTAAAAAGTTTTTTGTATTTAAACAACAAATATAAAAAATAGACAAGACATACATGTAACATAGAAACAAGTACATGATGGATCTTCTATTTGAATTCTCTTAGTTCTTACTTTAGTATTCACCTTAAAATATAAAGAACAAAATTATATATGTATATACACTGCTCAAAAAAATAAAGGGAACACTCAAAGAACACATCCTAGATCTGAATGAATGAAATATTCTCATTGAATACTTTGCCGAGCCGGCAACTTACTGTTGGCCGGATTTGCTGCATTGACCTCTGCGGGTCCAATTTTAGTTTTGAATTAAATAAGTTTATTTAATTAATAAAAATGACCCAGTTTAAATCCAGCTCTGTGTCCGCATTGTTACTCCACTTCCGATGCAATGTTCTGTACAAAGTTGAATGTGCTGACAACATGTGAAATTTATTGTCAATCCATGTTGCTTCCTAAGTAGACAGTTTGATTTCACAGAAGTTTGATTTACTTGGAGTTATATTGTTTTGTTTCAGTGTTCTCTTTATTTTTTTGAGCAGTATATATCTATTTACATCACTCTCGGGTCCCCTTAATTTACTGAATATTATATTATTATTATTTTATTACTATACTTGACCTCTTCATCAAAAGTCTTCCAACTTCTGTTTCTTTTTCTAGGAAGTTAAAAATTGATTCTGATCACAGACTACATTACAAATATTAGAAAAACAAAGGGAAATTGACTGAAGTGTTACTGTGATGACATGGGACAGGTCACATATAATCACTCTGTCAAACAGGTGACAGAGTTCATACTCACTGGATTAACAGAGGACTCAAAGTTGCAGCTAATCCTCTTTGGGGCATTTTCTGCTGTTTATGCCATAACCGTGGTAGGAAATCTAAGCATGATTATCTTAATCAGGATCAGTCCTTCTCTCCACACACCAATGTACTTTTTCCTTACCAGCTTATCTCTTTTGGATATTTGTTATTCATCATGTGTCACTCCAAAATTCCTATCCAATCTTTTAAAAGAAAAGAAGATTATTTCCTATGAGGGTTGTTTAACTCAGCTTTACTTTTATGCCCTTTTTTCGACCATAGAGTGTTATATCCTAGCTGTGATGGCTTATGATCGCTATGTGGCAATCTGCAGTCCTCTACTCTACATGATGATAATGTCCCAATGGAAGTGTGTTCAGCTATTAACAATTTCCTGCATTGCTGCATTCATTAATGCTTCCATTCACACAATTGCTGCAACTAGACTGTCCTTCTGTGGCCCAAATCTCATTAAGAGTTTTTATTGTGAGGGTCCTCCTCTTTATGCTCTTTCCTGCTCAGATGTCAGTCTCAATTATCTCTTGATATTTGTATTTGTTGCTTTCAATTTATTTACAACAAGCTTCATTGTACTTACTTCCTACGCTTATATCCTGGTCACCATTTTAAAACTCCATTCTGCTGCAAGCCAAAGGAAAGCCTTCTCCACTTGTACATCTCATCTAACAGTTGTCACCATTTTCTATGGATGTCTTATTTTTATGTACATGCGACCAAGCTCTAGACAGAATCTTCTCCTAGACCAAATAGCCTCAGTGTTCTATGTAGTTGTGACCCCCATGCTCAACCCATTAATCTACAGCATGAGGAACCAGGAGGTAAGAGGCGCCTTCAGAAATATCCTAGAAAAGAAATTTCATGTTTAACAAATATCATGTTTTTAAGAACCACTGCTCAGTTTTAGAGAAGAAAATATTTTCTTTACCATTGTGTACCAGTAAATATTAAACCACTATGCTGTACAGTTATCTTGGGGCTCTGGTAATAACTATATATCTACTTTTGAGATCAATAAATATAATTTTATCTCTAAAGAAGAATTATCCCATTTTTAATGGCGGCTGTCAATTAAAAGAGAATTACAAGCTGTCCTTTTTAGCGGTTTATAGACGAAAAGGCGGAGACTGTTTAACCAATGCGACTGTTTAACCAATACAAAACTCAGGCCAGGTAATACATTTACATTATATAGCCAATGTAAAATCAACAACCAGTTTTCTTAAATATCGGTTAAGTACAATAACCAAAATAAGATTTTAATGTATTGATCTTGTTTTAAATTCATAAATATTTTTTTAACAAATACATTTAATATTGATATTGAAATCAACAATTTTACAACACAGAAAAATCTAGTCCTCTGTACCAATTTTGTTCACATTAATATTTATTTTTATTGCGGATGAAATGGAATTGCTGTTTTAATCTCTAAAAAATATCTTAATCTGGGGCATTCAAATCCATAGAATTTTCCAAGGCAGTTCATCCTAAATTTCACAGTACATGAGTATGACAAATAGTTTAGTGGTATATACTGCTACTTAGATGTAGTTTTCAGAGTCTTTCAAAGGCCTTGAAAGTTTGATGAGAACCCACTTTCATAACATGTTCCACAAATTAAATTTGTGCTATATCAAGTGCATTTCCTATGTCTAATAAGGTTACCAGGTACATTATATATTTTTCAGAATGTACTCTTTAATCTATTTACCAGTTATTTCATATTGCCAGAAGCTTCACAAAGCCAGCATTTAAAGGACAAATTATTGATAGTAATAACTTCAGCAATATCTTGCTCTTTGCCAATGCATGATTTCAGCTAATGCTCTCATGTGGATGCCAATCACGAGTGGGAAAGAACTGAGCCCTGAATCACATCACAATGTGATGACTTCTCTCTTTCTCTCACTCCCCATCCTCAACCAAGACTGAAATGGCATGGTGCAGGGTGGGATTCAGCCAGTTGAGACCAGTTCAGGTGAACTGGATGTTAATTTTAATCTGGTTCACTGAACTGGTTGCCCACCCTGCCCCTCCCAGGAGTCTCCAAGAGTGACAGGGTCATGCGGCTTGTGCGCTATTTTATGCACCGGTCTTTGTCTCTAAATGCCCTGTTTCTGGCTCGGCGCGTTCCCGGGCTAGATAACGCGATCGCTGACGCCTTGTCCCGTGGTCAGTTGTCCAGGTTTCAGACGCTGGCTCCGTGGGCTCGCGCATCACCGGAAGTTTTCCCCGACCACCTCTGGAGCCTGGGCGTGCTCACGAACAGTGGAGGATGGAAGCAAGAAGGGCCATGGCTCTCTCGGTGGCACCCAGCACCTTGAGGGTATATCAGAACTCAGGTAAGGAGTTTTGGGACTTTAGGCAAGCCTGGGGTTACCCTCATATTTGGCCCTTCCCAGTAGATCACCTCATAGAGTTCTGCGTGCTGCTTAGGCAGCTCGGCTTCTCAGTTAGAACCAACAGGTCGAGGCTGGCTGCCTGGCCTTTCAGTCTAAGGCCAGTGGCTTTCCGGACTCTTCTTGCAACTTCCGCATTTGGATGTTTCTGGAAGGTTGGGTTAGGGAGCTGCCTGCGCCCCCATCGGACAGTAGACAGGCATTAACTGTACAGCAGTTGTCCCTTATTAATCATGCTTGGAACAGCCTGTACGCCTCCCTGTATGAGGCCCGCCCTTTTCAGGTGGCGGCCAGTGTTATGTTTTTGGGGCCCTTCGAGTCAGCGAGGCATTAGCTTCCTCTCAAGGCGACTGGTCTCTCCGCGCTTTTCAGTTTTCTGACTTGTACTTTAGTAATGGGAGGGTCTAGTAATGAGACAATCTAAAACTGACCAGTTATGTAGGGGTGTCAGGATAGAGTTGACGGCAGCCACCAATCAGTCTGTGTGCCCGGTGGCAGCTCTTTCTAATTTCTGTAGTCTTAGGGGGGTGGGGCAGGGGTACCTTTTTTAAACACCACGACGGTACCCCGCTTACCCGCTACCAATTTTGGGCTTTTGTGACTAGGGCTCTAGTCAAGTTTGGCATTAACCCCGCCAGCTATGGAATGCATTCGTTCCGTATTGGCGCTGCCACTAGCACAGCAGTGTCTAGTTTCCCGGGTCATAGGATCCGGGAGATTGGCCGCTGGTGGTCAGCGGCCTATTTGGGTTATGTACGACCAGTTCAGGTGAACTGGATGTTAATTTTAATCTGGTTCACTGAACTGGTTGCCCACCCTGCCCCTCCCAGGAGTCTCCAAGAGTGACAGGGTCATGCGGCTTGTGCGCTATTTTATGCACCGGTCTTTGTCTCTAAATGCCCTGTTTCTGGCTCGGCGCGTTCCCGGGCTAGATAACGCGATCGCTGACGCCTTGTCCCGTGGTCAGTTGTCCAGGTTTCAGACGCTGGCTCCGTGGGCTCGCGCATCACCGGAAGTTTTCCCCGACCACCTCTGGAGCCTGGGCGTGCTCACGAACAGTGGAGGATGGAAGCAAGAAGGGCCATGGCTCTCTCGGTGGCACCCAGCACCTTGAGGGTATATCAGAACTCAGGTAAGGAGTTTTGGGACTTTAGGCAAGCCTGGGGTTACCCTCATATTTGGCCCTTCCCAGTAGATCACCTCATAGAGTTCTGCGTGCTGCTTAGGCAGCTCGGCTTCTCAGTTAGAACCAACAGGTCGAGGCTGGCTGCCTGGCCTTTCAGTCTAAGGCCAGTGGCTTTCCGGACTCTTCTTGCAACTTCCGCATTTGGATGTTTCTGGAAGGTTGGGTTAGGGAGCTGCCTGCGCCCCCATCGGACAGTAGACAGGCATTAACTGTACAGCAGTTGTCCCTTATTAATCATGCTTGGAACAGCCTGTACGCCTCCCTGTATGAGGCCCGCCCTTTTCAGGTGGCGGCCAGTGTTATGTTTTTGGGGCCCTTCAAGTCAGCGAGGCATTAGCTTCCTCTCAAGGCGACTGGTCTCTCCGCGCTTTTCAGTTTTCTGACTTGTACTTTAGTAATGGGAGGGTCTAGTAATGAGACAATCTAAAACTGACCAGTTATGTAGGGGTGTCAGGATAGAGTTGACGGCAGCCACCAATCAGTCTGTGTGCCCGGTGGCAGCTCTTTCTAATTTCTGTAGTCTTAGGGGGGTGGGGCAGGGGTACCTTTTTTAAACACCACGACGGTACCCCGCTTACCCGCTACCAATTTTGGGCTTTTGTGACTAGGGCTCTAGTCAAGTTTGGCATTAACCCCGCCAGCTATGGAATGCATTCGTTCCGTATTGGCGCTGCCACTAGCACAGCAGTGTCTAGTTTCCCGGGTCATAGGATCCGGGAGATTGGCCGCTGGTGGTCAGCGGCCTATTTGGGTTATGTACGACCAGTTCAGGTGAACTGGATGTTAATTTTAATCTGGTTCACTGAACTGGTTGCCCACCCTGCCCCTCCCAGGAGTCTCCAAGAGTGACAGGGTCATGCGGCTTGTGCGCTATTTTATGCACCGGTCTTTGTCTCTAAATGCCCTGTTTCTGGCTCGGCGCGTTCCCGGGCTAGATAACGCGATCGCTGACGCCTTGTCCCGTGGTCAGTTGTCCAGGTTTCAGACGCTGGCTCCGTGGGCTCGCGCATCACCGGAAGTTTTCCCCGACCACCTCTGGAGCCTGGGCGTGCTCACGAACAGTGGAGGATGGAAGCAAGAAGGGCCATGGCTCTCTCGGTGGCACCCAGCACCTTGAGGGTATATCAGAACTCAGGTAAGGAGTTTTGGGACTTTAGGCAAGCCTGGGGTTACCCTCATATTTGGCCCTTCCCAGTAGATCACCTCATAGAGTTCTGCGTGCTGCTTAGGCAGCTCGGCTTCTCAGTTAGAACCAACAGGTCGAGGCTGGCTGCCTGGCCTTTCAGTCTAAGGCCAGTGGCTTTCCGGACTCTTCTTGCAACTTCCGCATTTGGATGTTTCTGGAAGGTTGGGTTAGGGAGCTGCCTGCGCCCCCATCGGACAGTAGACAGGCATTAACTGTACAGCAGTTGTCCCTTATTAATCATGCTTGGAACAGCCTGTACGCCTCCCTGTATGAGGCCCGCCCTTTTCAGGTGGCGGCCAGTGTTATGTTTTTGGGGCCCTTCAAGTCAGCGAGGCATTAGCTTCCTCTCAAGGCGACTGGTCTCTCCGCGCTTTTCAGTTTTCTGACTTGTACTTTAGTAATGGGAGGGTCTAGTAATGAGACAATCTAAAACTGACCAGTTATGTAGGGGTGTCAGGATAGAGTTGACGGCAGCCACCAATCAGTCTGTGTGCCCGGTGGCAGCTCTTTCTAATTTCTGTAGTCTTAGGGGGGTGGGGCAGGGGTACCTTTTTTAAACACCACGACGGTACCCCGCTTACCCGCTACCAATTTTGGGCTTTTGTGACTAGGGCTCTAGTCAAGTTTGGCATTAACCCCGCCAGCTATGGAATGCATTCGTTCCGTATTGGCGCTGCCACTAGCACAGCAGTGTCTAGTTTCCCGGGTCATAGGATCCGGGAGATTGGCCGCTGGTGGTCAGCGGCCTATTTGGGTTATGTACGGCCAGCTGAGGTAGTAGGACAGGATTTCACACTAGGTAACCTTTCTCTGCCCTCTTCTAGATTGCCCCACCAGGGCGAGACCGACGGTGTTGCTGTGTGGCCACAGTATGGTCTTTGGGCTGGCCGCTCTGCAGCAAGAACCGCCCGGGGGACCCAGCTGTCTTTGGGCCGATGGGTCAACATTGTCTGGATGGGGAGAAGAGGCCTGTGATGGGAGGGGCTTCTCTCTCTGCTCCTGGGAGGGCGGCACAAGATGTGTCACACCCAGGTGGTCAGTCTTGCACCTTGGTGGCAATGACCTGTGTGTACTGGGGGTTTGGCATTGCTTGCCACACCCACAAAGACCTGCATGTTCTTCGCAAAGCTTCGCCAACCACGGAAGTGGTCTGGTCCGAGATCCTCCCAAGGATCCTCTGGGGACGCCATTTCCCTTAGGGCCATTCACAAGGTCAGGAGAAAGGTGAATAAGGCTATGGGTAGGCTGGTTAGAGAGTTGGGTGGGGTAGTGGCTTCCCATCCCAACATCACCATAGATCAGCCGTGGCTTTACCAGGCTGACGGCGTTCACTTGTCATAACAGGGGAACACCATCTTCTTACAGGACCTGCAGAGGTCACTGCGCGAGCTGGTGCAGTTAGAGGGGGGAGTCGGGGAGCCAAGATAGAGATCTGACCCCCACTCCATGGCAGGTTAGGGGCGGAAAACTGGGTGGTGTTTAGCAACTGCGTGTTCTCCGTTGGGCATCTTTGGGGATGATTGACAGGTTCTCTCCAAAGGTCATGGTGCCTTTAGCTCGATCTGACCATTTGGGGGAATCCCGTCTTTGGGTCCCACCCATTTCTATCCCCTTGTAGGGGTTTAGACGGTGAGACCTCCCACATGCAGGTGCATGGCAGAGATCCAGGTGAGGGCGGGGCCCTTCACCTGGATCACCATGGAGCTACGCCCATAAGTTGCCCCAGAAGTTTTTCTGATGTCATTTTCCGCCCTGGAAGTAATTGTTTTGACCCTGCGGGTCCTTGTTAGGGTTTAGTTAAATTTATGCTAATTTAATGAATAAATTATGCAAATTTAATTAATAAAAATGACCCATTTTAAATCCAGCTCTTTGTGTCCATGTCGTTACTCCGCCTCTGCTGCAAATACAGAAAAGTGAACATATCAATGATATATCTCTATGTATTATATACTATCATAAAAATTTCAAACTTCAATATTTTCCATCGGTTATATAATTGTAATTTATGCTAATTCAAAAAAGAAAAGAAGAAAAAAGAATAAACTTATCTATCAAATATCACTATGTGGTATATTTCATCTAGTAAATTTAAGTATTTATTTTCATAAAAATTCAGCAATCACATTCATATCTCTTGGCTGAGGTTAGTTGTTCAGCAGCTCCCAGTTCCAGTCCTGCAGGCAGAGCCATGTTTTCACAGCCTTTTGGAAGGCCAGGAGGTTGGGGGGAAGTATGAGTCTCTGGCTGTAGTTGCTTCCACAGAGCAGGAGCCGCTACAGAGAAGGCCCTCGCATGATGCCCCACCAATCTGCAATGCTTGGCCATCGGGACCTTATCCAATATATTATCCAACATAGTTGAGTCCAATGATGCCTTCCTGAAAAAGGTAAAGACCACTGTCATCCTAAGTGTAGATGTACTCAGGCTCTTTGCCAAGGAAGTAGTCACCTCTGCTTGGCTTCAGACACATGTGGGCATTGGATTTGGTATTATGTACTGTACTGTTTTTTATTATTGTTGTGAGCCGCCCCGAGTTTGCGGAGAGGGGCGGCATATAAATCCAATAAACCTAAACCTAACATGTGATCTCCTGGGAGGCCTTCAACACAGTTTTGTTAATCTTTTTTCTATTTTTTTCTATTTAAATAATAAAACACATATTTTTGAAAGGCACTCTTTGTCTACATGAGAAACATCATTGTGTGGAAAAAATGTATGATAAAATACTATTAGTAAGTGTTGTGGTTAGCTCTGACCCAGCTCCTGCCCCAAGAACTGTGGATGTGGGGGAGACATCCACATGCTGCAGGCTTGTTTTGCCCCCCAGTGGAATCTGCTGATGAAGGCTCCTCTGACCAAGAAGACATGAGTGACAGGGAGGAGGAGAGTGGGGCAGACAGCTCAGAAGGAGATCAATTATCTAGCTCCTCCTTGGATTCAGAACAAGAGTTAATGATACAGCCACGCATGCGGAGAGCGATGCATAGGCAACAACAACTGAGAGATTATTATCAAAGAAAATGAGGCCACCTGTGGTTGGGTGGGGCTGTGGTAATTAGTGAGGCTGCTATAATACCCGGCCGGTGATTTATCCCCAGCCCGTTTTGCAGCAGGGCCAGGGAGACACGGCCCTCGACACAGCCGCCATCTTGAAAGGCCGAGATCTCGCGAGATTTTGCGAGATCTCGGCCAACTTCGGGAGGCTTCGGCCTACCCGATGACGTCATCCAGGGCAGAGCCTGCCAGCCCTATAAAAGGGCTGGGCAGGCTCCAGGGCCTCCTTTTCACCCTGGACAACATCGAAGCGAACATCCGGCTGGGATTCGCTTCCTACGGTGGCCATTTTAGGCTGCCTCGTGGCATCAGCCATTTCGGCTACCTAGGCCTCATCGGAGGCCTTCTGGTTTGGAGTCGGGGGGCGGAGAGCTTCGGAGCCTTTCCCTTGGGAGCAAGGGGGAATCTTCCTGGGCAGGGGCCTTTCCTCCAGGGTTTTTTTTTTACAGTACCTTTGGGGTGGCTTGGGTCCAGGGGGGTGCGGCCTAGCGGGCCTAGCAAAGCCTTTGAGCCTTCAGGCCTGGGGGCCTAGGGGTGAGCCTTTCACTTCCCATCTAAACTTTACTGGGATACCGAGGATCATTCCCATTTGGGTTAATTTTGCTGTCTGATACTCATTTGACTCTGATGGCTCCAAAAAGGCAGAAGCCTTCAACACCACCGGTTGAGTCCGGGGCGGCCGCCATTCCGTGGGGGTTGCCCTCCACGCCCTTAGGTTTTCACCTTCATCCCACTGTCAGGGAATGTATTTGGAAGGGGGAGTATGTGGATCTTTTCTCCCTCCTTAACAGGGAAGTCCCTAAGAAGGAGAAAGAGGGCAAAGTTAAGGTGGACAAACCCAAGAAGGTTAAGGTTAGCAGGTGCTTCAGCTCATGGCTGTATGCATACCTACATACACCTCGGTAGTGATACAGAGGGAGCCCACTCGGGCTGCCTCTATGCTTAAATACATTGATTTGATTGCCCATGCTCATTTCGAGTACAAGGGCACAATTTGGCGTAACTATGATGAGGCTTTTAGGATGCGGATAGCATTTGATCCCACACTTCCTTGGGACGTGGTTGTCCCCTATTTATGGTTTGCCGCAACCCACATGTCCGGGACTGGGGGTGGCGACTGCACGGACAGTGGCCACTTCATGGAGGGCGAGCCGGCGGTGTCTCCTCCGGTTCAGGCAGCTGGGGGAGATGCGGCAAAAGCTGCCCCTCTGTGTCATGAATTTGCAGCCAAGGGGGTGTGTTTTCGTCCCTTCTGCAGATTCAGACACGCGTGTGGGAACTGTGGGGGCTCCCACGCCACCAGCGTTTGTACTAAGCCCAAAGGTGGTAAGGATAAGAAGGGGGGGACAGACTAAGCACCCCCCACCTGCTGGGGGGAAAGGGTCCCAGCCCAATTAGGCTGGGAATGTTGAAAGAGTGGTTGAAGGACTACCACCCTCGTGGGAGAGCGGCTGCTCTCTTACAAGGTTTCACAGAGGGTTTTAGGATTCCATACGTGGGACTTAGGAAGGCCTTCATGTCTGACAACCTTAGATCGGTTGTGGAGCATGAAGACATAGCTAGGGCTAAAATCCAGAAAGAGGTGGCTGAGGGCAGGGTACTGGGACCTTTCCCGTGCCCACCCTCGCCAACTCTTCGGGTCTCTCCCTTGGGGGTGGTTCATAAGAAGGCCAGTGGTGAATTTAGGTTGATTCACTACCTGTCCTTCCCGAGGGGAGAATCAGTGAATGATTTCATTCCTGATGAGCTTTGCTTGGTCCGCTATGCGTCTTTTGACGTGGAGGTAGCCATGGTTAGGAAGTGTGGGGTAGGAGGATTACTTTTCTGGGTATTGAATTGGACTCGGAGGAGCAATCTTGTAGATTGCCCCTAGACAAGCTGCTCAAGATCCAGAGCAAGCTTGACATAGTTTTAGGTAGTTGGAAGGTAACCCTTCATCAGCTGCAGGAACTCGCCGGGCTTCTTAACTTTGCCTGCTGGGTGGTAGCCCCCGGCAGGGCTTTTTCCCGGAGAGTATATACTGCGATGAAGGGGCTACGTTTGCCCCATCATCGTACCCACCTGAGCGCTGGGGTCAAAGATGACCTGCGTGTATGGTGGGGTTTTCTGGCCCACTTCAATGGTCTGTCCTTTTGGAGGCACGAGCTTCTTTTGGAAGCTGAGTTGCCGTTATGCTCGGATGCTGCAGGGACCCGGGGGTTCGGGGTTATCTTAGGTGACCAGTGGTGCCATTCCATGTGGCCTCCGGAATGGAGGGCCTCTCCCTTGGTCAAGGATTTGACCTTCCTGGAGCTCTTCCCACTGATAGTAGCTTTAGAGCTGTGGGGAGAACAGTTTAGGGGCAAAACTGTGCACTTTTGGTGCGACAACCTGGCTGTAGTCCACGTTGTGAATGCCCTGTCCTCTAAAAGTGACAGGGTCATGCGGCTTGTCCGCCATTTCGTGCACAGGTCATTGTCTCTAAATGCCCTGTTTCTGGCTCGGCATGTCCCCGGTCTAGACAACAGGATCGCTGACGCCTTGTCCCGTGGTCAGTTGTCTAGGTTTCAGACCCTGGCTCTGTGGGCTTGTGCATCACTGGAAGCCTTCCCGGACCACCTTTGGAGCCTGGGCGGGCTCTCGAGCAGTGGAGGACTGAAGCTAACAGGGCCATGGCCCTCTCAGTGGCACCAGGCACCTTGAGGTCATATCAGAATGCAGGTAAGGAGTTTTGGGATTTTAGGCAAACCAGGGGTTACCCTCACATTTGGCCATTCCCAGTGGATCACCTTATGGAGTTCTGCGTGCTGCTTAGGCAGCGCGGCCTTTCAGTTAGGTCCAGGTTGGCAGGCCTCACCTTTTTATCTAAGGCCAGTGGCTTTCTGGACCTTTCTTGCGACTTCCGCATTCGGAAGATGCTGGAAGGTTGGGTGAGGGAGCGACCGGGCCCCCCAGCGGATAGCAGACAGGCATTAACGGTACAGCAGCTGTCGCTCATTAATCGAGCTTGGAACAGCCTGTGTGCCTCTCTGTATGGCCTGTGTCATGTTTTTTGGGGCCCTTCGAGTCAGCGAGGCTCTGGCCTCCTCCCAGGCTTACAGGTCTCTCCGTGCTTTCCAGTTTTCTGACTTGCATTTTAGCGAAAGGGGTGTCTCTCTATTGGTGAGACAATCCAAAATTGATCAGTTATGTAGGGGTGTCAGGATAGAGTTGACGGCTGCCACCGATCAGTCTGTGTGCCCGGTGGCAGCTCTTTATAATTTCTGTAGTCTTAGGGGAGCGGGGCAGGGGTACCTTTTTAAGCACCAGGACGGTACCCCTCTGACCCGCTATCAATTTTGGGCTTTAGTGACTAGGGCTCTGGTCAGGATTGGCATCGACCCCGCCGGCTATGGAATGCATTCATTCCGTATCGGCGCTGCAACTAGTGCAGCAGTGTCTGGTTTCCTGGGTCAGAGGATCCGTGAGATTGGCCACTGGAGGTCAGCGGCCTATTTGGGTTATGTACAGACAGCTGAGGGACTATGGCAGGATCTCAGGCTAGGTAACCTTTCTCTGCCCTCTTCTAGATAGCCCCGCCAGTGCGAGACCGATGGCGTTGCTGTGCCGCCACAGTATGACCTTTTGGGCTGGCCGCTCTGCAGCAAGAACCGCCGTGGGGACCCAGCTGTCATTGGGCCGATGGGTCAACATCGTCTGGATGGGGAGAAGAGGTCTGCAGTGGGAAGGGCTTCTTCCACTGCTCCTGGGAGGGCAACACATGGTGGCCGCACCCAGGTGGTTGGTCTTGCACCTAGGTGGCAATGACCTGTGTATGCTTGGGGGT
This sequence comes from Erythrolamprus reginae, assembly GCF_031021105.1. Taxonomy (NCBI): domain Eukaryota; kingdom Metazoa; phylum Chordata; class Lepidosauria; order Squamata; family Dipsadidae; genus Erythrolamprus; species Erythrolamprus reginae. Next base: position 143,635,112 of record NC_091950.1, on the reverse strand, counting down.
CTAGCTCTGATCTGCCAGGCTCGTGAAGACTTGCGTATTCTTCGCACTGTGTGGCCAACCATGCAAGTGGTATGGTCTGAGATCCTCCCGAGGATCGTTTGGAGGGATGCCATTTCTCCTAGGGCCATTCACCGTGTTAGGAGGAGAGTGAATAAGGCTTTGGGTAGGATGGTCAGAGAGTTGGGTGGGGTAGTGGTTGCCCATCCCCACATCACCATAGATCAGCCATAGCTTTACCGGGCTAACGGTGTTCACCTGTCAGATCAGGGGAACACCATCTTCTTACAGGACCTGCAGCGGTCACTGCGCGAGCTGGTGCAGTTAGAGGGGGGAGTCGGGGGGCCAAGATAGAGATCTGACCCCCACTCCATGGCAGGTTAGGGGCGGAAAACTGGGTGGTGGTTTAGCAACTGCGTGTTCTCCGTTGGGCATCTTTGGGGATGATTGACAGGTTCTCTCCAAAGGCTAATGGTGGAAGCGACCTGAGCAATTGGGGGGAACCTGTCTTTGGGTCCCACCCATTTCCTTCCTCTTGTAGGGGTTAGAAGGTGGGACCTCCCACATGCAGGTGCATGGCAGTGAGTCAGGTGAGGGTGTGGCCCCTCACATGGATCAGCATGAAGCTACGCCCATAAGTTGCCCCGGAAGTTTTTCTGATGTCATTTTCCGCCCCAGAAGCAATTGTTTGAGCCTGCGGGTCCTTGTTAGGGTTATAGTTAATTTATGCTAATTTATGCTAATTTATTTGAATAAATTATGCAAATTTAATTAATAAAAATGACCCATTTTAAATCCAGCTCTGTGTCTGTGTCATTACTCCGCCTCTGCTGCAAATAGCAGCCTGTGGGTTTGGCCATTGTGGAGGATTATCTGATCGTTGTGTTTCGTGACTGCTTTACTGACTTTGACCTTTTGTGTGCTGATTTTTCCTCACTTTGAAACTAAACCAGGGCAAAGTGTGTTTCACTTTGTGAAAGAAGAAGGACTGTGAATTGCCTCACAGCTGCAAGATAAGTATCACAGAACTGATAAGGGACTTGTACAAATTACCAGTTTGTTTGGAGACGAGTGCTCTTTGCTATACCAAAAGAGGGCTTAGGTTAAGGGACTTTTCATTATAAAGAACATTGTTTTGAATTTTCAAACGTATGTGTGTCTGAAATTTGTACCTGTGAATTTTTGGGAGGAGTCTACCAGAGAGCCCGACAGAACAGTAAGTGGACAAAAGTGATTATTTAATGTTGCATTTTCCAATGGTAAATACTTCAAATTATTGTAATTTGTTTTACTGAATCTTCATTGTATAATTAAGACAGAACAGTTTGAAGCACTTCAGGGAGACATTCCCAAAACTATTGTGTTTTTCTCAGTATAATTCTTTTCTGCAAAGAGAATTTGAGGAAATATTATTGTCTGCAGAATTGTATAAAGTTGTTGAGTTGCTGAAGATTGAAGGAAAATATCTTAATTTCTTCAGAGGAGCAAAAGGATGTTAGTACAAGTTTCAGAAACCTGCAATCAGTAGCTTGAAAAAGATAGATATTATAACATTTGAAAGATGTGATTAACCAGGGGAAAAAAAATGAATCTGATAATAAAAAAGCAACGAAACAACAATTGCATTTTATTGCTTATGAGAGTTTGCTTTAAATTCATGGGATGATAAGTTATTGTTACTTCAAAGAGCATTGAATGGCAAGATCAATTTTGCATGGTAAGCATACAATCTGATTCTCCAGTTGTTGTTGTTGTTTTTAAAAATAACCACTCTTAATATATCAGAAAATGTAAAAGTTTGGTGAGGAATAAATCTATTCATTTGGCATAGAAGATAAGGTACTTTGAAATGGAACAAAACAAATATTACCTTTATAAAGGTGTAAACGTTTGTTGTAAAATGAAAAGTTTTAGTAATGGATGGTATAAAAAAGCAAGTAAGACTAACAATTAATACATAGCTGGCACTAACATGACAAAATCAAGATTAAAAAGAGATTAAAAAAGAGAACTATTACTATTTACTAACAAGTAATCAGTTTCCACAAGTCAAAGTGCATGTGGATCCAGCAATGAACCAATGGACTGATTTACAACAGCTTCTTAAATATCCTGTGAAAGGAAATGTAAGTGCAAGTCATATTTGCTCTGAAATTTGTGCGAGGTCTCAAAGATTTCAGTAGCACTCTCATGGCTGTTAATTGGTCTTAATAGTCTTGTGGAGAAATGTATTAATGGGCTGGAACTGTTTTAATCATATATATTAGGACATGCCTAATGCATTCTAATTGCTCTTGCTATTTCATTGCATAGCACCTTATACTCAAAGTATGATAATATAGTTTTAATCTGAAAGAAAATGACTGTTTAACTGTCAATGAAGATTCTCAGTCATCCAAGTTATCTGAAAATTAAGTTATGGCAACTGAATTTATTTTTGTTGGTTTCAGCATTTTGCTACGCATGCAAGCAACTCTTGCCAAAGTGCATGGCAATATATCAGTGAAGATGTTAAGTTACCGAGGTGACATATTGCTACATTCCAATGATCCTCTGCCTAACTAATTTGCTCTAACTGATGAAACTGCTTGGATGAGCAGCAGAACATCTCAAACCAATAGAAAATAACTCCTATTACCATGACTCAATTTTCAGGTATCTCTCCAGACTGAATATTGTTTCCTGTAATCTGAATATTTTTTTTATTTTTTAAAAGTTTTTTTATTTAAACAACAAATATAAAAAAATAGACAAGGCATACATGTAACATAGACACAAGTACAGTACATGATGGATCTTTTATTATACACATTTGAATTATCTTAGTTCTTACTTTAGTATTCATTTTAAAATATAAAGAACAAAATTATATATGTATATACATTGCTCAAAAAAATTAAGGGAACACTCAAAGAACACATCCTAGATCTGAATGAATGAAATATTCTCATTGAATTCTTTGTTCTGTACAAAGTTGAATGTGCTGACAACATGTGACATTTATTGTCAATCAGAGTTGCTTCCTAAGTTGACAGTTTGACTTCACAGAATGTTGATTTATTTGGAGTCATATTGTGTTGTTTAAGTGTTCCTTTTATTTCTATTTACATCACTCCCGGGTCCCCTTAATTTACTGAATATTATATTATTATTTTATTACCATACTTGATCTCTTCATCAAAAGTCTTCCAACTTCTGTTTCTTTTTCTAGGAAGTTAAAAAATGATTCTGACCTCAGACTACATTACAAATATTAGAAAAACAAAGGGAAATTGACTGAAATGTTGCTGTGATTACATGGAACAGGTCACATATAATCACTCTGTCAAACAGGTGACAGAGTTCATACTCACTGGATTAACAGAGGACTCAAAGTTGCAGCTGGTCCTCTTTGGGACATTTTCTGCTGTTTACGCCCTAACCATGGTAGGAAATCTAAGCATGATCATCTTAATCAGGATCAGTCCTTCTCTCCACACACCAATGTACTTTTTTCTTACTAGCTTATCTTTTTTGGATATTTGTTATTCATCATGTGTCACTCCAAAATTCCTATCCAATCTTTTAAAAGAAAAGAAGATTATTTCCTATGAGGGTTGTTTAACTCAGCTTTACTTTTATACTATTTTGGCCACCACGGAGTGTTATGTACTAGCTGTGATGGCTTATGATCGTTATGTGGCAATCTGCAGTCCTCTACTCTACATGATGATAATGTCCCAAAGGAAGTGTGTTCAGCTATTAACAATTTCCTGCATTTCTGGGATCATTAATGCTTTCATACACACAATGGCTGCAGCTAGACTGTCCTTCTGTGGCCCAAACCTCATTAAGAGTTTTTATTGTGAGGGTCCTCCGCTTTTTGCTCTTTCCTGCTCAGATATCAGTCTGAATTATCTGTTGGTATTTGTATTTGTTGGCTTCAATTTAATAACAACAAGCCTGACTATTCTCACTTCCTACACTTATATCCTGGTCACCATTTTAAAGATCCGCTCTGCCACGAGCCGTAGGAAAGCCTTCTCCACTTGTACATCTCATCTCATGGTCATCACCATTTTCTATGGATGTCTCAGCTTTATGTATGTACAACCAAGCTCTAGACAAAATATTTACCTAGACCAAATAGCCTCTGTATTCTACGTAGTTGTGACCCCCATGCTCAACCCATTAATCTACAGCATGAGGAACCAGGAGGTAAGGGGTGCGTTCAGAAATATCCTAGAAAGGAAATTTCATGCTCAACAAATATCATACTTATAGGAACCACTGCTCAGGTTTAAAGAAGAAAATTACCATTTACCATTGTGTGTCATTAAATATTAAACCACCATGCTGTCCAGTTTCTTAGGGTTCTATAATAACTATGTATCTACTTTTGAGTTCAGGAAATAAAGTTTTATCTCTAAAGAAGAATTATCCCATTTTTAATAGCTATCATCTCTTGATGGTGGCTGTCAATTAAAAGGGAATGACAAGCTCTGCTTTTTACCCGTTTACATACAAAAAGGCAGAGAACAGAAGGGGGGGGGAAAGAGTAGAGTTAGTTCTTGAGAGTTAGAAGAAAGTCAGCTTTGAGGGGGGTTTGGTGGTGATGGGGATTAATCCAGGCTGACCTTTTTGGAGTACAATTACAAGAAAAATGAAACATTCACTGTTCAAGTTTTGCACAATTAGTAATGGATCCAGAGGACTCAGAGACAGTGGAGGCATGGTATAAGTGATCTGTGCTCATGGCACCTGAAATTGACAGTGAAGAGGATATGGTGTCAGAGGCTGAAGAGCTACCAGGGCCTTCTGCATTTCATAAGGTGAGTGACTCAGAAGAAGAGAAGGAACCTCTTCTTGATGCTAGGATTCACAGGGCCTGTAGGAGGCATGAGTGGTTACTCAGGAGGAGGCTTCCTCATGAGTAGCATTGCTGGCTACTGGGCCATACCCTCAGGCTATTTAAAGAGGACAACACAGTTAGTTTCAGAAATCTTGTTGCAGCTTTTGTCTCCAGCTTATGTTTTAAAAGGACCACATTCCTGGCTGCAGTAATTAGCTCCAGGCTCCCAGCCAACCTCTGTAAGTTTACAATATTGAACATTGCTGCAATCTAGTAATTACTGTCATGTTTACCTATTCTTGGGACTCTGGCCTGCTGATAAGACTTTATAATCAGTGAAGTGAAGCCTTTGCTAGATTTTACCTTCTTTTCTAAAAGATTCAAACTGCATACACTCTTATTAAGAGTCTACGGAGAGGGGCGGCATACACATTTAATAAATAAATAAATAATTTTAATAAATAAAAACCTTTAGTAGTTAATCCAGTGGTGTGCATTTTATTTTGGGAGGCTCAATGCTGGGACAGAACATTTACGTTTTAATTTCCTCATATTAGAACTATAACAAGACTGTTTAACCCATAACAAGCTATCAAGAATAAGAGCAAAGGATTGTTACTGATTGATCCATCTACTACATCTTCAATGTAAGATCAACACTATATGTGTCAACTTGCAAAGCTTTAGTCGACGGGTCCCGTCGACTAAATAATGTCGTTTGGTGGGCCCCAGGGGAAGAGCCTTCTCTGTGGCAGCCCCGGTCCTCTGGAACCAATTCCCCCCGGAGATTAGAACTGCCCCCACTCTCCTTGTCTTTCGTAAACTACTCAAGACTCACTTATACCGCCAGGCATGGGGGAGTTGAGACACCTTTCCCCCAGGCTTTTTTATACTTTGTTTTATGTTTGGTATGAATGTGCTGTTTGGTTTTTTAAATAATGATAGGGTCTTATATGTTTTTAATATTAGATTTGTTCCACTACTATATTGTTTTTATTACTGTTGTGAGCCGCCCCGAGTCTTCGGAGAGGGGCACCATACAAATCTAATAAATAATAATAATAAAATAATAAATTGCCATAAACAGGAGTGGGGAGAGCTGATGGATTGCTGATTGCACTAACTGAAACTACATTCTGCAAATGTTTCTTTTACTGATTGTGTCCTAGATTACCTGAGTCGAGGGTGTGGGTTTCATAGCCCTCCAACATGGTTCATTGGAGAATGTGATTTATGATATGTCCAGGGAGGAGGGAGGAAACAGGATCATTAAGGCACGTAACCTACATGAGCTCAGTTATGACTGCATCGGAATATTGCTGAAATGTCACTCCTAATAAATAGCTATTTTTTTTTTTGAAGTTTGGCTCGTGGCACATGAATTAATTAGGGCATCTTTCGGAAACTTCACAGATAGTCAGAACTCCTAAATCAATAAGATTGCAAGACCCCCTGAATCCCACATTCCCAAGCTGCTCCCTAAAAACTGGGAGGCTTGGAGACGAAACCAGGCAACCATGGAAGAGGGTAGGCTATCTGAAGAAAGCCTGCTGCAAGCTACTGGAAAGCAAGGAACTCCAGGGCCCAGCAGCCCAATTGCAGCTGGATTGCAGCCCCTCCCAGACATCAAAGCTAAGGTGGCTGCTCTGGTGATCAAAGCAAAAAAGGATGAGTACTAATGGAAATTAACCCCTAAAGCAGCTGAGGTTGCGTTCTCCCACTCCAATGCCCAGGAAAAGAGAAAGCCCCTTAGTGATCTGGGAGGAGTGGATTGGATATGAGACTGGGAACAAGTCAGGCTCCCAAATCTCTTGGGTAAGCCCCTGGGGAGCGCCATAGAGCACCTGAGGGAGAGTTTGACCAAGGCACCATTTGGGAAGAGGAGCCATCATGTCAGCCGGAAGAGAGGGGTGGGGCAGCTGGGGAGAGGTGCACGCAAGAACACAGGCACCTCTCCTCACCTATCAGAAGGAGGAAAAGCCCTGGACTGCAGCCAATGCCCTTCCCACATAACAGGCAGGCCACTCAGGGCTGACAACTTCCTTCCTCTCTCCAAACTGAAGCTGAGGAAGAGGACCAGCTGCATCGAGCACATGCCTTCAAGGGCCAATAGGCGGAGGAAGGAGCAGTGATGAATGATGAGGAAATTCTATGGAGACTCAGACCAGCTAGCTCTATTACTTGACTCAGCTGAGGTCCCCCTAGAACACTATTGACCCCTCTACCCATCCCCCAAAGCCATAGTAAACACCATCACAAAGGGACTAGAGGGAGAAGCAAAGGAATGGCTAGCAGCCCTCCATAAGAAAAAATCCCCTCAACTGCAAGACATAGATGACTTCCTACAACTGCTAGAGGTCAGATTTGAAGAGGTGGAGGAGGAACTGTACTCAACAGATGAGCTCAGAAACCTAATGAAAAGAGGCCAACACATTAATTAAGGAACACATCTGGGGATTTAGAAGAGTCATTGGAAATCTACCTCCTTTACCAGAGTGGCTATTGGTGCATTTTCTCAGAAAAAGCCTAGACATGCAAATTACCTGGTAACTGCTTACTGGGACATCCCGAACAGATTCCATGAGTCGTTCCGAGTGGCTATAAAAATTGACAGCGAGCTGTGAGCAAATGACATGAGAAAGCAACCAGACACCAAAGGGCAAGGGCAAGCAGACCAGGCAACACCGATGGGGAACCACAACATCATAGCCAGCCCCAAGGCCAGGTCTCCCAAGATGCCTGGTGAAATGCTACAGATGTGGGTGGTATGGGCCACATGGCATCAGCATGCACAACCCTGTCCCCAAAACCAAGGCCAGAGCCACCACCCAGGGCAAGGCTTGAAAGAGGTCCCAAGTGTGCCACCAATACATCCCAGAAGGCCCTTTAGGCAACAGAGGTTCTTCCCCATGCAGTCGAAGGGGGATGAACTCCAGGCAATTCTTTAGAACCAGTAGCAAACAGACCAGTGCTGGTCCATGGATGCTGCCATCTCTTTCTTAATTTTTTTTTGGGGGGTGGGGGAATTTGGGGGTGAAATTTGCTGAATTTTGCTTTTGTGCATGCACAGAAGCTGAGTTTCCAGCACTGTACATACACCACCATCTTGTCTTCAGGTTTTTTTGGAGGGGGTAGTTTGTGAGTTTTCGGCACTGCGCCACAGTCATGTGGCACACAATCCATGTGCAGCCACATAGCATGGGAGGAAGCAAACCAGTGGCAGGATAAGTTAGAACCCACCCCTGATTTAGTCTCTAAAAACCATTATTTAGGCATTCAAATATTTAAAGGTTTCTTTGACAGCTAATGTATTTTATCCAAAGAGCAGTATGATAACAAATGTTAATATCTTGATGATATCCTCAGTATGATTGAAAGAATGACCAGGTTTTACTAAAGTATTTATGATAGAGAATGGAATGGACTGCAATTTTATGTGATAAAGACTGGGTATGCTGGCAAAAGAAAGTGCAATCATATGAAGGATGGTTTAGAATTCCCATATCCTCCAATATACCTGCCCATTCTTCTTTTTAATTGCCATTGCTAGGAATAAGTCAGTCAGATGGATGTGTCTGTAGTCAATAATTAATATATTAATTATAATTAATATAATTCCAGAAGAGTCCATGTCACAACAATATCCTTCTTGTAAGTATGGTATATATATCCTAAATATATAACTTATTGTAACTATGGTATATATCCTAAATATATACAGAACAAATTGAATAATGTTTTGTATCACTCTGGAAAAAAATTCACATGTGATAAGATGTTGGTAGGAACAGATGCATCCAAGTTTTTCTATATATTTATGCATTCTATATTTACACACAGAGAGGTTTTAAGTTACAGGGGTTCATGAATTCAAAAAAGAATCACGCACAGAAAACTTTTCACAACTGAAACTTGTGAACAGTATTGCTGTTTCTGGTTGTGTAAAAATCAAAATCTACAGTATTGTAAGAATGCATCAGAGTCCAGATTTAATGGGTGTTGGGAACAAAACTTGTGAACAGTATTGCTGCTTCTGGTTGTGTAAAAATCAAAATCTACAGTATTGTAAGAATGCATCAGAGTCCAGATTTAATGGGTGTTGGGAACATATAAGTTCTACCAGGGGCGGCATACAAATCTAAATAACAACAACAACAACAACAACAACAACAACAACAACAATAATAATAATAATAATAATAATAATAATAATAATAATAATATGTTCTCTCCAGGTGCAAGTTCACAGGAAGAGGATGAATTTGAATCTGCAGAAGAAAGTGTGGAACTGAGTATTGGTCAGGCTCAGGGCTCAGAGAATGGTAGTCTGATGGAGCAGCCTCAGCAATGGTTGATCAGATGACCAAGAGGCTGAGGCTGGGGGAGGCAAGTCACAGCTGCAGCAAGTTGGCCAGGAGGCTCAGCAAGGACTGGGATCAACTTCTGCCTATTGGCGATGTGGATACAAGGACACTTATAGCAGAGGCACAACATCGGTCAGCTACACTACTCATGAAGAAGCAACCTTGCCTTTCATGAAGGGCTGCACCAGCATTGCCTAGTTAACCCCACTCAGAGGACTTTAGTGTTGCTGGAGTAGTATGTCCAGCACTGTGTGTTGTGTGCTTGTGCTGTGCAGGCTGTACATGCTAGGCAGGCCATGTTGCAAGGATGCCAGGCCATTGCGTCCCTAAACAGCTCCTCTAAATGAGCTGTCTAAAGGAAAGTGATCGCATGGGGAGACAAAGGAAGCAAGTCCCTCAATAATAATAATTATTTTATTATTATTTATTAGATTTGTATGCCGCCCCTCTCCGTAGATAACTTAGCCCTGTGCCATATGTATATTTTGCTTAGATTTAACTCCATTGGAACTGGATAACCTGGGGAAAAAAAGAATGGGGAAAATTGGACTTTGTCAGTTTAAATTTATTGCTGCAAGGATATTTTTGGCATTTCTGTGGTATTCATGGGTTCATAAAGTAAGATGATGCACTCAGCAGGGAATTTCAGAACCGAGTGGGACAAACAGCTTGTCAGTTCAAGGTGACATTTGATAGAGAAATCGTTGCTTTGAAACTGACTGTAAGGGCTTTATTTCCTCATATAGTGAAAACATTATAATTTAGCTTTGATGCACTTCTCCTGGTAATTATTAGAATAAATGTTATGTATTGTGCCTGGGATCTGAACTACTTAGGGAATACCAAGGATTTCTTCTGTAGAATTAAGTTCTCCTAAGGCAGGGGAAATTGCTTACCATATTAATTGGAACATCTAGATTTAGCTGCATTTGAAATACAACTGAATTGCTTCCTGACATTCAAAGAATTTTGCAAATGGTTTCACATGGACGTTATTCATCCACAACTAAATGTAAACTCTGCAGGAAGAATATGCTTTTAGCTGTGGAAGATGTTGTTGAGCTTAGTATAATTGGGTGAGTTTAACAGCACATCTTTATTAACATGACATTTTCAAAACTGTTCTCTTCTGGTATGTATTATTGACTGAAAATTCTGTATTTATATATATTATTCTAAGAATAGCTGTTGACAATGTTTTTTAGACATCCCTTAGTTTGGATCACACAGATTCACCCCTTTGTCTGCCTATATTGCAATATTTTCTACCCTGTTCTGTTCTCCAGTAATAATAATGAAGAAATGCTAATAGATTGGAAATATTTTGATATGTCATGATATGAGTCTCCACCTCCTTGGTCAATATCTTCTTCTAGCCTGGTGGATGACCTGATCCATATCTTTGATCAAGTCTTTGATCAATTGGGATGTATTTATTTCTAGTTCAGTTTTGTTTTGATTAAAACTCCCGTCTGTTTCCCATGGATATTTTCCCATGGATGTATGAGTGTGGTTCTCAGGTCCAAGCCCAAAGGTGACACAGTATAATCCAATTGAGTCCAATTATTTATTTTCTTATACCAAATGGATAGAATCTTGTCAAACTAAAGCTACCTGTATAACCTAAACCAGTGATGGCGAACCTATGGCACAGGTGCCACAGGTGGCCTGCGGAGTCATATCTGCTGGCACGTGAGCCATTGTCCTAGCTCAGCTCCAACGTGCATGTGTGTCTTGGCCAGCTAATTTTTGGCTCACACAGAAGCTCTGGGAGGGCGTTTTTGGCTTCCAGAGAGCCTCTGGGGGGATGGAGAGGGTGTTTTTACCCTCCCCTGGTTCCAGGGAAGCCTTTGGAGCTTGGGGAGGGCAAAACACAATCCTACTAAGCCCACCAGAAGTTGGGAGACAGGCCGTTTCTGCCCTCTACAGGGCCTCGGGGGGGGGGGGGGGTCAGGGGAAGCTGTTTTTAGCTCTCCCTAGGCCAGTGATTTTCAACCTTTTTTGAGCCACAGCACATTTTTTTACATTTACAAAATCCTGGGGCACACCACCAACCAAAATGACACAAAATGACACCCCAAGACACTCTCCTCTCTTTTCCCATCCCTGTCTCCTCCCCACCCTTGTGTGTGTGTGTGTGTGTGTGTGTGTGTGTGTATACACACTCTTGAACCATTTCCAAAAACAGGTGAGGGCTGGGGGTTTTTTCTCTCTTATTCTTTGGGTGCTTTTTATCATATGCTTTAAATCAAGTGTCACTTCTCTCTCTCTCTTTTGTTTCTCTCTCTTTCTTCTCATTCTCTGTCTCAATCATTTTCTCATTTCTCTTTTTTCCTCCCCTTTTTGCTCATTTCTCTCTCTCTCTCTCCCTTCCTCTCCTTTTCTCTCTCTCTCTCTCACTTGCTTTCTTTCTCTCTCACTCTTGCTTTCTCTCTCTTTCTCTTTTCTTTCTCTCTCTTGCTTTCTCTCTCTCACACACTCTCTTTCTCTCTCTCTTTCTCTCTCTCTTTCTTTCTCTCTCTCTCTTTCTCTCTCTCTTTCTTTCTCTCTTTCTCTCTCTCTCACTCTCACTCTCTCTCTCAGCAAGGAACCTGAGCTTCCTTCTTCGCGGCACACCTGACCATGTCTCTCGGCACACTAGTGTGCCACGGCACAATGGTTGAAAAACAATTGACCTAGGCATTGAATTATGGGTGTGGGCACTCACACATGCATGATAGTGCACATTCATGCTCTTTCAGCACCCGAGGAAAAAAGGTTCGCCATCACTGACCTAAACTGTCCTAAGAGATTCCATGATGGGGTTACTCTGAATGTCTTTCCACCTCCCTCCTCCAGCTCAGGCTGTGCAGTCTCTTAATCTGAGCCTCTTTCTGGCAAAGCTCTACATTGCCCAAACTCCTATCCACTGCTTCTCCAGGTGCATACTCCATCACAGTGATATAGTATGGTTTAAAAAAAAACCCAACAAATGTATGACCCCATTGTGGGTATTTCTCATAGTGGAGACATCTGCTCCACTATGGAGATATTATTTCTAAAGAATAATCCCACCTTGTTTTTATCTTCCTTCTCTCAATCCTAAGTAGTTTATAATTTATCACTTGTTTGTATCTTTGATTTATGATCTAATCTAATTTATGATTTATAACTTTGTTGTTTGTATGTACAGTGAGAGTTTATGCACTGGAGACAAATTCCTTGTGTGTCCAATCACACTTGGCCAATAAAAAATATACTAATTACAATATTCCAATATTCAGACACAGTACCACAGCACTGAATACATAGGATTCAATTATTTTTTAAAAGTTTTGTCAATCGATTTGTACTTGAAATGTTTAAGAGAACATGTAATGATAATTTCTGTATTCTTTCAGTTTCCACACTGTCATTGTAATTCAATGGGAAACAGCACACAGGTGACAGAATTCATACTCACTGGAGTGACTGATGATCCAGAGTTACAACTCATCCTCTTTGTGATATTTTTTGCTATTTATACCATCACCCTCGTGGGAAATGTGGGCATGATTGTTTTAATCAGGACCAGTCCTCCACTTCACACACCCATGTACTTTTTCCTCACCAACCTATCATTCTTGGATATCTGCTATTCATCGTCTGTAACTCCAAAGTTCCTTTCCAATCTTTTAAAAGAGAATAAAACTATTTCTTTTGTGGGTTGCTTTACTCAGCTTTACTTTTATGGTCTATTTGCCACCACAGAGTGCTACCTTCTAGCAGTGATGGCCTATGACCGCTATGTAGCCATTTGCAAACCTCTAATCTACTTCATCACTATGTCCCTCAACAAACGTATCCAACTTACAGCATTTTCTTATTTTGCCGGGATCATCAATGCTTTAGTACACACAACTGCTGCATCTCAATTGCACTATTGTGGCCCAAACATCATTAAGAATTTTTATTGTGAAGTTCCTCCCATATTAGAACTTGCTTGTTCAAACATTAGCCTTAATGAACTGTTGATGTTTGTACTTATTGGGTTCAATGTAATAACAACTGTTCTGACCATTCTTACCTCTTACACTTACATCCTGGTCACCATTTTAAAGGACCACTCTGCCAAGAGTCATCGGAAAGCCCTCTCTACTTGTTCATCACATCTTATGGTCATTGGCATTTTCTACGGATGTGGTAGCTTTATCTATGCACGACCAAGTTCTAGACAGTCTCACCATGCAGACAAAATGGCTTCCCTATTTTATGTAATGGTGATCCCCATGCTAAATCCCTTTATTTACAGCCTGAGGAATCAGGAGGTCAGAATTGCCATCAGAAAAGCGCTACAAAAAAAGCTATGTCTATTTATTTGTAAATCCAATTGTTAACAAAGTACATCTACGTGAGATATTGTTGTATTTCAAGAACTGCATCCTAGTAAAAGTATGTATATAGGTGTATTTATATAAACCACTTCTATATGTATATATCTTCTTTTAACACAATAGTGTGGCCTTACTAAAGTTTTATAAAGTGGTATTATCATGTGAAGGGTTAATAGCACTTTAAAGTGCTTTGGTAAGGCCACACTTGGAATAATGCATCCAGTTTTGGTCACCACGATGTAAAAGGGGTGTGGAGACTCTAGAAAGAATGCAAAGAGCAACAAATATGATCAGGGGAGTGGAGGCTAAAACATATAAAGAACGTTTGCTGGAACTGGGTATGTCTAGTTTAATGAAAAGAAGAACATGATAGCAGTGTCTTGATATCTCAGGGGTTGCCCCAAAGAAGAGGGAGTCAAGCTGTTCTCCAAAGAACACAAGAAGCAATGGATGGAAATTAATCAAAAAGAGAAGCAACCTACAACTAAGAAGAAATTTCCTGACAGAACAATGAACCAATGGAACAATTTGCCTCCAGAAGTTGTGAATTCTCCAACACTGGAAGTTTTTAAGAAGAGATTGGACAATCATTTGCCTGAAATGCTATGGGGTTTCCTGCCTGAGCAGGAGGTTGGACTAGAAGACCTCCAAGATCCCTTTCAACTCTGTTATTCTATTCTATAGTCTGCATGCCTAGGTACTCAGAACAAAAACTTCAATTTTGGCTTATTCGCTGTTGTGTACATATAGAATCTAACTTGAATTCATTCCAGTTGGAAATATTCATATAAAATTAGCTTGACATGTCAGTTTTTGAAAGCAATACAAATGAATTAATTAATCATTTTATGTTTACTACTTCTTTTTTATCATATGTCCATATTTTTATTTCTTCAAATTTAGATAGCAGAGAGCTATAATTTTACCTTATGGTTCTATAAATTTCAAAATTATATGTGTTCTATTTGTGTTGTTAGTATCATTACCAATTGCTGTAATGATGGATTTAAGGGATATGAGCTTGCTATTCTTCATAATAACAAAGAGCTATCTGAAAAACAGCTCTTTGGAATCACATTTCTCCTCATTGTCTCAATAAATTATATTAAGCCAATAATCTTACAGCATTGATTTAATAAAATAGAAGATTTAGATAAAGTCTATCTATGACAATGATGGCAAACCTATAGCCTGAGTGCCACAGGTGACAGACAGAGCCATATCTGCTGGCAAACGAACCGTTGCCCTAGCTCAGCTCCAACGTGCATGTGTATGCTGGCCAGCTGATTTTTGGCTCGCACAGAGGCTCGGGGGGGGGCATTTTTGGCTTCCAGAGAGCCTCTGGGGGAAGCCTTTGGAGCCTGGGGAGGGCAAAACATGAGCTTACTGGACCAACCAGAAGCTGGGAAACAGGCTGTTTCCGGCCTCCAGAGGGCCTCCTGGGGGTGAGGGAAGCTGTTTTCGCCCTCCCCAGGTACTGTATTATGTATGTAGGGACTTGCAAATGTGCCACAGCGCACGCACATGTTCTTTTGGAAAATAAGGTTCGCCATCACTGATCTGGGATATAGAAATTGTTTACCCTGATCTTTTTCTAGAATGCTTTTTACCTTCCAAGACTAATTTCTATTTGAGATTTCCTAGTATTCTTCCCTTTAAATATAATTATCATTTATGTTAGTAGAAAGTAAAGAGTCCATCAAAATATCACCCAAACAGTTCATTTCAACCCTGAGCTACAAATATTCTCTTTTACTGATCTCATTCTCCTAAAGATAAAAAACAATCACTCCTTATTTAGGAACATTATCTACAATATTTTAAGCAATCAATTTAATATTTTTTCTTTATTTCTTGCACCCAAAAATGTTAAAGAGCTTAGATTACAGAGCAAAAAGAATTCATTTTGTTTTGCCCTGAATTGTTTCCATAAAACTGCACTTCTTAATGGAAGAAATGGGATTAAAATTAAAAAGTATTTCCCTTCTTCATCCATTTTTCTGTCTCCAACTTTTTAGCTGAAAATCTTGCAATTATTTTAGGAAAGCTTACAAAAGCTAGATAAACCGGTTTCTACAATAATAGGGTTCCTTGCCATTTGTCTCATGGAGCTTTCTGAAGTTGATAGGAAAATAATTGTGGAGGTGAGAATAAAGCTCAGGTGAAAAAGTTTTTCTCCATAATATCAGAGTTCTTTGTAACATTCTGGAGAAAATGATCTAAAGGATTATGTTATCAAAATGTTATCTTTGACAATAAATAGTAAATACATTTATGTAAAACAGAGATGACATCATTTTAGAAGTTGCTGCTCATAATATCTCAATAAAAATGTTACTACTGTGGAAACTAAAAAAAAACCAATTGCATTCCACAAATCCAAAGCAACACTACTGTAGCATTAGTTGGACGCCATTCTTGAACAAGTGTCATAGTAGCTTATAGCATGCTTGAATAGTGGTCTGTCTTCAAATTTTCTCTTGTTGCCTCAACTACTCCCAAGATTGAGGACATAGCAACCGTGTGGAAGACATGTCAGGAAATATAGTTGTTTATATCTCCTTTCCACATTTATATATTAAATTAATTAAACTGTTTCCAATTTTACATGCTAAGGTTGGAACTCTAAGCCATCCTTTATATGATCCAACATGATTCAGAAGACACACTTTCTTCTGCCAGCGTATCTAAACATGATGAGACAGAACTGCAGGCCAACCCACTCTCCATCATATATATAACAAAATCATTCTTCCAATCAGACTGAGCCCATCACTGATTAACATTTATCTGTACCAGAAAACATTACAAGTGCTTTTACATTTTTTCTTTATTTCTTGCACCCAAAAATGTTAAAGAGCTTAGATTACAGAGCAAAAAGAATTCATTTTGTTTTGCCCTGAATTGTTTCCATAAAACTGCACTATGATAAGGATTCTAATTTTTATTGGTCTCTAAAATAATCTAACCTACTTAGATCACAGTTAATCATAAACTTCAGCTGTGTTTTAAAACCTGCCCAACTGATCAAATTCACTGAGAAGCAGGATGTTATTTGCCTGAATGTTATTCCAGTAAAATTTTAGAATTGACATAACAATAAATCTTGTTCCTCTTTATATTACAGTAATTTTGTTTAATCTTCTAATGAAGGTCTGTTCCTACAAATTTTATTCAATTAGATCAGTGATTCTCAACATGGGGGTCAGGATCCCTTTGGGGGGTCAAACAAACATTTCATAGGGGTCACCTAAGACCATGGGAAAAGACAAATTTCCCATGGTGTTAGGAACTAAAGCTTCTATTCTGGCACCTGGAACATATTTTTACAATCCGACTAATCAGGCATTTATAGTGAGGGTGTCTCTTTGACCTTCCTGCCAATCAACTTAAAGCTCTGTTGGGAGAATTGGTGCTAGACTTATGGTTGGAGGCAGTAATGAGCAGCCAAAATTTTTACTGCCACGCTGTGGGTGTGGCTTATTTTGTGGGTGTGGCTTAATGGTCATGTGATCAACACTGACTGCTCTTTAGAAGACCATATTTTGAAGGCGAAACTCAAATTCTTTGGCCACCTAATGAGAAGGAAGGACTCCCTTGAGAATACCCTGATGCTGGGAAAGATTGTGGGCAAACGAAGAAGGGGACAACAGAAAATGAGGTGTCTGGATGGAGTCACTGAAGCAATTTTTTTAAATAATATTTTTATTGGTTTTGCACATTTGTATATAACATAAAACAAACATAAAACAGTGCACTGTGCATGTGCCCATCACCCGACTGACAATACCCACCACCACCACCACCAATTAGGGGGTTCAAATATTTACTAGCTTATGTTCTTTTATTGAGTCACTGAAGAAATTGGCATCAAATGAAATGAACTCTGGGGGATGGTATAGGACAGGCAGGTCTGTCCATGGGGTCGTGATGGGTTGAGCACCACTTTGTAGCTAACAACAACAGCACATATTATTGAATGGGATCAGAACTGAAATGGTGATTCTGAAATTAATAAATCTATGGCTATTTTGTGTTGGGACTAATTCATTTCATGGCATTTGTATTATAGCTTGCCTAAAAACAGGAATGAATTTCCCAAGATCTTTGTTAAATAAAGATAAAAACATTCTGGTTGCAACTTATAAATGAGCCGGGGTGGGCAGCAGGTAGAGTGCTGTACTGCAGGCCACTGAAGCTGACTTGTAGATCTGAAGGTCAGCAGTTCAAATCTCATCACCGGCTCAAGGTTGACTCAGCTTTCCATCCTTCCGAGGTGGGTAAAATGAGGACCCAGATTGTGGGGGCAATAGGCTGGCTCTGTTAAAAAGTGCTATTGCTAACATGTTGTAAGCCACCCTGAGTCTAAGGAGAAGGGCGGCATAAAAATCGAATAAATAAATAAATAAATAAACTTTGACACAAAAATTGCTGAAGGTATTATTGTCAGTAATTAGTCCTATAAATGTTGACTTTGTGAAACGTCTAATAATATCAAATCACTAGATAAGTAGGTTAAAGGCATATTCTGAAAAATATATAGTGGCTTCATTAGATATAGGAAAAAGCTTTCAGTACAGTACAAGTAGAATATAAACGTCTTTCTGGAAGGTGTTATAAAAATGGCTTTGCATCACACTTGCAAGATAATTAAAATCATAAAAGCTAGCTATCATAAAAACTAAAGTAAATAGCAATATATTCAGCTATAGTATTTGTCACATTCATGCTGTTTAATTTAATATTAACTGCCTTGGAAATTGAATGCCCCAGATGAAGATATTTTTAGAGACTAACCTAACAATAATGATTTTCCACAATGAGAAAAATAAATACCAATGATGTAACAGAAATTTGGAATAGATAAATGTATTCTCCTGAATTATAAAATAATTGGTTGCAACTTTTAAAAAATGTTAAATGTATTTATTAAGAATAGCATTTATGAATTTAAAACAAAGTCAACATATTAAAAAAAATTGAATTTATTGGACTCTAGATATTTTTGGTTGTTGTTTTTACAATTGGAGATACAAAGGTACATGCAAAGGTTCATCAGTAAAAATGCTTTGTTCATATTCTTGATAATTCCTTATATTGATTAAATTTAATAAACTTATTAAGGTAATAAAAATGTCAATGGGTCATTGTTTTTGTGATGATGCTTCAAAAATATCAGCCTGGATTAAGCAAAATATAAATGCTGACTTCCTTCTACCTCTGCAGAACTGATTTCTCTAATCTTTTTCCTCCCTTCTATGTTCTGCCCTTTGATTTGTAAACAATTAGCTATAAAAACACATGTCCAAAATGCAGAGGTGTGAGTTGTTGTGGATGTACCTAGGTACACCTACATTACACCAACACTCCGCAAGATGCACTGGCTCCCAATTGGTCTCCGGAGGCAATTCAAGGTACTGGTTATCATCTTTAAAGCCCTACATGGCTTAGGGCCAGATTACATATGGGACCGCCATCTATCGCATACATCCCAGTGGCCAGTTAGGACCCACAGAGTTGGTCTTCTCAAGGTCATTCAGCTAGACAAGGTCTGCTGGTGGAACCACATGGGAGGACCTTCTCTGTGGTGGCTCTGGCTCTATGGAATCAACTCCCCCCAGAGATCCCCATGATCCCCACCTTCCTGGCCTTCTGAAAGGCTGTGAAAACATAGCTTTGACAGTAGGTCTGGGGCCATTGAATAATTCCATCTTGCCCTGGCTGAATGGATATGAATGTTTTAGTATTAAGGGTTTTTAAATTGTTTTACTTTGTTTTATATTGTTGTTCACTGAGTTGGGTGGCTTATAAATCACAATTAATTAGTAAGTAAATAAGCAAGTAAATAAAAAGAAAATATTCGATTATTCTTGATCCAAGCATTTTTTTAACTCAAAGGTGAATATAAAGTTATAATTGGAGCCTAAATAAATTTATATAGCTTAATGGTTTTTATTCAATAAGATAGTGTGATATAAACCATTTACTACTAGAACAAATTGATCTAATACTTAATTTTGGTAACAACAATCATATGTGTTGAGCATCAACTTTTCGTCCTAGGATATTTCTGAAGGCACCTCTTACCTCCTGGTTTCTCATGCTGTAGATTAATGGGTTGAGCATGGGGGTCACAATTACATAGAACACTGAGGCCATTTGGTCTAGGTTATAATTTGGTCTAGAGCTTGGCTGTGCATACACAAAGCTGAGACATCCATAGAAAATGGTGATGACCATGAGATGAGATGTACAAGTGGAGAAGGCTTTCCTACGGCTCGTGGCAGAGCGGATCTTTAAAATGGTGACCAGGATATAAGTGTAGGAAGTGAGAACAGTCAGGCTTGTTGTTATTAAATTGAAGCCAACAAACACAAATACCAACAGATAATTCAGACTGATATCTGAGCAGGAAAGAGCAAAAAGCGGAGGACCCTCACAATAAAAACTCTTAATGAGGTTTGGGCCACAGAAGGACAGTCTAATAGTTGCAGCCATTGTGTGCACAGAAGCATTGATGATACCAGCAGTGTAGGAAATTGCTATAAGTTGAACACACTTTCTTTGGGACATTATCATCAAGTAGAGTAGAGGACTGCAGATAGCCATATAGCGATCATAAGCCATCACAGCTAGGAGGTAGCACTCTGTGGTTCCAAATAGGGCGTAAAAGTAGAGCTGAGTAAAGCATCCCCCATAAGAAATACTTTTCTTCTCTTTTAAAAGATTGGCTAGAAAGTTTGGGGTGACAGATGAGGTGAAACAAATATCCAAAAAAGATAAGCTGGCAAGAAAAAAGTACATTGGTGTGTGGAGAGAAGGACTGATCCTGATTAAGATAATCATGCTTAGATTTCCCATCAGAGTGATGGCATAAACAGTAGAAAATGTCCCAAAGAGGATTAGCTGCAACTTTGAGTCCTCTGTTAATCCAGTGAGTATGAACTCTGTCATCTCTGTGTTATTTCCCATGTAATCACAATAACATTTCAGTCAATTTCCCTTTGTTTTTCTAATATTTGTAATGTAGTCTGTAATCAGAATCAATTTCTCATGTAATTACAATATCTACATAAAAGGGCAGATTGGATATAATTTGTGGTTAAACTGGCTTCTGCCCATGAATAAATATATCCACAGAACTATTGAAGACAATTAATGACCAAAGGAGTGCTACTGAAATCTTCAAGCTTAGAGACTCTCTTCTAAACCTGGGAAGACATCAAAAAGATGTGAGGGCAAAATATGCTTTTTATTAACTTTTTCTTTTACAAGATATTTTTAGAAGCTGCAGTAAAGAATTAGCAAACTAAGTAAAGAAAGAGTTTTACTGATTTCAACTGTATATATCGTTTGTTGATTCTTTGCTGGATCTACATGTTCTATGACTTATAAACAGTGAAGGGCTATCAAAAATTTTACTACCATACTGTGGGCGTGGCTTATGCAGGACGCCCTGCATTTTCTTTCAACATCTTTCAGTGCAAATTGGGTGCTCTGGGGTAGAGTTCCACTTTTGCTACCCCACTGCATCCCCCCCCCCCCCCCGCTTATAGAGCTGATCTTTGGATTACTTGAGCTCCTCATTTCTTGTGATGATCAAATGAATTCTAAATAGCAAACAATACTGACTCTCATATCTTACGTGACTAATAACAATGATACTCTCTGAATGTCTCAATTTCCTAATATATAAAGGGAGTTTTTAAAGATAAAATTTTGAAGTCTTCTCAGATTGCCAAGCTTTGCATGGTTTATGATGCAGCATGAGCTATATAAAACACCATATTTAAAAATTCAAATGGCCTTGCACAAGTTATATGCATGATATACAGGCTTGATCTGAACCTTCTCTGAACAGTCAATTCTCTTTGAAATAACAATAACTTGTCATCCCATGAGCTCCTAAAGCAAACTCTCACAAACAATAAATTACAACAAACGTACAGTTGCATTTTTGATGATTAAACTCACTTGTTTTATTGCAGCTCAACAACTTCCTTCATACATTAAAATATCTGTATTTTTTTCAAGCTTCTGCTTGCAGATTTTTGAAATTCACTCAGCTCTAAAAACAATTCAAATATTTTCCTTCAATCTCTAGTAACTCAACAGCTTTATACACTTCTGCAGACATCCATGTTTCCTTCAACTCTCTTTGGAGTGATGGAGAAGATAATTCTACTGAGAAAAATATTGGTTTGGGAAACATCTCCCTGAAGTGCTTACAAACTGCTCCATCTACTAATTTGTGTTAATTACACAGCGAGGATTAAATAAATCAAATTGTTTTTTGAAATATTTACTTTCTTCTAAATGCACCTATCGGGCATTTGGAAAGGCGCCTGTTTCTGGCAAGCCTCATCAAGCTTCCTTGAATATCAGACAGAAGGCTACTGAGCCATATCATGATTTTATTAACAGACTACAGGATGCATTAAGGTGGCAGATAAATAATCCTGAATCTCAGCAAGAATTTTTGATGAGGATGGTAAAAGACAACACTGATTCTGAAAGTCGGAGGGCAATTATTGGTCTGGATAAAAATCCTGTTGGGAAAAATGATTAAAGTGTGTTAAGATTTAGGAACAGCTTCCTACCAAACCAATTTATTGGTGGTTGTTTTATCACAAGGCAGTAAGCATCAAGGAAAGTGTTATAACTGTGGAAAACATGGTCATTTTAAAGGGAATATAGAAATCCGGGGATGGGGTATGTCTGCAGCATCTCGCTCCTCTTTTCATCAAAAAACATAATGTCCAAAGTGTCAGAAGAATTAGCATTGGGTAAGTGATTGTAGGTCGGGAAACAGCCAACCAGAACAGTCTCTGGCCTCAATCCAAACAGACACAACAAACCAACAATAGAAAATACAGTGGTACCTCTACTTAAGAACATCTCTACTTAAGAACTTTTCTAGATAAGAACCCGGTATTGAAGATTTTTCTTGCCTCTACTTAAGAACTATTTTCTACTTAAGAACCCAAGCCTGGAAAAATTTCCCAGGAAATTTGAGAGTGGCACGAAGGCCCGGCCAGTTTCCTGCCATTCTCCCTTTAATCCCGGCCACCTTGGCCTTTGCTGGGCTGCCAAAGGAGCCTTTCGGTGGTGCTTAAAGAGGCTTTGGCAGTCTAGAGAGAACAAAGCATTTTCCCAGAGTCCCTCTTTTTTTTTAAGCCTTAAAGTTTTGGATTTTATTTTATTCCCCTTACCTCACCTTCTTCCTTCGGCAGTGACTATCCTCCTCCTCTTCTTACTCCTCCTGCTCCCACCCAAATTCTGACGTTTTATTTTTTTTCCTAATGGGTTTGCACACATTATTTGCTTTTACATTGATTCCTATGAGAAAAATTGCTTCTACTTAAGAACTTTTCTACTTAAGAACCTGATCATGGAACGAATTAATTTCTTAAGGAAAGGTACCACTGTACTCCTGTGGCTACATGAGGTAGTGTTGGTATTGATTTGATACTGCAGGAGGAAGTGAATTTTAAACAAATAAAAAAGTAGGACTCTTGAGTACCTAATTTGTCATGGGTGACACAACAGGTTAAAGAAGTATTTAATCAATTGAATGTTTCCATTCAAAATTTGACCACTTATCAGAGACACTTTCAACAGAAAGCAAGCTTGCCTTCCCCTTTAGTATATTATTGGGCATTACCAGATAAAACATAGTTGGGGTCAATCCCCCTGATAATGTGGGGATGAGGATATGCTGCTGTGCTTGCTCCTACAGGACCTTTGTGCATTCCAACACATTGCATCCACCCAGCCAAGGATGATGGGGCATCAGTTCCTGGATCCAGTCCCAGAAATGGCAAATGTGATTCTTCAGATGGCACAGCAACCAATCTGATCCCATTGCGTCCGTTGTCCAGTGACATGGGGAGATGTGAAGAACTTGACCTGCAGGCAATGCTGCACCAGCAGCAAGCAAAACAAACCCCCAAGAATTTATGCACTGCCATTTTTGTGGTTCTAACTACAAATTCCTTAGCTATCATTTCTTTGTGTTTGACTGTCAATAGCTGCCCTTTGGCAACAGGAGCGGTCATCCCACCCAAACATTCACTCAAAAAACAAATGAAACAAAACCTAAGGGTTCACTTCAGGAGTGGGTTCTTCCCAGTTCAGACTGGTTCACCTGAACTGGTAGCAACCTGCTGATGACCTCACAATGATGTCTCTGAATCAGGTCGGTCGGTGCTGGTCCTTGGGTGCCACCATCTTTTTTTTAATATATATTTTTTAAGTTTGATTTTTTAAAAAAAATGTTTCTTCTTCTGCACATGCACAGAAACCATCTTTCTGGCACTGTGCATGGGCTGCCTCCCTTGCTTACCAGTCACTAGCTTACCTCTCCTGTCTATACCATGCTTGCCCTGCTGCCTACCCACCTTATGCTCACTGGCTCACCCCACCTCTGAAACCACGTGTCTGAGACCAGTCAAAGACCATGCAGTCCTGACAAGGAAGCTTGCCTATCTGAGTTACTGCTGCCTCAAGCTAATTTAGCCTTTCGCTGTGAACGCAGATGGTGGGGGGTGGGGGTAGGAAGAAACTACTGAGAATGGAGCTGGGCTTCACAGTCTAGTCGAGCCCGGGGAATGGCTGAGGCCATCCTTGCAGCTATTCCCTGGGCTCGCATAGGTAGGCCTGAAAGGCAGCTGAGCTTCCCCAACCAGTGGTTCGCGGGATTTAAAATTATGAATTTGATGGTCCCTGAGGTGCAAAAGGTTGGAGACCGCTGGTCTATCACACTCTTGGGCAAAGCATGTGAGCAATTTCCTCCTTTCAGTGAAAGTACATCTATAGTACGTGAACGACATTTTTACAGATCTATAGATACCGTGAAGTTTGGCGTGGCAAGGAATGGCTTTGAGGGGAGGGGCTAGGCGAGGCACCCCTTGACATGAGTGACATTGAATTGGCCATACCCACCCAGCCACATGACCATGAAGCTACTCCCACCTGGTCATGTGACCATCAAGCCATTCCCACCCGGTCACGTGACTGCCAAGCAACTCTCACAACATTAAGCGATACCCACAAAATTTAGCCATGCCCACAGAGAGGTAGTAAAAACATTTGGAATCCACCCCGTTCCACTTTCATCTCATTTGGAAGAACCTATCTGTAGTATCATACAAGGATTGTGTGTTGGGTGGTATAGAAAGCCAGGGAAGTCATTTTGAAGCAAACATACTGAAACTAATAATAATAATAGAAACAGCATTAAGAAGTACCCTAGATACAAAAGTGAAAGGAAGAAAAGCACAGTCAAACTTATAAGGTTCTATTTATTATATGCTACCAATAAAATATTATTTTAGTCTTCCTATGAATTTCATTTTCATATCTATCTACCTTCCTGTCTGTCTTTCTCTGTGGCCTAAATATAGATGCAGCATTCACTTTGTATTTCTTTCTTTCTGAAATAAGCAAATTAATAGCCATCATTCCTTTTTCCGTGCTGCTGAGGATAGGAAATCCTCAGGGAGGAAGACCCAAAGTCACAAATCCACCATATAAAGATTTGTCTCTAATGATAAAAGCCCATAAATAGGGAGGAGCACAAAAGATGTCCTTTGCAAGATGTAGTGTCAGAGCTAAACCAGACAGGAAAGAATTATGAGGGAAAGAATTATGTATTTCCATAGAATTAATATTAAAGGAGTGTAAGGCCAGGATTTTTGTAAATATTTTTGAGATGCTCTAGAAGCAAAAAAAAAGTGGGAGGACAAGCTGTGACATAAATGGTAAGTGTAAAATGTTGCTAATTGACTCTAAAAAAAACAATCTAATCAAACAGACCCTTTTCCTCATCCATAAAATGGAATGAAAGACATGTGAACTTACAGCATGCATTGAACGCAGATTTACCATTAGACTTTTAGATGGTTTATATTGTGCTTGGGAAGTGTTATATCCTCCCCAATTAAAACTGGTTCAGAATTAATTTGCAGCACAGGAGGATTGCAAATTCTACCTTAATTTGTGTCATTTTGCCAGGGTCTTCAATAAAAGAGCTTGATAGAAAAATGGAATTTAGCATGTTATGATGCAAAAATGAAGAGGTGTAGAATATTTGGCAGGTGCTGTTTCTCCTACAGTGGCGAGGAAAGCAACACCTACTGAAATTCCAATTGCTGGACATTAAAAAAAAAAAGAATGATAACATTTGCCTTTATTGCTTTATTAGGATAAATTGATAATTTTAATTCAGTGTGAAGAGAAAATGACTCTTATTCTTCCTTTCCTCCAAGTATTGAGAAAAATAATACCGTTAGACATTAACACTGTCCTTTTAACAGAGAGTAACTAAAATGCATTCCTAAGCAACAACTATTTTTTGCATGAAGCTGACAGAGTTTTAGTTGATCAAAGTTCTATGTTTATGTATAATAAACATAGAACTTTGTTTATTATATATAAATGTTCAGTGTTCAAATGTTTATAGAAGAAAGTTAAGGAATATTTAAATTGTTTCAACATGAGAAATTCTACTGGCTTTCAAAAATTGCAAGTTCTGCTTCGTAAAGTCACTTTCAGGATTATGCAGAGTACATTTTATGACTTGTGTCCACATCAATGTTTGCTTTCCCTTGGCCAGAGATCAAGCAAAAACATGTGCCTTCCGTCCCCTGTCCTATAGTCTCTCCTATATCTCCTATACCTTTCTTCTATTCCTATATCTCTTCTTCTATTCTTTCATTGATATGTTCTATTACCATATCTTCTTTTCTATTATTTCTTAGATATATTTTACTATGAGTATCTCCTCTATAACCTTCATCATGTATTTTACTATGTGTACATAGATATATACCCACTAAAACCCTCATTGTGTATTGGACAAAATAAATAAATAAAATAAATAAATAAAATAAAAAGTTAGAACTTCAGAAAGGGGTTTTAGATTCTCCTAGTAAATAACTGGTGGTCTTCTTTATTATTAGAAGGGCCATCTTTTCAAAATATTTACTGGGTCTATATTTAGAGGGTCTATATTTAGACAAAGAGCTGTAGTTCCTTCGGGGAAGCATTAGCAAAATATTGGAGGAGAGAATGTTATACCCTGAAATCTGGCCATGGATTCTAAATTAGTATAGTAGTGCCTGCAAGAGTGATGGAAATATTGCCCTCATGTCAATGTTAAACTTCTATTGTCAGCTCAGTTCAGTCTTGTAGAAGGAATAGAAGAAGAGATATTGCATGGCCTTATTGGAAAAAAATTCCTTCACAATCCCAGAACTATCTATTCCAAATTCCAGTTTTAATTCTTTACTTGAAATAAAGCGTGACCTGAAGGAATATGAGATAAGGAGACAGAGAGTAAAGTCCAAAGACTTGCTCATGGATTTTTTTTCAATAACAATCACAACATGCCCATTTAATTTGATTTGGTTAATTACAAATTGCAAATTTCTGTCAGTGTCACAATAAGTAAGTCTGTGCAAAATATTACTTTAAATATATATATATTGAGCAAATGCCACAATTCCATAAATCTTTGGAATAATTATGTTACACAACAGTCTGAATATTTAGTTTTAGTTATTCTGTGCTAAATTTTGTCATGCCACCAAACTTTTCATAGTCTTCAGGAGAATTTATCCTATGAGATCTCTCAGATGAAAAAAAAAGGCATTTTTTTGAAAAATGGACAGAGACCTGTAGAGACCACACAGTAATGAGTAACATTTTGTCATTACACCTCAGCACTTACTTTATCTAAAGACTCTTATCTGTTGTTTTTTTCTAAATGGATTAGTATGGCAACTTTTCTTATTTATAGCGAGATAAGCACAAGGTAGGAGCTAAGATCCTTCTGAACATATTTCATACTCGGTGTGAAAATTCATGTGAAAAACAAGCTTTGGCTTCAGATATCACTCATTCAGAGCTGGAACAAGTATCTCTCTCCACAGATACAATCAAAATAAAGGGTTACATGAAAATATTATAATCAGTCATAAGAATGCTTATGAATGATTTATGTTGCTATGAATAAGTCCCAGCTGTCTCAGATGTCACTCCACAACATCTTCTGCAGATGATGTTCTTTCTTAGAGAGCAAGCTATTGTGCTCTGGCTTAGGCTTCTGTGGCTGATTCCACAATAGCAGGAAATATTTCTCCAGTCAAGAGCTGCACATTCCTTTTAAAACGAATTTCCCTCCTCTCTCCTTTGTAAATAAGCTGCAAGATTTAACCTACCTAAGCTATACCTGAGAACAGTGAAGGGCTACCAAAGTTTTTACTACCACACTGTGGACGTGGCTTATGCAGGATGCCCTGCATTTTCTTTCAACATCTTTCAGTGCAAATTGGGTGCTCTAGGGTGAAGCTCCATTTTTGCTACCCCACTGAGTCCCCACCACGTCCGGACAGTAGCCTATCCCTGCCTGTCAAGGTGAGGGGAATATGTGGCATCACAAAACAGCAGGAATGATCATAGGGGGTGGGAAAAACTATGGGTTGGAGTCCATCCACTGCCTGAAGGAAATTGTTTGCTGATCTATATCTTCAGATGAGGTTAAGTATGGGCAATTTTCATAGAGTAGCACAACTGTAAAGTTGGAGGGAGCCATACAGATGATCTAATCCAACCTTCTGCAATGTGCAGGAATACCAGTTCAACCATTGAGAAGTGGCTGTCTTCTTAAAAACCTCCAAAAATTGATGCTTTTCATGGTTTAAATATTCCAGATAACTGCAACTTCTACCCAGTGGTGAGTTTCTACCGATTCGCCCCGGTTCATGCAAACCGGTAGCAGTGGTGGCCGGAGACTCCGCCCACTCGCCGAGACATCATCACAGACATTTCTCTGCATGCGCAGAAGATTTTGTGCATGCGCAGAAGTGTCAAGCACATGTGCTCCTGTTCCCAAACCAGTAACATAGGAAACTCACTCCTATTTCCACCTGTTATTTGAGCTCTTAGTTTCTGCATGAGAAGCAATTCCTGCCAATTTTCTCTGCATTTTCTTGAATGTACTTAGAAACATAGAAACATAGAAGACTGACAGCAGAAAAAGACCTCATGGTCCATCTAGTCTGCCCTTATACTATTTCCTGTATTTTTATCTTAGGATGGATCTATGTTTATCCCAGGCATGTTTAAATTCAGTTACTGTGGATTTACCAACCACGTCTGCTGGAAGTTTGTTCCAAGGATCTACTACTCTTTCAGTAAAATAATATTTTCTCCTGTTGCTTTTGATCTTTCTCCCAACTAACTTCAGATTGTGTCCCCTTGTTCTTGTGTTCACTTTCCTATTAAAAACACTTCCCTCCTGAACCTTATTTAACCCTTTGACATATTTAAATGTTTCTATCATGTCCCCCCTTTTCCTTCTGTCCTCCAGACTATACAGATTGAGTTCATTAAGTCTTTCCTGATACATTTTATGCTTATGACTTTCCATCATTCTTGTAGCCCGTCTTTGGACCTGTTCAATTTTGTCAATATCTTTTTGTAGGTAAGGTCTCCAGAACTGAACACAGTATTCCAAATGTGGTCTCACCAGCGCTCTATATAGCGGGATCACAATCTCCCTCTTCCTGCTTGTTATACCTCTAGCTATGCAGTCACGTATCCTACTTGCTTTTCCTACCACCCAATATACTGAGCATATCCATTGTGTTCCCCTTATTTTCTCCACACTGCAAACTCAGGTTTTGTGTTGTCCGCACGTATATTTGGACCTGGATGTGACAGCACACATCAATTGAAGAGAAATTCTTTCTGGTGCCTTTTTCTATAGTGATACCTGTTGGGATAGGGAGTTTTAGCTTTAAGCAAAAATAATGCATTACCTTCTACCCCAGTCACTAGTAATGATTTAGTAAAATGTTAAAAGCTTCTAATAGGAGTTCATTAAGCACAGTCTAAATGCAGTAAAGCTTCCCTTGATAATATATTTCTAACGATATTCTTCATTTCAGGTGCAATGTATTTTCAAACATTTTAAATGATCAACATTTACAAGTTGCAGCTGTGTTCTAAAATTTTGCAAAAGCAGATTGGTTGAAGTTTATTTATTGTCTATTTATTTCCATTATGTGTTTGTGCCAGCACTATGGTGGCTGTGAGCCATTTTATTTTTCCACGTATGCTTTTTGGTCTTGATGTTTACTACGATGTAGACAGACCTGCAAAGATTTATTTCATATTGCCAGGAGAATATTTATTTATTTTGTAATACGTATATCCTAATAATAATGCAACAGTGGTAATACAATCAGAAAAACCTATACAAAATAGTGATAAACATGAACTAAAATTGAAGGGGGGAAATGAGTCATATAATATTGCAGTAAAAATTAATTAACATTTAAATCTAGACCATATGGAAACATGGTGTTCCATCTTCTTATTTGTACAATGTAAAGATACGTTCGAAACTCATAAAAGAACCCATCTATCAATTGTACAGTTTAATACCAGGAGCATACTTTTTTTCTTTATCTCTAGAGGACAATTTTCTTTGCTGAATTCTTCATAAAATGATAGATTCCATGTATCTGGAGTATAATTCAGCATCACATTTACATCTTTAATTATTATATGTGTCCCTAGGTTGTTTTAACGTATCTAATAAATTGCAACAAAAAGGGAACATAAAAAGAGAATGAGCAATAATAATAGCTATATATTTTAAGCTGTTCTTAACATTTTCAGATTTACAGGATTATGAGTCAGTCCGTCTCTGTGTAGAATGTGCACCTGGAGAAATAGTGGAGCTTTGGCATCACAAAACTTTCCTTTAGAGAGAAGCCCAAATTAAGAATGTATGCAATCCTGGGGGGGGGGGGGCTTGACATATCTATTCGGTTACAAGGTTGTAGCTACTTTAGCAACCTTTTGCCCATTAGGGAGTAAAAGTAACAGTTACAGAGTAGCAGAGTTGGAAGGGACCTTGTAGGTCATCTAGTCCAACCTTCCACTCAAGCAGGAGTCCCTACACAATTTCCAACAAATGGCAGTCCAATTTCCTTTTGAAAGTCTCAATGGTTGGAGCTCTCACAACTTCCGAAGACAAGCTGTTCCACTGGTTGATTGCTCAGAAATTTTCTCCTTATTTCCAGGTTTATTTATTTATTTATTATTAGAGTTGGAAGGGACCTTGCAAGTCATCAAGTCCAACCCCCTGGTTTCTCTTCTCTGCACTTTCTCTAGAGCCTCAACGTAAGTATGGTGACCAAAACTGGATGCAGTACTCTAGGTGTGTACTGATGCTTTATAAAATGGTATTAGTACCTCCCTAGTCCTAGATTCTATCCCTGAATTAATGCATTTTAGGATTGTATTGGCATTTTTGGCTTCAGCTGCACACTGCTGGCTCATGTTTAGCTGGTTGTCTACTAAGACTCGACAATCCCTCTCACAGTCACTGGAAAAGCAAGTGAAGGACTGGATTTGATTGAATTTTGATCTGTCCTGTGGGCCTGGACCTGACCATCTTCTTTTTGTTACAGGCTTACTGAACTAATGCCATGGCCCAATGGAATCAAACCACAGTGTCAGAATTCATCCTTGAAGGATTCACAGATAATCCAGTGCTCAACACCTCTCTTTTTGTGGTGTTTCTAGCCATCTACATGATCACTCTTCTTGGAAATCTAGGGATGATTGCACTGATTCGTCTTGACTCCCAACTCCAAACACCTATGTACTTTTTCCTTAGCAACCTATCCTTCTCAGATCTCTGTTACTCTACTGTCATTGTCCCTCAAACCCTGGTGAATTTCTTGGCCGAAAAGAAATCCATTTCTTTCATTGGCTGTGCTGCTCAGTTTTACTTCTACGCTGTGTTTGCAAGTGTAGAATGTCTCCTGCTAGCTGCTATGGCCTATGACCGTTATGTGGCTATCTGCAACCCACTATTGTATTCTACTGTCATGTCCAAGAAGGTTTGTATTTCCCTGGTGCTGGCTTCCTACCTTGTGGGTTGTGCCAATGGCATGGTGCACACAAACACTACCTTTCACCTTCCCTTTTGCAACTCCAATGTCATACGCCATTTTTTTTGTGATGTACCTTTAATTTTGAAGCTTGCCTGTTCAAACACTCAACTCAACCAGATTCTGCTTTTTGTCATCTCTTCACTGATAGGGCTGTGTTCATTCTTCATCATCCTCATCTCTTACATCTACATTATCATTGCTATACAAAGAATCCACTCCAGCGGGGGAAGGAAAAAAACCTTCTCTACTTGTGGTTCCCATTTGATGGCTGTTACCTTGTTCTACACCACAATTCTTTTCATCTACCTGAAGCCTTCCACAAGTGATATTGAAGCCCAAGACCAAGTTGCTGCTGTTTTTTATACAATAGTGATTCCTATGGTAAACCCTGTGATCTATAGTCTAAGGAATAAGGAGGTAAAGGAAGCGCTGAAAAAGATAGTGAGAAAGAAATGGGTTTTTGCTCAGGCATAAATTAGAAACACAGAAACATAGAAACATAGAAGACTGATGGCAGAAAAGGCCTCATGGTCCATCTAGTCTGCCTTTATACTATTTTCTGTATTTTATCTTAGGATGGATCTATGTTTATCCCAGGCATGTTTAAATTCAGTTACTGTGGATTTACCAACCACGTCTGCTGGAAGTTTGTTCCAAGCATCTACTACTCTTTCAGTAAAATAATATTTTCCCACATTGCTTCTGATCTTTCCCCCAATTAACTTCAGATTGTGTCCCCTTGTTCTTGTGTTCAGTTTCCTATTAAAAACACTTCCCTCCTGGACCTTATTTAACCCTTTAACATATTTAAATGTTTCGATCATGTCCCCCTTTTCCTTCTGTCCTCCAGACTATACAGAGTGAGTTCATTAAGTCTTTCCTGATACGTTTTATGCTTAAGACTTTCCACCATCCTTGTAGCCCGTCTTTGGACCCGTTCAATTTTGTCAATATCTTTTTGTAGGTGAGGTCTCCAGAACTGAACACAGTATTCCAAATGTGGTCTCACCAGTGCTCTATATAGCGAGATCTAATAATAATAAGATCCTTATTAGAGTTGGAAGGGACCTTGTAGGTCATCTACTCCAACTTCCGACTCAAGCAGGAATCCCTACACCATTTTGGACAAATGGCAGTCCAATCTCCCTTTGAAAGTCTAAAGTGTTGGAGCATAATAACACTTCCTCATACTGAGAATTAGAAAGTTGCGCTGGGCACCAAACAGGGTGACTTCCTTCCAAGAAAGTATATGCATAAAGGATTGTGTGTTGTATATCCAAGAAATAACTTAC
The DNA here is from genome assembly GCF_031021105.1 of Erythrolamprus reginae. Classification (NCBI taxonomy): domain Eukaryota; kingdom Metazoa; phylum Chordata; class Lepidosauria; order Squamata; family Dipsadidae; genus Erythrolamprus; species Erythrolamprus reginae. The sequence continues at coordinate 143,602,301 of NC_091950.1, read as the reverse complement.
TATTTTAAAATAATAAAGTAGAGGGGTGGGGGAATGTTAATTAAGAAAAACATGCAAACAAAAGAACCATTGCTGCAAAAGAAAAAGAAAGATACACTGGTACAATGTCTATAAAGAGAAAAAACATGAGCTGAAATAAAACAAAGATTAGTTACGATGAAGAAATGAAAAGGTGCAATGATTTGGATGGAGAGAAAAGGGGAGAGAGGGTAGTGAGGGAGAAACAAGAAGCCTCAAATTTTAAAATTATGAAATCACTTTGAATGAAGGAAGGAAAGACTGGAAGAATTTTTTTAGAATTCTACATGAGAATGATTCCCCCTATGTTGCTGATATGCTGCTTAATTGAGGGGGTAGTAGTGGGTTCCTACTCGGTATGGGTGACACTCAGGGGTGGGCTACTGCCCGGATGGGGGGGAGGTCACAGTGGGGTAGCGAAAATGGAGCTCCACCCCATGTTCTGGAACGAGGCTGGGGTCAGGCAAGTTGATTCAATGATAAGAGCTTCACAAGCTAGTAACAACTATCCTTGTGGTGTGGCCAGAACAATCTAGAACTGAACACACTCAAAATTGTAGAAATGGTGGTAGACTTTAGGAGAAACCCTTCCATCCTTCCACCTCTCACAATACTAGACAACACGGTATCAACAGAAGAGACCTTCAAATTTCTACGTTCTATCATATCTCAAGACCTACAATGGTCACCTAACATCAAAAACATCATCAAAAAAGCACAACAAAGAATGTTCTTTCTGCACCACCTCAGGAAGCTAAAACTGCCCAAGAAGCTGCTGATACAGTTCTACAGAGGAATCGTTGAGTCTGTCATCTGCACCTCTATAACTGTCTGTTTGGTTCTGCAACCCAACAAGACCGACACAGACTTCAAAGGATAATCAGAACTGCAGAAAAAACAATTTCTGCCAACCTGCCTTCCATTGAGGACCTGTATACTGCACCAGTCAAAAAGAGGGCGGTAAAAATATTTACTGACACTCCCATCCTGGACACAAACTGTTTCAACTCCTACCCTCAAAACGTCGCTACAGACAAGACAACTAGACATAAGAACAATTTTTCCCAAATGCCTTCACTCTACTAAACAAATAATTCCCTCAACACTGTCAAACTTTTTACTAAGTCTGCACTTCTATTTCTACTAGTTTTTTTCATCATTCTTATCATCCTTTTCCTCCCACTTAGGACTGTATGACTGTAACTTGTTGCTTGTATCCTAAATTTTTTATTAATATTGATTGTTTCTTCATTGCTTATGACAATCATCAAGTGTTGTACCCCATGATTCTTGACAAATGTATCTTTTTCTTTTATGTACACTGAGAGCATATGCACCAAGACAAATTCCTTGTGTGTCCAATCATCCTTGGCCAATAAAGAATTCTAATTCTAATTCTCAAAATAACATTTATTTTATTTTTTCTTCCACATTGGAACTCCTCATCTCAGTTCCGGCACGGAAATGCACTCCAACTCTCACTGGCTAAATTACAAAGTTATAACCTATCTAAATAACAAGCTATCTACTTCAAAAACATCTTCTTATCTCTAAGTCAAGGTTTGCGTCTTAAAAGCAGATTATCATGCAACAAGGGAATGAAATTTAAACTGGGTGGAAAAATCCTGGTAGCCTTAGATTTGTGGTTCTCACAGATGTGCCAACATGGCTCTGCTAATAAATTGGACGCTGATTTAATTTCAGATGCTATTTGGAACCCTGACAAAGAGACTATTTAAATCTTTGTAGCCAGTTGATTGCAGTTATGTATGTCTTGCTCTATGTTTAGAGAGAAGCCTCATGGAGAAATATTGCTCTGTTGACATCTCGCTTTGCCTAGACCTGGGTCTTAGGGATTGGTCCTTGTCATCTGAGTGCTCCAGCTTATCATGGTTGATCATCCTCACTTGAATTCTGGCTTCTTGATTCCTGAGGCTGACCATCCTTAAGCAGAGGCTCAGCTGGAGCAACGTTATCAGATTCCAGGTCAAAGCCAGACTCTGAAACATGAATTGCAACAACTTCTGAGTGTTGACTGAGTAGACCTTGAAAGAGATTGGGGAACAACAACATCCACTTGACCAATTGATAGAACTACCATCTCCTTCTTTGACATATGATAGCAATGTCTGCTGGCACAGAAAATACCGCCATGTAAATAACTCAGTCTTTTTGCTACCCTCTCGGATGCATGGCATAAAAGGTTTTGATTTATCAATAAGCAATAAATCAGCCAAGTAGGTCAATTATTCAACATTATTCAAGAATTCCAAGTTGTGAAGAGCTTGAAAAGGATCAATTTAAATCTGGTGAATGGTCAACTTAGTTGTTGTGTCTAGAGGACAGTTTGATATGCATACCACAAATGGGACTCCATTTAAGTAAATGCAAAGTGGCGAAAATTGAGGCCCAGAAAAAAGGCTTTACTCTCCTGGTAATTTTATCCTATTTCTTTGCAGTGTTAAATTCCACAATACAAACACTATTATCTTTTCAGTTAAACTGGACCAGATCAAGCACTAATTCTGTGATTTCCCTGCAGTTGCATCTCCATCGTGCTCTGATATCACACCGAAAATGATTTGTTAAAGATTTGTTTTCATCCCATCTTTATTTATTTTATTTTATTTTTTAAAAAAATAACCTCAAGGCAGTTGATGCAACTAAAACCCCATAATAAAAAACCCATTTGTTATAAAAAGACAGTCATAATCATATACATGCATACCATTCATATAATTGGCCATAAAAGATGTAAATTTATGGCGCCCAGGCCTGCCAGAAAAGCCAGATCTTCGTGGCCTTACAAAAAGCCAGCAGGGTAACAGCAGTATGAACATCGGGCGGTAGTTGGTTCCATAGAGTCAAGGCAGCCACAGAGAAGGCCCTCCCCCATGGTCCTGCCCACCTGCATTAGTTGGTCAACGGGACCCGAAGGACACCAACTCTATGAGCTCTTATTGGTCTCTGGGAAGTATGTGGCAAAAGACAGTCCTGTAAATAGTCTGGTCCTTCTCACCAGTCCTTATTGCAATGTTTGATTGGTTGTCTGGAGGTTTACGGAACAATGATTAGAATACAGTATTGCAGGCTAACTCGGCCCACAGCCAGGAATTTAATCCTCACTTGCTTAATGTTGACTCAACCTACCATCCTTCTGAGAGCAGTAAAACGAGGGCCCAGAATGTTGGCGGCAATATGCTGACATTTGTAAACCATCCTGAGTCCTGTAAAGTCCTATGGAATGTTATATAAGTGTTACTGCTATTATGCTATTATTGCTGTTATGGGTTAGGTCCTAAAAAATTGGTTTCCCTCCTCTTCAGCTTTCATTTAAAGCCCTTTGGATAAGGTGAGCCAGTTGATTTTTAAATACAGTCATTCCCAATATGTAAATGCTACTTTTTTGTGAGAAGTCATGAACATAATTTTGCTATCTGAAAGTACAAATCACCTGCCATCTCTTTTACAGACTGAGAGGTTTGGTGGTGGGATCCCCTTCTAAGACTCTTTCTCCAACCATTATGCAGCTGCAGGCTATAGCCTCTCTTATCTGTTCTCTAGGCAGAATCTCTTCCCCATGTCTCATGATCATTTCTATATAACTCTATAACATCTTCCAATGCAGTTTAGATCCCTAACTAGAAAGAGATACCAGACCCTCAAGATGGCTTTAGAAAATGCTGAAGAACATAAGACTCATGGAGATCTGACCTGTGCCTGGCAGATTCCAAGGCACAGGTGTATTTTGCAAAGATAGCTAATAATGCACTAACGGGAAGAAACTGAAGCATCTTCAAATTAAATACATTTTTTCCAGTGCAAGTAATTTTTATACCCACCGGAACAAAAAAAATAATTGCTGGTTACCACCTGATGGTGGCAATACACTCTACCCCCCTCCCCCTCCAGCAAGCAAGCTGAAAAAAACAAGCAAATATAAAGACGCCTTTTTGTGCTGCAAGACCAGAGGTCCATCCTAAGAAGTCTTTTTCGGAAGCCCATACATCCCTGACTTCTTAAGGATTTCTCTCTCAGCAAAATATAATTTAGTCTCAGGTAAGAAGTGCTAGGATATGAGAAAGAAAGAAATCTATATAAAGCATCATTTCATAATTGAGGTGAATGGGTGGGAAGAATAATGCAATATTACTGCACTAGAATGATTATGAGATATTATTTCAGAAGAAGGGGAAGATAAATATGCAATAGAGCTACAAAAATCTGGAAAGTTTAACTGGCATTTTTAGTAGTATTGAAGTCTGATTTTAAAATATATACATATCAAATTTCATTTCTTATCCAAACCATCTTTTAAGTAAGAGTTGAAATTGGGATTACGATTTTGATTATGATTACGATTAGGATTAGGATTACGATTACGATTACTACTACTATGGTGACTACTACTATTATTACTATTACTATATTATTATTATTATTATTATTAATATTATTATTATTATTATTATTATTATTATTATTATTATTGTTATTAGCATGAGAAAAGAACTATGTGCTATATAAAACCTGCTCACTTTTTGTGGGGAACATTTGTAGCTGAACTTTCTTTCTACTTTTATTTGCAGAAAAGGATAGATGGCAAAAACAAATTGCACCTTGGTGTATGAATTCATCCTGCTTGGATTTGGTGGGTCACCAAAATTACAGATATTGCTCTTCATTTTCTTCCTGATGATTTATTTCATCACCTTGGTGGGAAATTTTGGGATGTTTCTGTTAATCCAGATAGACTCTCGACTTCACACCCCCATGTACTTCTTCCTTAGTAACCTGTCATTACTTGACCTTTGCTATTCTTCTGTGGTCACCCCAAAGATGTTGATAGATTTTGTAACAGAAAGCAAAAGCATTTCCTTAAGGGAATGTGCAGCACAAATGTGGTTTTTTGCCTTCTTCGTGGCTGCTGAATGTTATCTCTTAGCCTCCATGGCATATGATCGGTACGTAGCTATTTCTAATCCATTGCTTTATATGCTTATAATGTCTAGAAAAACTTGTCTGCTACTCTTAGTTCCACCTTGTTTTGCCGGACTATTAAATGCCATGACACATACAGTTATGACTTTCCAATTAACTTTCTGCAAGTCCGAGATCAATCATTTTTTCTGTGATATCCCTGCTGTCATATCCCTCTCCTGCTCTGACACACAAATCAACAAGATGGTCCTTTTTATCATGTCTTTCGTTCATGGTTCCCTTAGCAGCATTTTCATTATTATCTCCTACATATATATTATTTGTGCCATCCTGAAGATCCGGACAGTGGAGGGCCAGCGGAAGGCTTTCTCCACCTGTTCCACCCACCTCACTGCTGTTTCCATCTTCTTCATCACCCTCTTCTGTATATATGTGCGACCCAACCATAGTTTTCTACCAAACCAAGGCAAGGTGTTTTCTGTATTTTATGCAGTGATTGTCCCCATGTTAAACCCATTGATCTACAGCATAAGGAACAAGGAAGTACAAGATTGCATTGGGAAAGTGATCAGAAGGAAAAGACTTCCGTGAATCTTGAGCTAATCTCCTAAGTATTGGAAAAAATAATGATTTAAATTGTATGAGTCCTCTTTAAATCGTAAGCAAAACAGGTGGCATGGAAGTTTAATGGAAGTTAAATAAAACAAAATAAAATGTCAACTTTTTGCTTTTAAAATACAACAGGTGAGGTTTTAGTAACAAAGATTGTGCAAAATAAATATTTTATTGTGGAGTAGTTACAAAACGGAACCGTGGAATCAATAAAATTAATCCTGAGCTTCTATGATTGTTAATTATTTTGTTCAAGGTAATATTTATTTAACTTTTCTTATTCCACCACCCCCATATTAATGGACTGCAGTCTCCTCATTCCTGAGAGATGAGCACATGCAGTTTTACATAATTTTGCATAAAGAATGTTGATCTCATGCTGGCAGGGAGTTACAGTCTTTAACTGCCTAGAAGCCACCAATCTAGGGCAGGGGTCTCCAACCTTGGCAGATTTAGGGCTTGTGGACGTCAACTCCCAGAATTCCCCCAGTCTTCGGAGAGGGGTGGCATACAAATCTAATAAATACTATTATTTATTATTCTGTGAATACTATTATTTATTATTATTATTATTATTAATAATAATTATTATTAATAATTATTATTATTATTATTATTATTATTATTATTATTATTATTATTATTATGTCAATACAACACAGCAAACGAGATCACTATGCTGGATTTCATATTTCATCACCGGTCGGGTGCTTCCCAAGCACCTAGGACTGCGTGATGTAGCGGCGAATTATGTTTGCCGATCCCAGTAAAGCGGCCTTTTGCAATTGACAGATGGAGATTTTGTCAATTCCAATGGTTTTCAAATGTGCGCTGAGATCCTTTGGCACTGCGCCCAGTGTGCCAAGTACCACTGGGACCATTTTCACTGGCATATGTCAATGTCGTTGCAGCTCGATTTTTAGATCTTTGTATTTCACTAATTTCTCTAGCTGCTTCTCCTCAATTCTGCTGTCCCCTGGGATTGCGATGTCGATGATCCATACTTTCTTTTTCTCCACAATATGGATGTCTGGTGTGTTATGCTTCAGAATTCGGTCAGTCTGAAGTCCGAAGTCCCGCAATAGTTTTCCTTGCTCATTTTCGACCACTTTTTCGGGCTTATGATCCCACCAGTTCTTTGCCACTGGTAAATGGCAGTTCCGGCACAAGTTCCAGTGGAACGTATTATTATTATTATTATTATTATTATTATTATTATTATTATTATTATTCTCTGTTATAAATAGGTAAGATGCATATGTCTTTGGTCAAATTGATCAAAATGGAAGAAAGTACCTGGAGATTCATTCATTTATCCTCTTTTTGATTTTCACTTGATACCACACCCGCCTTGTGCTTGTATCTTCCTTGTGCTGACACACTAAAGATTAAGAGCTGTTTCTTTAAGAGGTTATATTAGGAGAACATAGCTGGAAATTACACTCTGGTAATGTACTTCATGACATATAATCCCTTCTGTATGTTCTTATTGGCCATCAAGCTATACTTAGGCAACTGGGTAACCCTGCCATGCTCTCCAACAGGACTATGCAAAGCCTGCAGAGAATTTAGTCTCTTTTCACCTACATGTAATGGGACAGATTGTGAATATATTTTCTCTGAAGAACCTTAGACTGAATATGTAAGTCTATGAGGATGCCAGACAATAAATGTAATCTGTATGTTTTACCCATTTGCATGGAGTTTTATCTGATTGAGAAAAGCTTTCCTAAGCTTGCACCAGAACACACCTGTTGCCCATCCATGTTCTGTGAAACTCTTCTTCTGTGACCTCACCTACATAGTCTCTCTGGAGAGTCTATTGATCTCCATACTAAGGTAACCTTGAGTTTTCCTTAGCGGTCCTGATGTCCAACTGGGTTGTCCCCCCCCCCCCATAATAGAAAAGATATTTCCCTGTATACAATCAGATACAAATGGCTAACTGTTTTGCCAGCATTGCTCTCAACGGATCCCATTCAGAGATTGAGATCAATATAGCACCGAATAAGCACTTTAGGCTGATGCAGGTCTAACTTTTTCTTCCTGAACTTCAAGAACTGGAGCTCCAGTGAAATGTTTACTTTTTCCTAGGAGATGTGCAACAGAAAATAATGGAGAAGAACTGCACTAAGGGAAAAAAAGAAACTAATAGCTTAGCATGCCTTATAAATCAGTTTTAACCTCCATGGGTTCTGAAGCCTGGCTTCATGAATCCAATGGAAGCCATGGGTGGGAGGTCCTTTGCATAGCTTTAGGTGGTATGTCAGTTGCTCCTGTTGCTGGACTGGGGGACCATGATCCCAGTCACACATCTCCCTGTGACCTCCAGGCTGGGCTATTGAATGGACTATTGCTCTATGTGGGGCTGCCCTTGAAGAGTATTTGGAAGTTTCAATTGATAAACAATGTGGCCCATTTCTGGTGCTAGTTATTTGGCATATGTGACACCCTTGCTCTACAAGCTGCATTGGCCCCCATTTGTTTCACAGTGCAGTTCAGGGTTTAAAATTTTCATGGCTTAGGACTGGGTATAAATTGCATCTATAGATTTCCCTTGATCTAGATGAGTTTTCCATATATTTTTGCAGTGGAGGAGCTGCAGTTTGCAGGATAGTTTTTTTTCTGAATCCAAATTGTTTGTTAGAGAGCAAATTATTAGTTTCTAGATGGAGAGTAATTGATTTGTTTATAATTGATTCCATGACTTTGCATCGGACGCAGCAGTGAAATTGGTCTGTGGTTATCGACAAGAGAGGGGTCTCCTTTTTTGAAGATGGGGATGACCTAGGGGTGAAACGCTCCCAGTTCCGCCCACCCACCCACCCACCCGGACACCTCCGTTGCAATTATTTTACCCTCTGCATATATGCAAAATGTGTACGTACAAAATATTCTGTGCTAGCGTAAAAGAACCCAAATGGTGGCTTCCAAGTGGGTGGGCGGAGCCTTCCGCTGCCTTCACGATTGGCTCTCTGACGACCGACAGGCACAAACAAACCAGGAGCATTTCATCCCTGGTTTCACCAATCATATCTCAATCTCATCTCCATAATTAACCACCTCCCTTCTTTTAAAGGAGAAAATATGTCATAATGCTGAACCCCTTTAGGCAGGGGAGCCGCTTTAGCTGTTGGCCAAATTATGGAGTATTTGCTTTAAGAAAAAAAGCAGGAACATGCCATTCCCATTTCTTTTCTTTTCTTTTTTTAAAAATAATCTTTATTAAGTTTTATTACAAATATGACAGAAAGAAGTAACGAACAAAAAAAAAGGGAAGTCAATAATGCATATGGATTGATATTCATACCAAGTAAAGTCATAGTGGTATTAGTATTATTGAAAAGCATAGAATATATAAAACATATAAAATATATAGTTGTATTACTATTATTGACAATAAAGAAGAAAGGGAAAGAAAAGAAAAAAGAAAAAAAGCATGAAAGGAAGGAAACGATAGAAAAGATAGAAGGAAAAAAGAGGGAAAAGGGGAAGAAGGTAACAAAGAGAGAAGGGATAGGAGGAAAAGATGGGGAAAGTTGGGGTAATAGAGTCCATCCAGCCATTGGCTAGGGTTTAGCTGTTGGCCAAATTACAGAGTATCTGCTTTAAGAAAGAAGGCAGGAATGTGCCATTCCCATTTCAAAATGACTTTGTAAAATAAAAGCCTGTTCAACATTTTCCAGAAAACATTTTTTTAAAAAATGTTTAAGGACATTGCTGTGAAAAGTGTATATAAAAGTTCTTAGAGAATTTTATAATAAAATAAGCAATGTCATTTGGCGGGACCCAGGAGAAGAGCCTTCTCTGTGGCAGCCCCGACCCTCTGGAACCAGCTCCCCCCAGATATCAGAGTTGCCCCCACCCTCCTTGCCTTAAAACCCACCTCTGTCGTCAGGCATGGGGGAATTGAAATTTCCCTTCCCCCTAGGCTTATAGAATTTATACATGGTATGTTTGTTTGTATGAGTGGTTCTTTAAATTGGGGGTTTTTTAGTTTGTCTTTTAATATTAGATTTGTTTACATTGTCTTTTTATATTGTTGTTAGCCGCCCCGAGTCTTCAGAGAGGGGTGGCATACAAATCTAATAAATACTAATACTAATACTAAAAGGGCTGGAGCGAATCCTGGAGATCATCTTAGAGATCCCAAGTTGATGATTACTAACAGTGCAGGATCTCTTACTGTAACTCATCTTCCAGATGTCAACCATTCAAATACATAAGGACGGCAGTCCTGATTCTTGGAGATCTGATCGGTTCCATAGATTCCAAGGCACAGGTGTATTTTGCAAAGAAAGCTAATAATGCATTAACAGGCAGAAAATGAAGCCCCTTCAGATTAAACACATTTTTCCAGTGCAAGTAATCTTTATACCCACGGGAACAAAAAAATATTTTCCTGATTACCATCTGATGGTGGCAATACACTCCCGCGTACACACATACTCCAGCAAGCAAGCTGAAAGATCCAAGCAAATATAAAGCTTTTCTGTGCTGCAAGACCAGAGATCCATTCTAAGAAGTCCTTTTCTGAAGCCCATACACACCTGACTGTTTAATGATTTCTCTCTCAGCAAAATACAATTTAGCCTCAGGTAAGTAGTGCTAGGATAGCTGTCACGAATGAGAAAGAAAGAAATCTAAATAAAGCATCATTTCATAATTAAGGTAAACGGGCGGGAGGAATAATGAAAAAATATTTTACTAAAGTGATTATGAGATATGATTTCAGAACAAGGGGAAGATTAACATGCAATAGAACTACCAAAATCTGGAAAGATTAACTGACATGTTTAGTAGTATTGTAGTTTATTTTTTTTAAAAAATATCAAGTTTCAATTCTTACCCAAATCACTTTTAAGTAAGAGTTGAAATTGGGATTTTTTATTTTCTATTATTTTCATTATTATTATTTTACATGAGGAAAGCACTGTGTGCTATATGGTGGAATAAAATCTGGGGGTTTTTTCTTCATTTTCTTTTTGTGGGGAATATTTATAGCTGATCTTACTTTCTACTTTTATTTGCAGAAAAGCATAGATGGCAAAGACAAATTGCACCTTGGTGTATGAATTCATCCTACTTGGATTTGCTGGGTCACCCAAATTACAGATTTTGCTCTTCATTTTCTTCCTCATCGTTTATTTCATCACCTTGGTAGGAAATTTTGGGATGTTTCTGTTAATCCAAATAGACTCTCGACTTCACACCCCCATGTACTTCTTCCTTAGTAACCTGTCATTATTTGACCTTTGCTATTCTTCTGTGGTCACCCCAAAGATGTTGATTGATTTTGTAACAGAGAGCAAGAGCATTTCCTTAAGCAAATGTGCAACGCAAATGTGGTTTTTTGCCTTCTTTGTGGCCGCTGAAGGTTATCTCTTAGCCTCCATGGGATACGATCGGTATGTAGCTATTTCTAATCCATTGCTTTATTCAGTTATGATGTCTAGGAAAGCCTGTCTGTTACTCTTAGTTCCACCTTGTTTTGCTGGACTATTAAATGCCATGACACATACAGTTATGACTTTCCAATTAACTTTCTGCAAGTCTGAGATCAATCATTTTTTCTGTGATATCCCTGCTGTCATATCCCTCTCCTGCTCTGACACACAAATCAACAAGATGGTCCTATTTCTCATGTCCTTCACTCTTGGCTCCCTCTGTATCGTTTTCATTGTTATCTCCTACATATATATATTTTGTGCCATCCTGAAGATCCGATCAGTGGAGGGCCAGCAGAAGGCTTTCTCCACCTGTTCCACCCACCTCACTGCTGTTTCCATCTTCTTTGTCACCCTCTTCTGTATATATGTGCGACCCAGCCGTAGCTTTCTAGCAGTCCAGGGAAAGGTGTTTTCTTTGTTTTATACAGTGGTCATCCCCATGTTAAACCCATTGATCTACAGCATAAGGAACAAGGAAGTACAAGATTCCATAAGGAGAGTGGTCAGAAGAAAAAGACTTCCATCAATCTTGAGCTAGTCTCCCTAAATGATGAATCTTTTTTCAAAAAGAAAAATAATGATTTAAATTGTATGAGTGCCTTTAAATTGTAAGCTGCCTAGAGTTGCCTCAACGAGATGGATGGCATAGAAGTTTAATAATAAATAAAATAAAATAAAATTTAGACCTTTTGCTTTTAAAATACAACAGGTAAAGTTTAAATAACTAAGATTGTGCAGAATATTTTTTTTTAATTTTGCAGTAGTTGCAAAACTATACTGTGGAATCAATAAAATTAATCCTAAAATTCTATGATTGCTAATTATTTTGTTGAAGCTAATATTTTTTTCACTTTTCTTATTTCACCACCCCCATATTAATAAACTGCAATATTTTCAGCACATACAGTTTTACATAATGTTCCATAAAGAATGTGGATCTCATCCTGGCAGGGAATGAAAATCTTTACCTGCCTAGAAACTACCGGTCTAAGGCAAATGTCTCCAATGTTGGCAGCTTTAAGACTTGTAGACTTCAACTCCCAGAATTCACCCGACTGGCTGAGGAATTCTAGGACCTGAAGTCCACAAGTCTTAAAGTTGCCAAGGTTGGAGACCCCAGATCTAGAGGAAAGAAATGTCCGCCTGTAAGAAGGCAATGGGAAGCCATATTTTTTTGTGATTGCCAAAAAAACCTGCATGGATGTATGGATTTTTACTCACGTATCCTCTGTCATGATGTTAAAGGTCAAGTGCAGCCCTCAGCTATCCCCCCCCATGTTGTTGTTTAGATTTATTGCTGTCTGTTATAAATATGTAAGATGCATGTGCCTGTTGTGGTTGGATCACAGCCAGATTTAGTTTAGTTTAGTTTAGTTTTATTAGATTTGTATGCCGCCCCTCTCCATAGACTCGGGGCGGCTCACAACAATAATAGTACAATATATAACAAATCTAATAATTAAAAGTCATTAAAAACCCCTTATTTAAAAAGAAACATACACACAAACATACCATGCATAAACTGTATAGGCCCAGGAGAGATGTATCATTCCCCCATGCCTGGCAGCAGAGGTGGGTTTTAACTCAAACTCAACCCAGACAAGACGGAGTGGCTGTGGGTCTTGCCTCCCAAGGACAATTCCATCTGTCTGTCCATTACCCTGGGGGGAGAATTATTGACCCCCTCAGAGAGGGTTCGCAACTTGGGCGTCCTCCTCGATCCACAGCTCACATTAGAGAAACACCTTTCAGCTGTGGCGAGGGGGGCGTTCGCCTGATGCACCAGTTGCGACCCTATTTGGACAGGGAGTCACTGCTCACAGTCACTCAAGCCCTCATCACCTCGAGGCTCGACTACTGTAACACTCTCTACATGGGGCTACCTTTGAAAAGTGTTCGGAAACTTCAGATTGTGCAGAATGCAGCTGCGAGAGCAATCATGGGCTTTCCCAAATATGCCCATGTCACACCAACACTCCACAGTCTGCATTGGTTGCCGATCAGTTTCCGGTCACAATTCAAAGTGTTGGTTATGACCTATAAAGCCCTTCATGGCACTGGACCAGATTACCTCAGGGACCGCCTTCTGCTGCATGAATCCCAGCGACCAGTTAGGTCCCACAAAGTGGGTCTTCTCTGGGTCCCATCAACCAAACAATGTCGCTTGGCGGGACCCAGGGGAAGAGCCTTCTCTGTGGTGGCCCTGGCCCTCTGGAACCAACTCCCCCCAGAGATTAGAATTGCCCCACCCTCCTTGCCTTTCGTAAACTGCCAGGGATGGGGGAACTGAGATACATTTTCCCCCTAGGCCTTTAAAATTTTATGCATGGTATGTCTGTATGTATGATTGGTTTTTATATAATGGGTTTTTAACTGTTTTTAGTATTGGATTATACTGTTTTGTTACTGTTGTTAGCTGCCCCGAGTCTGCGGAGAGGGGCGGCATACAAATCCAATAAATAAAATAAAAAATAAATAAATAAGAAGTTTACGAAAGGCAAGGAGGGTGGGGGCAGTTCTAATCTCCAGGGGGAGTTAGGGTGGAGCATCACTAGCAGCAGTGGCCTCTTCCTTCCCAAGGATTGGCCCATGGATTTCCACTGGTGCAAGACCAGAGATCCCTCCTAAGAAGTCCTTTTCTGTAGCCCATGCATACCTGACTGCTTAAGGATTTCTCTGTCAAGAGATCGGGTGGGGCATCACTAGCAGTGGTGGCTCTTTCTTCCCCAGGGGGTGGAGATGAATAGATGTGGCAGACCAGCATTGAGTTGATCCCAGTTTAGACTGTTTCTTAGAACCCACCCACCTGCCATGCACAGCAGCATCAAGTACGAGCTCACACATGAACCAATAGTAAAGGGTTTTAGAACTGCCGTTACTGTGGCAGACATATTCATCTTCCACCCATCCGGACTTGTTAGTCCGCTTTGGGAGAGAAACCTTTTGCTGGGGCTGCTGGGGCTCCTAAGAAAGGAATCTTTGGGTTAACTTCAGAGGGTTTGTCTTGTTTGGAGAGCTGGGTCAGAACACAGTGTCTGAACCTAGGTTTTCCTTGATTGACCCTTATCTACTTTCTGTCAGAGTTATTTTGAACTTGCTTTGGAAATGTGGAGGATACCAGTCTCTACACAGTTTCCTTAATAAAGACACTACAACAGGAAATTCTTCAGCAGGTTTTTTTATTTCTTCAGTAGTAGTAACAAAAACTATTTACTCTACACTATATTACAAAACAAACCACTATACCAAACACCTAAACACCCTATCCCAGCAAACTACACAGAACCATAACATAACATACCAAAACCACACCCATACAAAGGTGTATTACAATATCAGGTCATAGAACAGATTTCATCATTCTGTTGATGCACCATGACTCAGCATTCCTTCTACTTTACAGTAATTACAGCATTTCCATTGTACTTGCAACATTACCTCTCATTTAAATTTTGACACCCATTCTAATATTCAAGTGCAGTGATATATATAGTTCAGACTATTGTGTTTTACATCAGACAATGGCTTTGTTTATCCATTTGCAGTATTAAACTCTGATTCTATAGAACACAGTGTGATACCTCCATTTTGAATTCATTGTTTTACATTCTGGTACTTTACAGCAATATACTACTTCATTTTGGCTTTTAAATTTTCTGCTTCAGCCAAGTATATAAAGGTCTGTGAATCTTCAAACACAGTGATAGGTTTCACAATGTTTTCACCAAGATCCTTTAACAATAACTCACAACATGCTTTGGATAATGCTGCAAACTCCGATTCAGCTGTTGACAAACTTATGGAAGTCTGCTTTCTTAATTTCCAAACAAATGGCACATTTGCATATTTTATTACATAACCTGTACATAATTTCCTGTCTTCCAGACTCAAAAATGAACTATCATACAATGTAGCTCATTTCCTTGGTTAGTGTTATGCCGGGCTTCACGTTACAAGCCCCAATAAAGTCAGAAATGTAAATTCAAACACGCACGCTGTTGTAAAGTAAACAGAAAAGCCGTTTATCCAAAATAAAGCTGTGCACACACACTTTAAACTGAGCAAATTACAGATAACAGTCCTTGAAAGTTGCGAGAACTAAAACAAGCAAAGCAGATAAGAGCAGCTGTGGAAGCATCACAGCCAGACCTCTTCCAATCAGTCCACAAGTTTTTACTTAGCTGTGAAATATCCCCAAGAGTCTGTGAAAAACCAGGAACAAAATGCAAACACGACGTCTCCTTCTCCAAATGGATAATCTCCCACATGCACTTCCTGCAATGCTGGCAATTTAACAGCAGCCCCATTAGCCTAATTGCCTCAGCCACAGGTGTTCTCCCTTATATCCAACGATACCTACGCAGTTGGTCCCTTCTAGCTATGAGCCTGCACATTCTGGCATCTATCCACCGATCCTCCTCCTCCAAGTCCAATGACCCACTAATGGGGTCATTAACTAATGGGCTGGCTACATCCATCTCTCTATCTGATTCTTCATCTTCTTCCCCAGCATCTAACCTTGGCATGTAATCCTCACTATCCAAAACTGATGGCAGTAAGACAAGTCTCTGGGAACCTGAGGACTCTCCTAAGCCAACATCCAAATTCCCCGTTGCAGGAGCTGGCCCAGAGCCAAGCACAACACTTAGGTGAAATATTAAAACCATATTCTGAAGTACCTCTTGTTGTGATTCAGCCTGAGGCTCCTCAGGGACTGTCTGGAGCTCTGCGGGATCCATGCCCAGAGGAGGAGGACAGTGAACAGGAGGGGGGGGACCAGGCAGACGGGGGAGAGGAACGTCAGGAAGAGGAGGAGGGAGAGCAGCCTGAGACCCCCGGGGGGGCTCTCCCCAGCTAGTAGCCTGGATTCATTGGATGAAGACGCACAGGCTATAATAGACATGAAGCAGCGACGTGCAGCTCAAAGACGGGGCCAATTAGAAAGGTATTTCCATCCCTGAATTGGCAACAGCTGGGTTTGGATCAGCAGGCCCACCCTTACAGTCTTGTGGAGAGTTATCAACTAGGAGTCCTGTGACCTTGCTTAGATTCTCGGCGTCTCTGATCTTGGCTTGTGGCCTAGAAGTCTGGAAGACTTGGGGGAGGTGTGGGTTTTATTATCTCCAGCGTTGTTTTTGCCAGCAAGAATCCTGTTTTATTGCCTGGCCTTCATGAAACCTCTGTGAAGCTTCATAGTGTTCCTGTCTGTAAGAACAGTTTTTGTTACCTGTGTTTGCTTTGAAGTATATAAACTGCCTTTGCTTTTTACCAGTGTGTCTGGATACTCTTTTTGGTTGGGGTTGGCCTCTGGGGGGACCCAGACAGAACACCTCTTAAGTATCTTAATACTCTTTTAACACTCTTTTAATTCCTTACCAATCTCATATTGTTGACTTTGAAACTCTCCTACTCAACACAAACAGCATACAGTATAAGATATATCCGACCTTTTATAATTTGCTAGGTGTAAAAGACTGCCTATTACAGATCTATATAGATCTGGATATTCAAACATTTCATTATTACCTTTCTTGTGGAAATCGACACACATTGGAATTTTTACAGGTTTGGCATCTTTTAAATTTGATGCCCTACATGACTCTCCACTCCAACCAATCTAAATGCAGATGAAAAAAATTTGGCTGTGAAGAAAGACTTGACTAGACTTTTTTTCTTCCAAATTGCAAAGTAAGATTCCCTTGACTAAAGACAGAGTAACATTGACAAAACTTGTAGGCAAAGATATCTCTCACATGGTTTCACCTGGGGGTGAAATGCTCCCAGTTTGCTCATGATCACGATCGTAATGTTGGTTGTCAGAGAGCCATTCGCGAAGCTAGATCAAGGCTCCATCCACCCACCTGGACCGCACCATTTCAATTATTTTACCCTCCGTATACACACAAAATATTCTGTGCTAGGGTAAACGAACCCAAATGGTAGCTTCCAACTGGGTGGGCGGAGCCTTCCGCTGCCTTCATGATTGGCTCTCTGATGACCACCAGGCACAAACAAACCAGGAGCATTTCATCCCTGGTTTCACCCATTACATCTCAATCTCATCTCCATAATTAACCACCACCCGTGTTTTAAAGGAGAAAATCTTGCACAATGCTGAACTCCCTTAGGCAGAGGAGCCGCTTTAGCTGTTGGCCAAATTATGGAATATCTGCTTTAAGAAAGAAAGCAGGAATGTGCCCTTCCCATTTCAAAATGGCTTTGTAAAATAAAAACCTGTTCAACGTTTCCCAGAAAACATTTTTTAAAAAAAAAATGTTTAAGGACATTGGTGTGAAAAGTGTGTATAAAATTACTGAGAGAATTTCAGAATAAAAGGGCTGGAGGGGATCCCCTGGAGATCATCTTAGAGCAGTGTTTCCCAACCTTGGCAACTTGAAGATATCTGGACTTCAACTCCCAGAATTCCCCAGCCAGCGAATGCTGGCTGGGGAATTCTGGGAGTTGAAGTCCAGATATCTTCAAGTTGCCAAGGTTGGGAAACACTGTCTTAGAGATCCCAAGTTGGTGATTCCTAACATAATCTCTTACTATAACCCACTTTCTGTATGTCAACCATAAGGACAACTGTCCTGACTCTTTGAGATCTGACCTGTTCCACAGATTCCAAGGCAAAAAAAGCTAATAATGCACTAACAGGCAAAAATTGAAGCATCTTCAGATTAAACACGTTTTTCTCCGGTGCAAGTAATCTTTATACTCATGGGAACAAAAAAAAAATTGCTGGTTACCATCTGATGGTGGCAATACACTTCCCCACTCCACTCCAGCAAGCAAACTGAAAGACCCAAGCAAATATAAGGATGTCTTTTTGTGCTGCAAGACCAGATATCTATCCTAAGAAGTTTTTTCTGAAGCCCATGCATGACTGCTGGAGGCTTTCTCTCTCAGCAAAATACAATTTAGTCTCAGGTAAGAAGTGCTAGGATAGCTGTCAGCAATGAGAAATAAATAAATAAAGCATCATTTCATAATTGAGATAAATGGGCGGGGGGAATAATGCAAAATTATTGAATCAACATGATTATGAGATATGATTTCAGAACAAGGGGGAGATAAACAATAGAACTAACAAAATATGGAAAGGTTAACTGGCATGCTTAGTACGATAGTAGTCTGATTTTTAAAAAATCATCATTAAGTTTCAATTCTTTCTGAAATCATGTTTAAGTAAGAGATGAAATTTTTGTTTATTTTTAATTATATTTAATTTTTGCATGAGAAAAACATTGTGTGCTATCTGGGGGAATGAAACCTGTTTTGTCTTCATTGTTTCGGGGGAACATGTATAGCTGAACTTATTTTCTACATTTATTTGCAGGCAAGGATAAATGGCAAAGACAAATTGCACCTTAGTGTATGAATTCATACTACTTGGATTTGCTGGGTCACCCGAATTACAGATTGTGCTCTTCATTTTCTTCCTCATAATTTATTTCATTACCTTGCTGGGAAATTTTGGGATGTTCCTGTTAATCCAGATAGACTCTCGACTTCACACCCCCATGTACTTCTTCCTTAGTAACCTGTCATTGCTTGACTTTTGCTATTCTTCTGTGGTCACCCCAAAGATGTTGATAGATTTTGTAACAGAAAGCAAGAGCATTTCCTTAAGCAAATGTGCAGCGCAAATGTGGTTTTTTGCCTTCTTCGTGGCTGCTGAGGCTTATCTCTTAGCCTCCATGGCATATGATCGGTATGTAGCTATTTCTAATCCATTGCTTTATATGGTTATAATGTCTAGGAAAACCTGTCTGCTACTTTTAGTTCCACCTTGTTTTGCTGGACTATTAAATGCCATGACACATACAGTTATGACTTTCCAATTAACGTTCTGCAAATCCGAGATCAATCATTTTTTCTGTGATATCCCTGCTGTCATATCCCTCTCCTGCTCTGACACACAAATCAACAAAATGGTCCTTTTTTTCATGTCCTTCGCTCAGGGCTCCATCAGCGGCATTTTCATTGTTATCTCTTACATATATATTGTTTGTGCCATCCTGAAGATCCGGTCAGTGGAGGGTCAGCGGAAGGCTTTCTCCACCTGTTCCACCCACCTCACTGCTGTTTCCATCTTCTTCGTCACCCTCTTCTGTATATATGTGCGACCCACCCGTAGTTTTATACCAAACCAAGGCAAGCTGTTTTCTGTGTTTTATACAGTGGTCATCCCCATGTTAAACCCATTGATCTACAGCATAAGGAACAAGGAAGTACAAGCTTCCATAAGGAGAGTGATCAGAAGAAAAAGACTTCCATCAATCTTGAGCTAGTGCTGAATCTTTCTCCCAAAAGGAAAATAATGATTTAAATTGTATGAGTACCTTTAAATTATAATATGCCTAGAGTTGTGGCAACGAGATGGGGGGCATAGAGGTTTAATAATACATCAAATAAAATTTAGACTTTTTGCTTTTAAAATACAACAGGTAAGGTTTTAATAACTAAGATTGTGCAGAATATATTTTTTTATTTTGCAGTAGTTACATAACTATTTATTTATTATTTATTTATTTATTATTTGGATTTGTATGCCGCCCCTCTCCGAAAACTCGGGGCGGCTATACTGTGGAATCAATAAAGTTAATCCTAAAATTCTATGATTGCTAATTATTTTGTTGAAGCTAATATTTATTTCACTTTTCTTATTCCTCCACCCCCATATTAATGAACTGCAATATTTTCAGCACATACAGTTTTACATAATGTTCCATAAAGAATGTTGATCTCATCCTGCCAGGGATTCACAGTCTTTACCTGCCTAAAAACCACCAGTCTGGGGCAAGAGTCTCCAACTTGGCAACTTTTAGACTTGTGGACTTCAACTCCCAGAATTCCTCAGCCAGTTGGGACTCTTGGCTAGCCTGTCAAAAATGTTTCATGGAAGAAGGCAAGAAAACTGCTTGGATTTTGACTCAATGTATCCTCTGTCATGATGTTCAAAAGTCAAGTGCCACCCTCAGCTATTCCCCCGTCCCTCACAATCTGGCTTTTGCTTGGATTTATTATTCACTTTTAGAAATATGTCATTTGCATATGCCTATGGTCAAGTTGGTCAAGATGGGAGAAAGGTCCTGCAGAATCATTCATTCATTCTATTTTTTAATTTTCACTTGAGACCACTGGCGGGAGGGGATTTCAGTTAAGAAGCTTGTATCTAACTGTTGCCCATCTGTGTTTTGTGAAACGCTTCTGCTGTGGCCTCAACTACATAGTCTCTCTGGAGAATCCACTGATCTCCATACTGAGGTAACCTTAAATTTTACCTGGGGTGTTTAACTGCCCCCCCCCCCAATAATAGAAAAGATATTGCTCTAGATCAGTTTTTTCCAACCTTTTGTCTTCAGGGGAACCCTTTGGTACCGTCAGATTTCTGGTGGAACCTGTTCCATGTACCGGTACTGTTTATGTCCCTTCAAGGCGAGCCCCCAATTTTTTTCAATCTAAAAACTACAGGATGTTTTGTTTTTAATTTTCTTTTGTTAATATCTGATTGGCTATAGAAGGTTTTCTTGGTTTATAGAAAAATGTGTGAAGAAAGGAAAGAAGCACTTTGGCACAATGGTTAATAAGTTAGAAATATAATTGGTGTTGTACTTTTTGAAGGAACATTAAGGAGGGAATTTAATTAAAAGAAAATATAATAATAATAATAATAATTTATTAGATTTGTATGCCGCCCCTCTCCGAAGACTCGGGGCGGCTCACAACACGATAAAAACAGTAATATATGTAACTAGATGACAAAATTATAGAAAAAAAAACTTTTGCAACTTTTTTGATGATTGATATTAGTTACTAACAAAATACTGCATTTTATTCATGGAAAATTGGATGGTACACTGTATTCGTAAGTAGAGTAGTGCCTTTACTTATGAATTTAATTCGTTCCATGACCAGGTTCGTAAGTAGAAACCTTCATAAGTAGAAGCAATTTTTACCATGGGAATCCATGTAAAAGCAAATAATACATGCAAACACATTAGGAAAATCCACAACTTTAAGACTTTAAAAAAAAGGTGGCAAACTGAGGAAGCAGTTGGTGAGAGGGGATTTCCCCATCTCCCTGCAAAATGTGTCCATGGGAGCCCCAGCCATCCATCACCCGCCACCCCATCCTGCCAGAAGCCCGCTTGGTCTATAAATGGCATGGGGGAAATGTATGCACAATCTCAGTCCAGCAATTTTTATTTTGGATTGTTACTTGACCAAAGCCAGGTGTGGGGAAGGGTGGAACTTTCAGCTCCTGGACAGAGCCCGGAGCTGCTGCCTTCCCACCTGGCTGCATTGCCGGTCTCCCAACCACCCACCCTCAGCCAACAGCACCCACCCTGCCCACTCCAAAAGTCGCACAGAGGCCCCCTGGGAGCCCAGCAGAGAGGAGGCGGCAGAGGGGCGTCATCTCTGCACCCAGGAAAGAAGACAGCAGGCCACCCTCAGAAGAAACAACCGAGATGAAGCTCTTGCTGGTGGACCTGGGCTGCATGGGGGAGGCAGCTGGAGGCTGGGCCCCCTGCCCTGCCAACCCATCCTGGCAGCAGCTCAAGCCCCTGCTCTGCCCCACCCTGCCAACCCATCCTGGCAGTGGGGGCTCCCGGGTGGCCTTGGTGCAGCTTTTGGAGCAGGCAGGGTGGGCTTGTTGGCTGAGGGTGGGGGGGAGACGAGCAAGGCAGCAGGGTGGGAAGGCAGTGGCTCTGGGTTTTCCTGCCTGTCCAGGAGCCGAAAGTTCCACCGCTCCCCACATTTTTGCAGCGAGATGGAGAAATCCTCTCTCGCCCACCACTTCTTCCACTCACCTCTGAAGGGATGGGGAGGTAGAGTCCCCACACAGAAAAGCCTTGTTCCAGTTCCCTTGCAATCCTCAGAGCCTGCAAACTTAAAAGCGCTTGTTTTAGCCACTGCTCGCAGCAGCGGCAGCTGAGAGAGGAGTCAGGGTTCATAGGTAGAAAATGCTTCAGAAGTAGAGGCAAAAAAATCTTAAACACCAGGTTTGTATCTCAAAAAGTTCATCAATAGAGGCATTTGTAGATAGAGGTACCACTGTATGTTGAGAGAAAAGTTTTTTAAAAATTCCCCCCAAAAAATCCTTCCTTCTTCCATCCCTCCACCCTCCATTCATTTCATTCTTCCTCCTTCCTTCCTTGTTCCCTCCATTTCTCTTTCCTTCCTTCCTTCCTTCCTTCCTTCCTTCCTTCCTTCCTTGTTCGCTCCATTTCTCCTTCCTTCCTTCCATTCTTCCTTTCTTCCTTGTTCCCTCCATTTCTCCTTTCTTTCTTTCTTCCTTCCTTCCCTCCCTCCTTCCATCCTCTCCACTTCTCTCTTTCCCTCCCTCTCTTTCCCTTTTCTTTCTTTCTCTCCACTTCACTCTCTCTCTCTCTCTTTTCCCTCTTTTTCCTCTCTCTCATTCTTTCCCTCCAGGTCTCTCTCATTTCTGTGTACTTCTCCCTCTCCCCCTTCTCTCTCTCTCATTTGTTTTTCCTCTGTTTTTGTTCTCATTTCTCTCACTTTCATTTCTTTTTTTCTCTCTCTTTTCTCTTCCTCTTCCTTTTTCTTTCTCTCTCTTCCCCTCTCATTTGTTTCCCTCTTCTCCATCTCCCATTCTCTCTCTCTCTCAATCTTTCTCTCATTTCTCTCTCCCTTCTCTCTTATTTGCCTCTTTTTCTCTCTCCCTTATTCTTTCCCTCCATCATTTTCTCATTTCTCTCTCTTTCTCCCTTTCTCTCTCTCATTCCCTCCCCTTCTCACTCCCCCCCCTTTACCTCATGTAGCCAGCAGCAGTGTATAGAAGGGGGAAGAAAATGTGGACATCGCTCAGGTCCTTTCAGCCCGGGGATGGTGGGCAGGGGCTCCCTGCACCTCTTCTTCTCAGGGCGGCACCCATGCCAAAAAGAAACAGTGAATGGAGGATTGGCAGGAGTGGGCATGGTCCAGAGAGCCAGAGCAGCTGGGTGGCACGGAGCTCTGACCCGACAGCTTGGTTGCTGGTTGCAGTTGCTGGGTGGGGAGAAGCAGTATTTGAAAATGGTGTGTGGGAGTTTATTTTTGGGTGGGCGGCTGCATGGTCGTGCACCTTAAAGGGAACAGTGTCCCTGAATAAGCATTCTGGGAGGAGGAGGGGGAGGAGGCAACAGCGAAGTAAGGTGGAGGGGGCGGCGAGGGCTGCTTCTGCTCCTGGTAATTTTTTTTTCTCATTAAGTTGTGGGACCCCTGACTGGCCCTTGCAGAACTCTTGGATTCTGCAGAACACCAGTTGAAAAACATTGCCCTAGATACAATCAGAGACACCCACTAAATATTCTGCCAGTGATGCTCTCAATGGATCCCATTCAGGGAGTGGGGTCAGCATTGCCTTTGAAAAGTGTTCGGAAACTTCAGATCGTGCAGAACGCAGCCGCGAGAGCCATCGTGGGGCTTCCAAGATTTGCCCATGTTTCTTCAACACTCTGTGGCTTGCATTGGCTGCCGATCAGTTTCCAGTCACAATTCAAAGTGTTGGTCATGACCTTTAAAGCCCTACATGGCATTGGACCAGATTACCTCCGGAACTGCCTGCTACCGCACGAATCCCAGCGACCGATAAGGTCCCACAGAGTTGGCCTTCTCCGGGTCCCATCGACTAAACAATGTCGTTTGGCAGGCCCCAAGGGAAGAGCCTTCTTTGTGGCGGCCCCGGCCCTCTGGAACCAACTCCCCCCAGAGATTAGAATTGCCCCCATCCTCCTGTCTTTCATAAACTACTCAAGACTCATTTATAACGCCAGGCATGGGGGAGTTGAGATATTCCTTCCCCCTAGGCCATTACAAGTTATGCATGGTATGTTCGTGTGTGTGTTTGGTTTTATAAATAAGGGTTTTTAGTTGTTTTATTATTGGATTGTCACATGTTGTTTTTATCATTGTTGTTAGCCGCCCTGAGTCTACGGAGAGGGGTGGCATACAAATCCAATAAATTATTAAAATTATTATAAATTATTGAACTGATTAAGCACTTTATGTTGGTGCAGGTCTACCTCTTTCCTCCTGACCTTCAAGAACTGGAGCTCCAGGGAGTACCCAGCTTGGAGATATGGACCACTCCAACAAGATTTTCTTTCGCATAGTCAGTGTGTTGTGACCTGTCATCCACCGGCCCCTCACCAACTGAATCAGAAGAACAGTTAGGGTCAGCATCAAGGCAACCCAAGAGCTCTGGGGAGAGAGATGATATGGAGCTGGCAGAGAGAGAGGCAGAGCCTGGACCATCCATCATCGCTCAGATGTAGTCAACAGCCTCCAGGTTTGGAGCTATTTGATGAGAAAGAGGAGGAACAGCTGGGTCCAGTGCTCTGATATGCAAATAGGCAGAAGGCAGAGAAGAGGAGAGCAGTGGAAAGGCGTGAGCCAATCCTGGGGAAGGAAGAGCTGCTAGCGACGCCCCACCCTATCTCTGGGGATAAAAGGTAGGGTACGGAGATGAATAAGTGTGTCAAACCAGCACCTGGTTCAGACTGGTTCTTAGAACTGGTAACGCTGGTGGCAAGAGGCTCTGCCAACCCATCTAGAATGCACAGAAATGTATTACCACATGTGGTGGAAGTGTCCAGAAGCAGAAAAATGCTGGGCTATGATTAGAAATTGGTTGAAAGAGATTCTAAATTATGAACTAGAACTAAAACTGGAAGGGATCCCCTTGAGATCATCTTAGAGATCCCAAGTTGGAGATTCCTAACAATCTTACTGTAACCCACCTTTCGTATGTCAACCATTGAAATAAATAAGGACAGCTGTCCTGACTCTTGGAGATCTGGCCTGTTCCACAGATTCCAAGGCACAGGTGTGTTTTGCAAAGATGGCTAATATTGCACTAACAGGAAGGAACTGAAGCACCTTCAAATTAAATACATTTTTTCCAGTGCAAGTAATCTTTATACTCATGGGAACAAAAATAATAATTGCTGGTTACCACCTAATGGTGGCAATACACTCCCACATGCACACACTCCAGCAAGCAAGCTGAAAGACCCAAGCAAATATAAAGATGGCTTTCTGTGCTGCAAGACCAGAGATCCATTCTAAGAGGTCCTTTTTTGAAGCCCATACACACCTGACTGCTTAATGATTTCTCTCTCAGAAAAATACAATTTAGTCTCAGGTAAGAAGTGCTAGGATAGCTGTCAGGAACAAGAAAGAAAGAAATCTAAATAAAGCATTGTTTCATAATTGAAGTGAATGGGCAGGGGGAATAATGCAAAATTATTGCACTAAAAGGGATTATGAAATATGATTCCAGAACAAGAGGAAGATAAATATATAATAGAACTACCAAAATCAGGAAAGGTAACTGGCATGTTTAGTAGTATTTTATTTATTAATTTTAATTCTATGCCTCTCCGAAGACTTGAGGCGGCTTATAACATATAAAAATCCAGTAAAAAACAGTATTAATAGTTTGTTTTACTTCCTTGGTAAAAAAAATGTAGTCTTTTTAAAAAAATATCAAGTTTCAATTTTACCCAAATCATTTTTTAAGTAAGAGTTGAAATTGGGATTTTTTTTTATTTTGTATTATTTTTATTATTGTTATTTTGCATGAGAAAACTACTGGGTTCTATATGGGCGAATGAAATCTGTTTTTTCTTCATTCTTTTTGTGGGGAACATTTGAAGCTGAACTTACTTTATACTTTTATTTGCAGAAAAGGATAGATGGCAAAGACAAATTGCACCTTGGTGTATGAATTCATCCTACTTGGATTTGGTGGGTCACCCAAATTACAGATTTTGCTCTTCATTTTCTTCCTCATAATTTATTTCATCACCTTGGTGGGAAATTTTGGGATGTTTCTGTTAATCCAGGTAGATTCTCGACTTCACACCCCCATGTACTTC
This sequence comes from Erythrolamprus reginae, assembly GCF_031021105.1. NCBI lineage: Eukaryota > Metazoa > Chordata > Lepidosauria > Squamata > Dipsadidae > Erythrolamprus > Erythrolamprus reginae. The sequence goes on along the minus strand of NC_091950.1, from coordinate 143,576,392 downwards.
TTCCTTAGCAACCTGTCATTAATTGACCTTTGCTATTCTTCTGTGGTCAGCCCAAAGATGTTGATAGATTTTGTAACAGAAAGCAAAACCATTTCCTTAAGCAAATGTGCAGCACAAATGTGGTTCTTTTCTTTTTTCGTGGCTGCTGAAGGTTATCTCTTAGCCTCCATGGCATATGATAGGTATGTAGCTATTTCTAATCCATTGCTTTATACAGTTATGATGTCCAGGAAAACCTGTCTGTTACTCCTAGTTCCACCTTGTTTTGCTGGACTATTAAATGCCATGACACATACAGTTATGACTTTCCAATTAACTTTCTGCAAGTCAGAGATCAATCATTTTTTCTGTGATATCCCTGCTGTCATATCCCTCTCTTGCTCTGACACACAAATCAACAAATTGGTCCTTTTTCTCATGTCCTTCGTTCATGGTTCCCTCAGTGGCATTTTTACTATTATCTCTTACATATATATTTTTTGCGCCATCCTGAAGATCCGATCAGTGGAGGGCCAGCGGAAGGCTTTCTCCACCTGTTCCACCCACCTCACTGCTGTTTCCATCTTCTTCGTCACCCTCTTCTGTATATATGTGCGACCCAGCCGTAATTTTATGCCCAACCAAGGCAAGCTGTTTTCTGTGTTTTATACAGTGGTCATCCCCATGTTAAACCCATTGATCTACAGCATAAGGAACAAGGAAGTACAAGATTCCGTAAGGAGAGTGATCAGAAGAAAAAGACTTCCATCAATCTTGAGCTAGTGATGAATCTTTCTCCAAAAAGAAAAATAATGATTTAAATTGTATGAGTGCCGTTAAATCGTAAGCTTCCTAGAGTTGCCTCAGCGAGATGGGTGGCATAAAAGTTTAATAATAAATAAAATAAAATTTATACCCTTTGTTTTTAAAATACAACTGGTAAAGTTTTAATAACAAAGATTGTGCAGAATATATTTTATTTTGCAGTAGTTACAAAACTATATTGTGGAATCAATAAAATTAATCCTGAGCTTCTATGATTGCTAATTATTTTGTGGTAGATAATATTTTTTTTCAATATTCTTATTCCTCCACCCCCATATTAATGAATTGCAGTCTCTTCGGTCCTGAAGGATGAGCACATACAGTTTTACATAATGTTCCATAAAGAATCTTGATCTCATCCTGGCAGGGATTCACAGTCTTTACCTGCCTAGAAACTACTAGTCTGGGGCAGAGGTCTCCAACCTTAGCAACTTTAGTACTGTTGGACTTCAACTCCCAGAATTCCTCAGCCAGTTGGGACTCTTGGCTAGCCTGTCAAAAATGCTTTGTGGAAGAAAGCAAGAAACCTGCATGGATATATGGATTTTGACTCAATGTATCCTCTGTCATGATGTTCAAAGGTCAAGTGCAGGCATCAGCTATTCCCCCCGGCCCTGTTTTTGTTTAGATTTATTATTGTCTGTTAAAAATATGTAAGATGCATATGCCTTTGGTCAAATTGGTAAAGATGAAAGAAAGGTCCTAGAGATTCATTCATTCATTCTCTTTTTGATTTTTACTTGAGACCACCGGCAGGCAGGGGGAAGTACTCTTAAGAAGCTTGTATGTAACTGTTACCCATCCATGTTTTGTAAAATTCTTTTGCTGTGACTCACCTACATAGTCTCTGTGGAGAATCCTTATATTTTCATTAGCGGTCCTGGTGTTCAACTGGGTCCCCCCCCCATAATAGAAAATATATTTCCCTGTATACAATCAGAGACAGCCGGCTAAATGTTCTGCCTGTGGCACTCTCAACGGATCCTATTCAGAGAGTGGGATCAGCATTGCACTGATTAAGCACCTTGGTGCAAGTGTACCTCTTTCCTCCTGGCTTTTAAGAACTGGAGTTCCAGTGAGTACCCAGCTTAGAGACATGGACCACTCCAAACAAGATTTTCTTTTGCATTGTCAGTGTGTTGTGGCCTTTCAGCCACCGGCCCCTCAGCAGCTGAATCAGAAGAGGAAAAGACATGGGAGTCAGGATCAAGGCAACCCAAGAACTCCGGGTGGGGTGGGGAGAGGATGTGGAGCTGGCAGAGAGAGAGGTGGAGCCTAGAATATCCACCAGCCCTCAGATATGGAGTCAACAGGCTCCAGGTCTGGAGCTGGTTGATGAGAAAGAGGAGGAACAGCTGGGTCTAGTACCCTGATATGCAAATAGGCAGAAGGCAGAGAAGAAGAGAGTAGTGGAAAGTCATCAGCCAATCCTGGGGAAGGAAGAGCCACCGGTGCTAGCGATGCCCCACCCTAACTCTGGGGATAAAAAGCAGGGTACGGAGATGAATAGATGTGTCAAACCAGGTTGCTCCTGGTTCAGACTGGTTCCTAGAACTGGTAGCGCTGGTGGCAAGAGGCTCTGCCCACCCATCTAGAATGCACAGAAATGTTGTGCATATCGTACATGTGGTGGAAGTGTCCAGAAGCAGAAAAATGTTGGGCTCTGATTAGAAATTGGTTGAAAGAGATTCTAAATTATGAACCAGAACTAAAACCAGAAATTTACTTACTAGGAATTATTAGAGGGCAACATAAAAGGGCAAATCTATATCAAATAATCCATATAGCTACAGCAGCAAGACTGAGTTTTGTGCAAAACTGGGAAAAAGAAAATGTACCAACAGAACAAATGGTAATTAGAAAGATACTAGAATGGGCAAAAATGAATAAAATTACGTTAGAAATCCAGAACAAACAGGAAAATGAATATTATACCGTATGAGGAAAATTTTATAAATGGATACAGAAAAAGATGGAAATACAATAATTAGGTGAAGTAAAAGGGGACAATGTAGAAAGGTAATGTAAAAACAACTTTATTTCAAAATGTATAAGTTTTTGTAATTTTTTGTAAGATGTATTGTATAGTTTGTTCATTTTTTGTTTTTGTCTTTGAGTTGTGCATATGAATGCATGCATGAACAAATAGTAACGGGTTTTAAAAATCCCTACTGTGGCAGACATATTTATCTGTAGCATAACTATTCATGTGGACTGACAGATTTGTTAGCCTGCATTGGGAGAGAAACCTTTTACTGCAGCTGCTGGCACTCCTAATAAAGGAATCGTTGAGTTAACTTCAGAGGGTTTGTCTTGTTTGGAGAGCTGGGTCAGAACACAATGGCTGAACCTAAGTTCTCCTTGGTTGACCCTTATCTAGGGCGGAGCCTTCCGCTGCCTTCATGATTCAAAGAAACTGGGAGCATTTCATCCCTGGTTTCACCAATCATATCTCAATCTCATCTCCATAATTAACCACCTCCCGTGTTTTAAAGGAGAAAATCTGGCACAATGCTGAACCCCTACAGGGAGAGGAGCTTAAATTTAATTATTAAATGCTAGAAGTTTAGTCAACCAAATGTCTGAATTCCTCCTTCTACTTGACACCTCCAACTTCAATATAATTTTTATATGCGAAACATGGCTAAATGCTTCCTACCCAGACTCCATTATCACATCAAAAAACTACCATGTTTTCCACTCAGACCGTGAATCCCACAGAGGAGGCGGAGTAGCTATATTCTAGAAAAAATTGCTGAACCTAAAAATCCTCAAAGTTGCACAGGATTTATTGGTACCTAAAACTATTGTCTGTGATTTATCCCTAAATATCTCAATTTGCTTCTTACTCTGCTACAGAGCCCCAGACTACCACATCGAACATGCAAACAAATTATCCACATTACTAACGTGGGCAACCAACTGCCCATACCCCATTATCTTCCTCTGAGACCTCAACCTACCACACATTAATTGGTCCTTAAATGAATGCAGTACGGAACTCATCCATTCTACTATATATAATACCGTCACCTATCTGGGACTTGACCAACTAGTAACTAACAATACCAGACTTGATAACTGTCTGGACCTCATCTTCTGCAACAGCAAAAGTGCAAAATATGGCTTACAAATAACAGAACCATTTTCCAACAGTGACCACAGCATGATAAACTTCAGTCTCAACCTAAGCCACACTATGATCCACCAAAATAATACAATACCAAAATTCAATTTCAAAAAAGTGAACTACGCACTCATTGAAGCCCACCTCTCAACATTAAATTGGAAAACTCTATTCTCTGAATGCTACACCACTGAAGACCTCTACAACAAATTCCTATTCGAAATGAAAATTATTATCAGACTTCATGTACCTCTAACATGTACCACAAAAAAATAATAATAACCACCCCATCTCAATAAGAAAATTACAAACAAGAAAAAAATCTCTCTGGAGGAAAAACAAAAAAGGACAAGTTTCCAACTTCAAAAGCCAATATAAAAGCATTTGCAATCAAATAAAAGCAGAATGCCTTAAGTACTACAGCAAACAAGAGGAAAACCTCCTACGCACCAAATCTAATAGAGCTTTCTACAACTTTGTCAACAATAAACTCAAAGACTCTAGACCTATCCCACCTCTCAAAGGACCCAACAACAAAGAATACCACGATGATTCATCCAAAGCCAACCTCCTCAACTCTTTCTTTGGCTCTGTCTTTGTTAACAGCAATGGCTCATCCCCCAATTTCATCAATCCTTGAAACACCATTGAAAATGTCCAAAGATACTTCACCAGAAGAGCCCTTCACTCCTCCACTCGAAACAGAATACCCTACAAGACTAGACTTTCAATCCTGGGCCTAGAAAGCCTAGAACTAAGACGCCTTAAACAAGATCTAAGTATTGCCCACAAGGTCATATGCTGCAACATCCTGCCTGTCGGCAACTACTTCAGCTTCAACCGCAACAACACAAGAGCACACAACAGTTTTAAACTTAATATTAACCGCTCCAAACTTGACTGTAAAAAATATGACTTCAGTAACCAAGTTGTCAAAGTGTGGAACTCATTACCGGACTCCATAGTGTCATCCCCAAACCCCCAACACTTTACCTTTAGATTATCTACGGTTGATCTATCCAGATTATTATTATTATTATTATTATTATTATTATTATTATTATTATTCCCATTTCAAAATGGCTTTGTAAAATAAAAACATTTCCCAGAAATCAATTTTTAAAAAATGTTTAAGGACATTGCAGTTACAGATGTGTATAAAACTACTTAGAGAATTTTAGAATTAAAGGGCTGGAGGGGATCCCCTGGAGATCATCTTAGAAATCCCAAGTTGGCGATTACTAACAGTAGAAGACCTTTTACAGTAACCCACCTCCTAGATCTCAACCATTCAAATAAATAAGGACAGCTGTCCTGACTCTTGGAGATCTAGCCTATTCCACAGATTCCAAGGCACAGGTGTATTTTGCTAATATTGCACTAATAGGCAGAAACTGAATCACCTTTAGATTAAATACATTTTTTTCAGTGCAAGTAATGTTTATACCCACCGGAACAAAAAAAGTAATTGCTGGTTACCACCTAATGGTGGCAATACACTTCCCCTCCCTACTCCAGCAAGCAAGCTGAAAGACCCAAGCAAATATAGAGATGGCTTTATGTGCTGCAAGACCAGAGATCCATCCTAAGAAGTCCTTTTCTGAAGCCCATACACACCTGACCGCTTAATGATTTCTCTCTCAGAAAAATACAATTTAGTCTCAGGTAAGAAGTGCTGCGATAGCTGTCAGCAATGAGAAAGAAATCTAAATAAAGCATTGTAATTGAAGTGAATGGGCAGGGGGAATAATGCAAAATTATTGCACTAAAGTGATTATGAGATATGATTCCAGAACAAGGGGAAGATAAACATGCGATAGAACTACCAAAATCGGGAAAGGTAACTGACATGTTTAGTAGTATTTTATTTATTAATTTTAGTAGCATTTTATTTTTTAATTTTATTTCTATACCGCCCTTCTCTGAAGACTTGGGGCAGCTTATAACATATTAAAAAAACAGTTAAAAACAGTATTTGGTAGTCTGTTTTACTTCTTTGGTCCATCTAGCCCTTATACTATTCCCTGTATTTTATCTTAGGAGGGACATATATTTATCCCAGGCATGTTTGAAACCCTGCTGTTCTGCTCATAAAAAGTCACTCATGTACTGTTTGGGTCGTATACAAAGGTTTATTTTAGGTACTTAACTTTGGTCTTTTTGAAAACTTTTTTCACTGTGATACTAATTTGAACTTTTCTTAACACGATGAGAGTAAAATTGAGATGAAAAAATTACCCCCCCCCATTTTTTCAAGCATGTCACTTTATAAATTTTTCTAGGCCCATAATTACAAATATTTTCAATAACTTTGGCATTGAATTACCAATTTGAACATTTCTGAACATAATGAAATGAAAATTGAACTTAAAACATTTATGCTTATTTGTTTATTTTGCTCAGAAAAGGCCCCCACCAGGCTGTTTTCAGTTTTTTCAGTTTATATAAAAATTATGCTCTTAATTTCAAAATTACATACTTGTTTTTAGTAAAATGTATTTCTTTCATAAAATTAGTTGTCTGGCCATCATGTACTTAGTTTTCAAAAGGATATTCCAAGTATTTTCAGCCAAATCTATATAAAAACTGAACATAATGGCACACAGCAAGTCTGAGGGGTGGGGGCTCTTTGTGAGCAAAATAAACAAGTAAGCATCATTTTTTTCTGCTCATTTCTATTTTTCTTATGATCAGTAATGTTAAATTTAGTATATCAATACCTTAGGGGGAAAGTTTTGTGGAGATTTGCAGCCTAAAAAAACCTGAAAAAAATGCTCCAAATCGAGGGGGGGGCTTTCTGACCAAAATAAACAAATAAGCATCAATTTTTCCAGTTCAATTTTTATATCATTATGTTCAGAAATGTTCAAACTAGTATTTCAATGCATAAAGTTTTAATAATAATTTGATTTTGGAGCCTGAAATATATATAATATATTCTTTAAATTGGGGGTTTTTTAGATTATTTTTAATATTAGATTTGTTTTCATTGTCTTTTCATTGTTGTTAGCCGCCCCGAGTCTTTGGAGAGGGGTGGCATACAAATCTAATAAATAAATAATAAATAAATAAATAAATATGAGTACATTGGAGGGGGGGGCTTTTAGGAGTAAAATAAACAAATAAGCATCTATTTTTTCAGTTCAATTTTTATATCATTATGTTCAGAAAAGTTCAAATTAGTATCCCAGCAAAAAAAGTTTCAAAAAAGTTGGAAATGGCAGGATTTGTAGCCTTAAAAAAAGGTAAAGTGAACATGATTGCACACAGTCATGGGGGGGGGTGACCCTATTTCTGAGCAAAAAACCCAATAAGCATTATTTTTTTTCACTTCATTTCTATTTTTCTAATGATCAGGAATGTTCAAAATAGTGATCCAACACAAACAGGTAAAAAAAAAATTGAACTGGCAGCCTGAGCTAGATAAAAATGAACAAAATTGCACAAAAACACTAGGGGTGGCCTTTTGCGAGCAAAATCAAAATATAAGCATTCTTTTTTTTTCATCTCAATTTTACTTTCATTGTGTTCAGAAAAGTTCACATTTGTATCCCAGCAAAAAAAGTTTTCCAAAAGACCAAATCTAATTACCTAAATTAAACCTTTTTTGGTCCGGGTCGTATACGACACAAACAGTACATGAGTGACTTTTTTTACACAGCAAAAACTAAGGCCGCCCCACCCCCCCAAAAAAAATACTCAAAGAAAGTACCCATCATATGATATAAAGTCATGGAATTTCAAGTTCCAGATATGCAGGGAAAAGATTTTACAGGGTCTCAAACATGGCTTCGGGTCCCATTATGACCAGAACAGAACAGCAGCATTAAATTCAGTTACTGTGGATTTGCCAACCACATCTCCTGGAAGTTTTTTCCAAGCATCTACTATTCTTTCGGTAAAATAATATTTTCTCACATTGCTTCTGATCTTTCCCCCAACATGGGGGGATGAAATTGATTTTTCTTCATTCTTTTTGGGGGGAACATTTGTAGCTGAACTTAATTTATACTTTTATTTGCAGAAAAGGATACATGGAAAAAACAAATTGCACCTTGGTGTATGAATTCATCCTACTTGGATTTGGTGGGTCACCAAAATTACAGATTTTGCTCTTCATTTTCTTCCTCATAATTTATTTCATTATCTTCGTGGGAAATTTTGGAATTTTTCTGTTAATCCAGATAGACTCTCAACTTCACACACCCATGTACTTCTTCCTTAGTAACCTGTCATTAGTTGACCTTTGCTATTCTTCTGTGGTCACCCCAAAGATGTTGATTGATTTTCTAAGAGAGAGCAAAATCATTTCCTTAAGTGAATGTGCAACACAAATGTGGTTTTTTTCCTTCTTCTTGGCGACTGAAGGTTATCTCTTAGCCTCCATGGCATATGATAGATATGTAGCTATTTCTAATCCATTGCTTTATATGGTTATAATGTCTAGAAAAACCTGTCTGCTACTCTTAGTTCCACCTTGTTTTGCTGGACTATTAAATGCCATGACACATACAGTTATGACTTTCCAATTAACTTTCTGCAAGTCTGAAATCAATCATTTTTTCTGTGATATCCCTGCTGTCATATCCCTCTCCTGCTCTGACACACAAATCAACAAAATGGTCCTTTTTTTCATGTCCTTCGCTCATGGCTCCCTCAGCGGCATTGTCATTATTATCTCTTACATCTATATTTTTTGTGCCATCCTGAAGATCCGATCAGTGGAGGGCCAGCGGAAGGCTTTCTCCACCTGTTCCACCCACCTCACTGTTGTTTCCATCTTCTATGCCACCCTCTTCTGTATATATTTGCGTCCAAGCCATAGTTTTCTACCAGACCAAGGCAAGGTGTTTTCTGTGTTTTATACAGTGGTCATCCCCATGTTAAACCCATTGATCTACAGCATAAGGAACAAGGAAGTACAAGATTCCATAAGGAGAGTGATCAGAAGAAAAAGACTTCCATCAATCTTGAGCTAGTCTCCTAAGTGTTGAATCTTTCTGCAAAAAGAAAAATAATGATTTAAAATGTATGAGTGACTTTAAATCATAAGCTGCCTAAAGTTGTGGTAACGAGATGGGTGGTGGCATAGAAGTTTAATAATAAATAAAATAAAATTTAGACCTTTTGCTTTTAAAATACAACAGGTAAGTTTTTAATAACAAAGATTGTGAGAAATATTTTTTCGATTTTGCAGTAGTGACAAAACTGTACTGTGGAATCAATAAAAGTAATCCTGAGTTTCTATGATTGCTAATTATTTTGTTGAAGTCTAAATATGAAGTCTAAATTCTGTTGCTACTGCTCAAGCAAATACAGTGTCAAACTGGGTTTAATAACAACAGAGTTGGAAGGGACCTTGGAGGTCTTCTGGTCCAACCCCTTGCTTAGGCAGGAAACCCTACACTACTTCAGAGAGATGGTTATCCAACATCTTCTTAAAAACTTGCAGTGTTGGAGCATTCACAACTTCCTGGAGGCAAGCTATTTCACTGATTAATTGTTCTAACTTTCAGGAAATTTCTGCACAGTTCTAAGTTATTTCATTCCTTGTTTAGTTTCCATGCATTACTTCTTGTTCTACCCTCAGGTGTTTTGGAGAATTTCTTTTTTGCTTTCTGCGTTCTTCTTTGTGGCAACCCCTGAGATATTGGAACACTCCTATCATGTCTCCCCTGGTCCTTCTTTTCATTAAACTAGCCATGCCCCGTTCCTGCAACCATTCTTCATATGTTTTAGTCTCCAGTCCCCTAATCATTTTTGTTGCTCTTCCCTGCACTTTTTCTAGAATCACAACATCCTTTTTGCATCATGGTGACCAAAACTGAATGCAGTATTCCAAGTGTGGCCTTACCAAGGCCTTATAAAGTGGTATTAACACTTCACATGATCTTAATTCTATTTCTCTGTTAATGCAGAGAACTTAACTGTGTTGACTGTGTTGGCTTTTTGGCAGCTGCTGCACATTGCTGGCTCATATTTAAATGGTTATCCATTAGGATTCCAAGATCCAGAGGTGGGCTAGGGCCCAGACTGGGATGGTGGATGCAGTGGGGTAGCAAAAATGGAGCTCCACCCCAGAGCACCCAATTTGCACTGAAAGATGTTGAAAGAAAATGCAAGGCGTCCTGCATAAGCCACACCCACAGTGTGGTAGTAAAAATTTTGGTAGCCCTTCACTGCCAAGATCCCTCTCACAGTTACTACAATTGAGCAATGTACCACACATGCTGTACCCGTGCAGTTTGTTTTCCTTGCCTAAATGTAGAACCTTACTTTATAATACTTATTATATATGAAGGTAATATTTATTATACTTTTCTTATTCCACCACCCCCATATTAATGAACTGCAGCCTTTTCAGTCCTGAAGGATGAGCACATACAGTTTTACAAATGTTCCATGAAGAATCTTGATCCCATCCTGCCAGGGATTCAGCCTTTACCCGCCTAAAACCACCAGTCTAGGGCAAGGGTCCCCAACCTTAGCAACTTTAAGACTTCTGGACTTCAACTCCCAGAATTCCTCAGCCAGTTGGGACTCTTAGCTAGCCTGTCAAAACTGTTTCCTGGAAGAAGGCAATGGGAAACCTTGTGTGTTTGTGTGATTGCCAAGAAAACTGCATGGATATATGCAGTGAAGGGCTACCAAATTTTTTAGTACCACACTGTGGGCGGGGCTTATGCAGGACACCCTGCATTTTCTTTCAATATCTTTCAGTGCAAATTGGGTGCTCTGGGGTTGAGCTCCATTTTTGTTACCCCACTATGCCCCCCCCATCCAAGCAGTAGCCCACCCCTGAATATATGGATTTTGACTCAATGTATCCTCTGTCATAATGTTCAAAGGGTAAGTGCAGCCCTCAGTTATCCCCGCCCCCCTAGGCGGTTTTTGTTTAGATTTAATATTCTCTATTAGAAATATGTAAGATGCATATGCCTATGGTCAAGTTGGTCAAGGTAGGAGAAAGGTCCTGGAGAATGTTTTTTTATTTTCTCTTTTTTTATTTTCACTTGAGACCATTGGCGGGGAATGGGGCATACTCACAAATTTCAGTTAAGAAGCTTGTATCTAAATGTTACCCATTGTGAAACACTTCGACTGTGGCCTCACGTCCATAGTCTCCCTGGAGAATCCACTGATCTCTATAGTAAGGTAATGTTCAGTTTTCCTTGGTAATCCTGGTGTTCAACTGGGATTCCCCCCCCCAATAGAAAAGATATTGCCCTGGATACGATCAGATACACCTGGCTAACTGTTCTGCCAGTGGTGCTCTCAATGGATCCCATTCAGGGAGTGGGATCAGCATTAGACTGATTAAGCACTTCAGGTTGGTGCAGGTTTACCTCTTTCTCCCTGACCTTCAAGAACTGGAGCTCCAGTGAGTACCCAGCTTGGAGACCACTCCAAGCAAGAGTTTCTTTTGCATAGTCAGTGTGTTGTGGCCTTTCAGCCACCGGCCCCTCAGCAGCCAAATCAGAAGAGGAAGAGGCATGGGAGTCAGGATCAAGGCAACCCAAGAGCTCCGATGGGGGAAAGGAAATGGAGCTGGAAGAGAGGGGGCCAGAGAGAGAGAGAAACAGACGGAGCCTGGACCATCCATCAGCCCTCAGATGGAGAGTCAACAGCCTCCAGGTCTGGAAGTAGTTGATGAGGAAGAGGAGGAACAGCTGGGTCCAGTGCCATGATACACAGATGGGCAGAAGGCAGAGAAGAGGAGAGTAGTGGAAAGTCATGGGCCAATCCTCGGGAAGGAAGAGCCATCACTGCTAGTGATGCCACACCCTAGCTCTTGGGATAAAAGGCAGGGGGTGGAGATGAATAGATGTGGCAGACCAGCAGTGAGTTGCTCCTGGTTCAGACCAGTTCTTAGAACCGATACCACTGGTGGTTAGAGGCTCCACCCACCCACTTGGCATGCACAGAAATGTCATGCAGAGAAGCACATGCAAGAACCAGTAGTAAATGGTTTTAGAACCTATTACTTTGACAGACATATTCATCTGTGGCATAAGTATCCATCTTCCATCCAGCCGGACTTCTTAGTCCGCTTTGGGAGAGAAATCTTTTGCTGGTGCTCCTGATAAAGGAATTCTTGAGTTAACTTCAGAAGGTTTGCCTTGTTTGGAGAATTGGGTCAGAACATAGTGGATGAACCTAGGTTTTCCTTGATTGACCCTTATCTACTTTTTAGGTGCCTACATGACTCACCTACATGACTGATCTAAATCCACAGGAAAATGCTTTGGCTGAGAAGAAAGACCTGACTAGCCTTCCCCCTCCCCCAAACTGCAAAGTAAGATTCCCTTGACTAAAGGTAGAGAGATTAAACACATAGGCAAAGATATCTCTCACAATTCGCTTGTAACTGTTGGTCATTGGAGAGACAGCAAAGGGAGTGTGAGGCTCTGTCAACCTGCCCAGATGCTGCCATTTGGGTTCTTTTACCCTCTGCACATGTGCAAAGAGTTCTGTGTATGTGCAGAGGGTAAAAGAACCCAAATAGTGGTTTCTGGGTGGGAGGGTGGGTAGAGTTTCACGCTGCCTCTGACAACTGTCAGGCACAAACAAACCAGCAGCATTTCATCCCTGGTTTCACCCATTACATCTCAATCTCATCTCCATAATTAACCACCTCCCCTGTTTTAAAGGAGAAAATCTGGCACAGCATTGAACCCATGTAGGCAGAAGAGCCACTTTAGCTGTTGGCCAAACTATGGAGTATTTGCTTTAGGAAAGAAGGCAGGATTATGCCATTCCCATTTCAAAATAGCTATTTAAAATAAAAACCTGATCAACATTTTCCAGAAAACTATTTTAAAAAAATGTTTAAGGTGTGAAAGTTGTGTATAAAACTGCTTAGAGAATTTTAGAATAAAAGGGCTGGAAGGGATCCCCTGGATATCTGTTCTGTCTGGGTGCCCCCAGACCTCAACACCAACTGGAAAAAACAGCCAGACACGCTGGTAAAAGCAAAAGTACTTTACAGTGATCCCTCGATTAGCACGGTCTCGATTAGCGCGAAACGCTGCAACGTGGTTTTTCAAAAAATATTAATTAAAAAAATAAAATATTAAAATAAAATATTAAAAAATAAAAAATAAGTCCACGCTAGTTCTCTCTCTCTTTCTCTCCCTGTTGCCGGCGTGGTATATGAGAGAGAAAGAGAGAGGCAGAGGTCGGGCGCATTACCGGGAGGTGGAGGCGGCGTGGGGACGCTGGGTGCCGGTTCCCTGAATGGAGACCGCCGGCCGCTCAATCGGGCCGGCAGGGAACAGAATGGAGCCTTCCGCGGCGGGGCTGGTAAGGGAGGGAGCCGAGGGGGGAGCCGAGCCCAGCCCCGTGGCATTCGCTTTCCTCCCGCCCGCAGCCGACTGATCGTGGGCTCCTTCGCAACCTCGGAGAACTTCCTGGTTTTCGTGAGCTTTCATGCCCTGGAAGCTCTCCGAGGTTGCGAAGGAGCCCACGATCAGTCTCGGCTGCGGGTGGGAGGAAGGCGAATCCCCCGTGGGCTCCGTTACATCTTCCACTGCCAGCCAGGCCATGCTGGCGGCAGCGGAACAATCGCCTTCCTCCCGCCCGCAGCCAACTGACCGTGGGCTCCTTCCCGAGCTCCCTTCCTGAGCCTCCCGTTTTCTCTCCCCCCCCCCCTCGCCCCTTCGCCTCCCTGTGTTCCTAGGAGAAGTGCTGGGGATTGAGGCAAGACAGACCTTCTGCTCCTCACCAGCACTTCTCCTAGGAACACAGGGGGGCGAAGGGGCGAGGGGGAGGAGAGAGAACGGGAAGCTCAGCATTCCGTCAGCCGCAGCGCTGGCTGTCAACTTTTCTTTTTAAAACTGGGCAGGAGCTGACTTGCCTCCCCAGTGCTAAAAAGAAAAGTTGACAGCCAGCGCTGCGACTGACGGAATGCTGAGCCTCCCGTTCTCCCCCCCCCACCTCGCCCCTTCCGGTTTCGGCGTTCGGCAATGGAGTCCGGCGCTGGGGCCATGCGGGGCTGCTCATCCAGGGGGGCGTGGACTGGCAAGTCACCCTCCTTTCTCTTTCTTTCTCTCTCTTATACCACACCGGTAACAGGGAGAGAAAGAGAGAGAGCGGAGGGCACCTTGCCGGTCCACGCCCCCCTAGATGAGCGGCTCCGCATGGCCCCAGCGCCGCCCAGGCAAAGGGGAAACCCCAAGATCTTGGGGTTTCCCCTTTGCCTGGGCGGCGGGAAGACCAAGGGAAGGTTCCTTCAGCCGCCCAACACCTGATCCGCTCCGCAGCGCGGCAACGGGGAAACCCCATCTTCGGCTCCTCGCTGCTTCCGCGCTGCGGAGCAGATCAGCTGTTGGGCGGCTGAAGGAACCTTCCCTTGGTCTTCCCCGCCACCCACACGCAAACTCCACCATCTGCGCATGTGCGGCCATGAAAAAATGGCGCACATGCGCAGATGGTGGTTTTTACTTCCGCATCCAGTATAACGCGGAAATCGGTTAGCGCGGGAGGTCTTGGAACGTAACCCCCACGCTAATCGAGAGATCACTGTATAGCTTGAAAAATAAACACAGAGAAAAACCTGTTCTTCCCAACAGGCAGGCTAGGAGACTTTACAGCAGAGTCCTGATGTCCAGACAATACAGCAAACTTCTTGCTGGCACACCCACCACTGTAGAGCATAAGACCCCAACCTTTTCCCCCCAAGGTTTCAGTAGTCAAAGTCACAAACCAGAATTCCAAGACGCCAAAGATCACAGCCAGGTCCCAGGACTCCCAAAGATAATACTCCACAAGCCAGGAAGGGTGGGTCTGCCTTTTAGCCTTTCCAGAGAGCACCACACCCAAACCCAGCTGTTGCCTCTTTAGTGCTGAAAGTACCTAGCCAATTGGTCCCTTCTTTGTGTTGCTCTTCTCTGTCGCAGATCGATTATTGCTTGTGCATTTTCCTCTAAGGAATCCAGGCTGCTTGCTGGGGAGAGCTCCCTCTCGGGGGCCTCTGGCTGTTCCCCCTCTTCCTCAGCCTGGGATTCCTCCTCCTCGTCTGCCTGCACCTCCTGTTCCTCATCCTCCCCCTCTGAGCAGGAAACTGACAGAAGATCAGCCGTTCCCTGAGGGGCCTCGGATGGAATCACAACAGATATCATTTTAGAAATCCCAAGTTGGAGATTCCTAACAATCTTACTGTAACCCACCTTTCGTATGTCAACCATTCAAATACACAAGGACAGCTGTCCTGACTCTTGGAGATCTGGCCTATTCCACAGATTCCAAGGCACAGGTGTATTTTGCAAAGACAGCCAATGAGAAAAGTGCACTAACAGGCAGAAACTGAAGCACCTTCAGATTAAACACATTTTTCCAGTGCAAGTAATTTTTATACCCACGGGAAAATCAAGAAAAAGCAATTATTGGTTACTACCTGATGGTGGCAGTAAACTCCCCGAACTCTAGTAAGGCTGAAGGAAAGATATAAAGATGTCTTTCTGTGCTGGGAGACCAGAAACCCATCCCAAGGAGTCCTTCTCTGGATCCCATGCATGGTTTTCTCAGATCTGACTGCTTAAATGGATCCTCTCTGTGCAAAATACAATTTAATCACAGGTAAGAGTGATTAGGGTTACAGTCAGGAACAAGAAGGAAATAAATCTAAATAATATTTCATAGTTTTGGTGTAAAGTGGGGAAAATGCAATACAGTGTTCCCTCGGTTTTCGCGGGTTCAAACTTCGCAAAAAGTCTATACCACGGTTTTTCAAAAATATTAATTAAAAAATACTTTGTGGTTTTTTCCCCTATATCACGGTTTTTCCTGCCCGATGACGTCATATATCATCACCAAACTTTCGTCCACCCTTAATAAATATTTTTTTTATAAACTTTAATAAAGAAACATGGTGAGTAATAATCTAAATGGTTGCTAAGGGAATGGGAAATTGCAATTCAGGGGTTTAAAGTGTTAAGGGAAGGCTTGTGATACTGTTCATAGCCAAAAATAGTGTATTTACTTCCGCATCTCTACTTTGCGGAAATTCAACTTTCGCGGGCGGTCTCGGAACGCAGCCCCCGCAAAAATCGAGGGAACACTGTATTACAGCATAAAGAGATTAGGGTATTTATGGGGTATGATTTCAGAAGAATAGAAAGATAAAACTGCAAAATTTGGAAAACTTATCTGGCATGTTTAGTAGTATTTTTTGTTAAAATTGCACATGATGCACATAATCTGTGTTTTCTTTAAAAAATCAAGTTTCACTTGTTATCCTAACTTTCTGGGTTTTTAGGTAACAGCTGAAATTGGTGAGGGGAAGCAAAATGTTATATGTGGGAATGTCCTTTTTTAAAATCTTTTTTCATTCATTGTCAATGTTTTATGACATATTGCAGATAAACTTGCTTTCTACTTTTATTTGCAGAAAAGGATAGATGGCAAAAACAAATTGCACCTTGGTGTATGAATTCATCCTGCTTGGATTTGCTGAGTCAACAGAGTTAAAGATTTTGCTCTTCATTTTCTTCCTGACGATTTATTTCATCACCTTGGTGGGAAATTTTGGGATGTTTCTGTTAATCCAGATAGACTCTCGACTTCACACCCCCATGCACTTCTTCCTTAGTAACCTGTCCTTACTTGACCTTTGCTATTCTTCTGTGGTCACCCCAAAGATGTTGATAGATTTTGTAACAGAAAGCAAAAGCATTTCCTTAAGGGAATGTGCAGCACAAATGTGGTTCTTTTCTTTTTTCGTGGCTGCTGAAGCTTATCTCTTAGCCTCTATGGCATATGATAGGTATGTAGCTATTTCTAATCCATTGCTTTATATGGTTATGATGTCCAGGAAAACCTGTCTGTTACTCTTAGTTCCACCTTGTTTTGCTGGACTATTAAATGCCATGACACATACAGTTATGACTTTCCAATTAACTTTCTGCAAGTCTGAGATCAATCATTTTTTCTGTGATATCCCTGCTGTCATATCCCTCTCCTGCTCTGACACACAAATCAACAAGATGGTCCTTTTTATCATGTCCTCTACTTTTGGCTCTCTCAGTGGCATTTTTACTATTATCTCTTACATCTATATTCTTTGTGCCATCCTAAGGATCCAATCTGTGGAGGGGCAACGAAAGGCTTTCTCCACCTGTTCCACCCACTTCACTGCTGTTTCCATCTTCTATGTCACCTTGTTCTGTATATATGTGCAACCCAGCCATAGCTTTCTAGCAGTCCAGGGAAAGGTGTTTTCTGTGTTTTATACAGTGGTGATCCCCATGTTAAACCCATTGATCTACAGCGTAAGGAACAAGGAAGTACAAACTGCTGTAGGCAGGGTGATCAGAAGAAAGGGGCTTTTATAAACTAAATTAAGATTTCCAGGTTTGTGTAAAATGAAAGAGACTGATTTTAATATTTTGCTTTTTATGGAATAAAGTCTGATTTTGTAGTAATCATAGTAACAATAGAGGCAATTCTGAGCTTGTGTGAATCTTAATTAATTCTGTTTTGGTAACTTTTTTCTATGCATACACACAAACACACACACACACATGCCCTGTTTTTCTCTTGGTATAAATCCCTAAGGAGTGGGGACATACAGTTTTCCATAACTTTCCATACAGAGTGTGGAGCTGATCCTGACTGGGAGATTCTGGAGCTTCCAAACTTCACATACCTAGGAAACACCATCCTGGTAAAATATTTGCTACCTTTAAGCAACATGGGGAAAAGCAGCCACAAATCTGAATTAAGAACATTATATCTGTTTCCAAAAATGCTTTATTAAACTGTTTCTTCTACTATGTCTTCATGAAATAGCCTCCATCTGATTTCCAGCCCTTACCCTAAGGCAGTGCTTCTCAAATAGGGGGGCGGGAGTGATGCCAGAGGGGGCATGTGTGACCCAGGGGAACATGTGTGGTCCCTCTTGATCGATTCTCCCAAAAGGGGGAATGTTTTCGCAGTTGTATGCTGCTCCGAGCTCAGAAGAGAAAGCGGCCAGGTGGAGCAGGGTGGCTGAGTGGGTTCTTGTTGTTCTCGGCGGGCGCCGCTGTAGCCAGAAGTGCATGGCGAATCTACTGCTGGACAAGGAGGAGCATCCTCTACAGCTGGGTGAAAGCTTTGAACGGCATCCTAAAGCCGTTCCACACCATTCGCTGTGAGTGTCCAGCAGAGGCAATGCTTATGGGCCAGGCCAGCAACCCCCAAACATAGGCTTGGTTATGCTGGCTTTGCCCCGTGCATTAAGGTTTCTCCTTAATGTACAAGTACACAGATCTGCCAAAATGCAGGAGTGGTTACTCTAGAGCAGTGTTTCCCAACCTTTTTTGAGCCGCGGCACATTATTCACATTTACAAAATCCTGGGGAACATTGAGGGGGGGGGCTAAAAAAAGTTTGGATAAAAAAACCCTCTCTTCCTCCCTTTTGCCCTATTTCTCTCTCCCTCCCTCTTTCTTTCCCTCTCTCTCTCCATCCCTCTTTCTTTCTTTCTTTCTTTCTTTCTTCCTCTCTTTTTTGCTCTTTCTCTCTCCCTCCTTCCCTCCCTCTATGTCTTTCCCTCTCCCTCCTTCTCCCCCTCTTTCTCTCTTTCTTGCTTTCTCTCTCTTGCATTCTTTCTCTCTCTTTCTCTGTCTCTCTTGCTATCTCTCTTTTATTCTCTCTTGCTTTCTCTCTCACACACTTTCTCTCTCTTTCTCTCTCCCTTGCTTTCTCTCTCTCTCTTTCTCTCTCTCTTGCTTTCCTTCTCTCTTTCTCTTTCTCTATTTCTTGCTTTCTCTCTCTCTCTTGCTTTCTCTCACACACACACCCTTTCTCTTTCTCTCTCCCTTGCTTTCTCTCTCTCTCTTTCTCTCTCTCTTGCTTTCCTTCTCTTTCTCTTTCTCTTTCTTTCTCTCTCTCTCTTGCTTTCTCTCTCTTGCTTTCTTTCTCTCTTTCACCCTCCCACCGGGCCCCAAAAGCTCACTTGCCATCACCGCCAGGGAAGCTCCAGCTGGGCCGGGCTCACGGCACACCTGACCATGTCCCGTGGCACACTAGTGTGCCGTGGTACACTGGTTGAAAAACACTGCTCTAGAGGAGATCTCCTCGGGAGTAAGACTTGGAGCTAAAAATCCTTAAAGTGATATTACAACTGTAAATATATTAACTACAATAGGCAGTTTAACAGACATGGCAATCCCAAATAACAGTATGTACCATGTACTAACACATATATACCTAGAATTAAAGAGTATATTTTTGTATGTTCAGTAATAGTAAATAGATAGGGAAATTGTATCTCTTTGATGCGAGGAGATGCCAGGCACCCTAACCCCAACCCAAACCCTTGATGTGAGTGACTTTAAGTTGGCCACCTTTAAGCCAGTCACATGACCTTTAAGCCACCTTCCGGTCACATGATCATCAAACTACTTTCGCCTGGTCATATGGCCAGCAAGCCACACCCACAAAATAAGCCACGCCCACAGTGTGGTAGTAAAAAAATTTACAGCCCTTCACTGTGTGACCCTCCAAATAAGGCAAAAATACTACTCCCAACAGACCCAGTTTAGCAGTATTTGGAAAACCACTACTGAGCTTCATAGCCAGGGATGTTACATTGTTTCAGGTAATTTCTTACATCATTTCTCTAACATGCTTTTTGGAGTTACAGTATCAGTGGATGCAGCCAGCAGAGTTCTCTAATTTTTGTGATGAGCTGAAGTGCCTGAGCCAGCTACCAAGAAAGGAAATCTTAATTAGACAGGAGGAAATATCATAACAAAAACAGCACTTCCAGTTGTCATAAAATTTAATCTTGGTAGGCTTAGTGATTAGTGTTGTTATAAGAATGTGACATTCAAAGGTATAATATGAAAATCTGTTATAGAAGAGATGTTTTGACATATCTGAGTGAAAAACAAGTTAAATTAATATAAATGGGATAGAATTAAGTAGAAGTAAACTGGAAAAATATGACCTTGATTCTCGTCCAGAGGGAGATTATTAAAAAACATATGCAAATGATAAATCTGTTTAATGTTAGCAATAACATACTTGAAATTACACTGGCAAGTACGAATTGAAGCCTCAGTCAATTTCTATGAATTTTTTGCTACCCACAGAAGTAAGCTTGTGGATGTTATCTGTAACCAGCTGAAACTGGGGAACCTTGAAAATGTTAATCTAACTCTAATTAATAGGATAAATACCATTATTTTTCTTAAATTGTAGTTGCTCTGGCCTAGATTATCTCTGCATCACCAGGTACTTCTCAAAGAATGGCTCTCTCCAACTTGTCTACTGAATATATTATGACCTTCTATCTTCTAGTGCAAACTTGCTCAAAGATATAGGATGGTTCTGACAGGTTTTCAGTGACAGGCTAAGCCTACAAAAAAGGAAAGGTTAACATAGCTGTTAGCAAGATTGCCCACCAAGCTTCTTAACATCAAAAATAATTGAAGGAAATTGGGGAAATCAGCAGCCCAAGAGAACCCTTAAGAGATTCTAAGGGCAGAGCCACTTGTCTGAGGGAATGGCAGGCGTTAGCTGCGGTCAATGCACATTGAAACAGTGACAACATTCAAGCATGGCTCTCCAGAGTCCCATTCAAAAGCTTTTTGCACAACATTGATGTATGCTCAGCAGGATTTCCACAATAAATTCTTTACTTGGTTGATCTGACATATTTATACCATTCAACTAAAATTTGCTTTCCACAGAATCAGAGGATCTGAAGGATTTTAACTAAGCATGCCTGGAAATGAATTGGAAATATCATGAATCTAAATCAAAGACCTCGTTTTGTTTCTCCATAGCAACAGCATAGTCCTCCTCCTTTTTAATCAATACTAAACTTTGCCTTCTAACAACAGACAAAAGGTCAATCTACTCTTTTCCATGCAGGGAGCTACTCTTAAAAGGTATCCAGGAGCTTCATTTGGTATGAAATGCAGCATCTCAATTCCTAAAAGATACATAATATCTTATCTTGCCCATGGTAAATTATTTGGTCCCTCAAGCCACTGTGTTCATTGTAGCAGAATGTGTCTCTGGGTATATAAACGTGTGTGTTTGTGAGTGTCTGTGTGAATTCCTGGGAGGGATGAACAAGGAATACTGGGAATAAATGAGGGCCATATATTCCCACTAAGATTACCTAAGTGATTTAGATCATGCCAACTGCCCAGTAAAGCAAGCAGAAACAGCAATACATAGGAAAATGCTGGAGAGGTGGATAATCATTTTATTGACAATAGCAAAGCTATTCTATGCTTTGCAGGGAAAAGCTAGGGTCAATTACTCCTGTATTTTATCAAAAAGCCCACATCAATCTAATGCCAGTTGCTCAACCTTCAGGTTGCCTGGCACCCATGCTACTACTACTACTAATAATAATAATAATTTATTAGATTTGTATGCTGCCCCTCTCCAAAGACTCGCGGCGGCTCACAACAATAATAAAAAACAATATTATAGCGAAACAAATCTAATATTAAAAAAGAAGCATATAAAACCCTATCATATTTAAAAACCAAACAGCACATACTAAGGAACAACTGAGGATCTTTCCCGGTATTAATTATATTTATTGACAAGGGTTAAAAAGAATAGGACCAATCTAATGTCAACAGATATAGCAATTAAGCTTAGAAATGACAACAGTGGTGGAAAGCTTTTGTTTCTTAGGACCAACTGTCAATAATAAAGAGAGGAGAAGAGGCAACCGGAAAGGAGATAGTAGCTAAGAAGTCTGACAAGAGTAAAGTGTCTATTTTGTTTCCTCTGACTGGTGTCCAGAGAAGTTCTTCAAGCCATTTTCCTCAAATAACACAAAGATTAAGAAAAGGAGAAGATGGAAGAAGCCCAGCCCAGGAATAACCAAGCAAAAAAAGGCAAAGCAAAAGTCAAGACTTTATCAGAAAAGAAATAGAAGGCAGAATTTAAAAAAAAAGATATGGAAAGATAAATTGCAGAAAAAGATGAACAGCTCTGTAAAAAGTGACCATCAAGATGTACAGGATTAATGCAACAGGAATTTAGAAGTCATCCATAAACAAATATATTAGAGCTATAAAATTGAAATGGAAATATAATAGAATTGGACTTATAAAGTCCTTGTAGAAATAAATTGTTAAAATAGAAAATAAATTTATTTATTTATTTTTCTATGCCACCCTTCTCAACCAACTCAGGGTTTTATTATTATTAATAAACTATTAATAAATAGTTTTATTATTAAGATTCGTTTCTACACTAATTTTCAACCTCCTTTCTTTTATCTGTAAGCTTTTCTTTCATAAAATAAAAGTCTTCTCCATTCCCCACCCCCCCACCCCAGCAATTGAGGGGAGATGCAAAAACCTAATCTGTTGCCTAAATTCCCAATGCTTTTTGTTGATTGAGTATGAATGGTTTAAAAGAAGAACGTGAAACATCATCAAACCAGCATTTAACAGGGAAACAATGAAGGTCTTGCAAAAGGCAACCAGATACTATAACAATTTATATCTATAGAGTTCAGAATTATATCTACAGAATAGATCTGTGACACATGTTGTGATGATGATGATGATGATGATTGTGATGGTGATAGTGATGATTATTTGATTCATTATCTGTCCTTCTATCTACAGGAGACTCAAGGAAGAAATAATTTAATGTAGTATCTAAATATTGATATTTAGCAAAAAAATATTAGGGCAAGTTGTTTTCTAGTGATCAAAAGTAATACTAGAGTCACAAGTAGGGTATTTTCTACTTGCTTTTGTTAAATCTAGAATAATTAATAATTAATTTTAATTTGCTTTTAGTATTGGATTATTATTGTATATTGTCTAAGATTACTGTTAGCCACCCCAAGTTTTCGGAGAGGGGCAGCATATAAATCCAATAAAACTTAAACTTGAAACTTGAATTAACTCCCATGAATCTGCAAGACTTATAGTTTTACAATTGTTACAATGGTCCTGAAAAAAAATGACTTATTGTCAGTACCTGTACTGACAACCAGTAGTGGGATTCAAGTCAGTTTGCGCTATTTCTGGAGAATCGGTTGTTAACTTTCTCAGCAGTATGATGAATTGGATGTTGGAAGAAATCATTAGGGAAGAGAACTGGTTGTTAAATTATTTGAATCCCATCAGTGCTTACAGCCACCAAAATGTCCTCGTGATCACATAATTAAAACCGGGGTGCAAGATAACCAACATGTATTTATGAAGGATTGCAGTGTCATGGGCTCACATGATCATCATTTTGACCTTTCCAAGGGGCTTCTAAGAAGCAGAGTCAATGAGGGAAACCAGATATGCTTAACACAGAAAACAAAATCAGGTGCAAAAAAAATCATTAAGAATTTCATTTGTAGTCATATATTTTGAAAGAAAAAATTCACCTATTTGACAAAATCCTAAATTAAATGGGAATAATATCGTACACATATTGTTTGAATTACTGATAGTAACACAGCAAAACTCAACAATTACACAACTGGGTTCTTTATTGTTGCTTTCTTTATTTCTCTAATAGATAAGATAAATAAATAGTGCTGGCTTGCTGTATACCATGGAAAGTATGGGTCATCTCACGCCTTTCCAGTATATTCAATTCCAGTTCTCATAATTTTGCCATTCCCCAAGCTGGCTGAAATCAATAGACATTGCTAACAGCCAAAATCCAAGCCATAAAGAGTATCAAGTCGCCTCGAAACAGGGGCACCCCATGGCTTTTTACCTGAATCTGACAAATGCTACCTTTGATTTTAATTCATGAATAAGTCCAGCAGATGGCAGCAATGCACTACTCTCTTGAAATCTCTGACAACCAATTGGGTTGCTGCTATCTATTGCTTCCATTTGTGTGACTGCATGATTGCTGTCAGCTTGTCAACTTATTTATCAAAGGGCAAACTGGTGTAAATCATTCTGGGCCTGAAAGAAAGTGTGAAAGTATGTGGGTGCCTCTGGGCAAGCCCAGGCATGTCATGGCATACTGAGAATTAAAATAGATAACCAGCTACCTCAAATACATACCAATGATTTCCAATAAGCCCTTTGAAGAACCTGACATTTTCGAGCAAACCATATTACAACTTATTGGTTTCTGGAGTCCCCCCACCTCATTCCACATACTTACTGACATTTCCAGTGCTACTCCATCAACATCCATCACAACCTATAAGTGAGAAGGAAAACATCTTCAACTTAAGTTTGACTATAGGTGATTTTATGGCCAACAACATTGCAAAAAAGGCTTCAAGAGTTGTTAACTTAATCCTATGTAGTTTCTTCTCTGGTAACATCACTTTACTAACCAAAGTATACAAAACTTTTGCCAGACCAATCCTTGAGTACAGCTTATCTGTCTGGACCCCACACCACATTTCGGACATACAGTAAATACATTAGAAAGCATCCAGAGATACTTTATGACAAGAGCCCTCCACTCCTCTACTCACAACAGAACACAACCAGACTTAAAATACTAGGCTTAGAAAGCTTAGAACTACGTTGCCTTAAACACGACCTAAGCATAGCCCATAAAATCATCTGCTGCAATGTCCTTCCTGTCAATGACTACTTCAGCTTCAACCACAACAATACATGAGTACATAACAGATACAAACTCAAAGTAAAGTGCTCCAAACTCGACTGTAGAAAATATGATTTCAGCAACCGAGTTGTTAATGCATGGAACCCACTACCGGACTCTGTTGTTTCATCACCGAACCCCCAAAATTTACCCTTAGACTATCCACTCTTGACCTCACCCAATTCTTAAGAGGTCAGTAAGGGGTGTGCATAAGTGGGCCAGCATGCCTACCATCCCTGTCCTAAGCCTCTCTCTTATTAGTACCAATATCATGTACATAAACAGTGTTATTTCTTTGTATACTACCAATGTGTACTTGACAAAAATAAATAAATAAATTAAAAGTCCTGAAGTTTTAGGGAAAACACAACAGTTGTTTGTTTATTGACTTCTGGAATGATTTTTCTGATTTTCAGGTCTAGTTTACAACTCTGGGATTCCCTAGCATTCTCTCGTTTGAGTATCCAGCCCTGCTTTCCTTTGGAGATCAACCCCAATTATATGCCGTCATTTGCTTGGGCAACCCTCCATTAAGCTCCGTTAAAAATGTGCTCCAGAAGGGAAAGTGGGTTGGCGGTTAAGTCACAGAACATTTGTTTCCATGTGACAAAAGGAAGCTTCTCCAGATGCTGCGATGTCTCCAAATGCTACCAAGGGAGGCTGGGAGTACCAAGGAAATTTATATAATGTTTTTATATGAACGTCCACATTGTTTGCTTAAGCAAAAAATAATAATCATGGTGATTCAAATAGATAGGGAGTTGAAGCTTTGAAGTCAACTCTCCCTTTTCAGAAAATTAGTGTGAAAATAAAAATCCTGCTAATTGAATAGAAATACATCAAAAGCAGATCAAGATTCCTTCTTTCTTTGTTCAGATTATAAAAAAGCAGAAAAAATACAGAGGAATTTTAGGGAAATAACTAATAACTTTGAAGCTAGGTGAAGTGGGCTAAACAAGGACCTCCAGCAGAGTGAGTCAAACTAAAAAATAAAGTGGAAATACGAATTGAGAAGAAACTAAAGTCAGGGAATACTGGAAGAAATGTTTTGGGGCCATGTATAAAAGCAGGAAATATATGTCAAAAATGGAAACAAATAGTTTCTAAAATTAATGAAAAAGAATGATAATTGCTTTCAGAACATCAAAATGTTAAACAGTATTGTGCATGAAGTATTGTTAAAATAAAAATATGAATTCCTTACAAAAGTTGTATACTGTAGTTTGTTTAACACTCTGTGGGCATTGCATCTGTGCTGGAGATTCAGAAGAATATTACCTTTCCTATAAAAAATAGCATGAGGGAAAACTACAGGGGGTTAATTTGTGAAATTGCCTGAAAGACATTTGGCAAAGTCT
The DNA here is from genome assembly GCF_031021105.1 of Erythrolamprus reginae. Taxonomy (NCBI): domain Eukaryota; kingdom Metazoa; phylum Chordata; class Lepidosauria; order Squamata; family Dipsadidae; genus Erythrolamprus; species Erythrolamprus reginae. Next base: position 143,550,557 of record NC_091950.1, on the reverse strand, counting down.
GATTGAAAGGATGTAAGAGATGATCATGAAAAACTTTGAGAAGTGTAGTGAGGCTTTATACCAGGCAAAGGGCAGTTTTTGCTTTTCTAAAGGTTACTAAGAAGTGTATGGTTGTCAGGGGGGAAAAGTTGTATATTTGTATATTTAGAAGAGAATTTATGATAAAGTGAGTAGGCTTCAGTTATAGAAATATTCTGGATAAATAATGAGGTTGAAGATGGGCTGCTGAAGGTGTTACGAATGAAATGTGATAAAAGTAAAGCGTGTATAAGAAGAAATGAAATGCTTAGCATATTGAACAGTTGCGGAGCCTTTGGTACTCTTTGAGCTTTGCTGTTTTCTTACAGATGTTTCACCACCAAACCAGATAACATCACGCCACAATAGTTTGTTTGTTTATTTGTTTGTTTGTTTGTTTTTAATTGGATTTCTATGCCTCCCCTCTCTGAAGACTCGGGGCAGGTCACAACATATAAAATATACAATACACAATATCTTAATCCAATTAACTAATTAAAAATCTAACACACACACCCAGAAACCATAAAAAAACAATTATTCCATTCACTCCATGTTATTGATTATTGGACAAGGAGTAAGACATGGATATATGATATCGATATTTGTACCTACTGATATTTTACCCTTCAGTCTTTCTGAATTTCCTTTCTATGTTTGTACAGCAAGCAAAATCTAATTGCAGATTTTCTCTCACAGAATGTAAAGACAGAGGCTGCACTTTGTAAAGATAACTTGGAACTGTAAGGGGATAAGGCCAGAATCTTAAATCCAAACCTTTAGGTTAAAAAGAGTGTGTATGGATAGAGTGTGTGGAGATAGAAACATTGCACCTTGCTTTGAAGGTTTATGGTGCTTTTGAAAATTAAAGGATCTATTCCTTCATAAAAAAAGAGGAGGGAAGGGCTGGAGACTGACTGGAGCTGTTTTAGAGATACCAGAGCCGAGCAGGGAAGTGATGGCTGATAACAGAGAAGATAGCAGGACCAAGCACCAGATAACAAAAGTAACAAGCTGCACATAACTGCCCTCGCTGGCTGGCAAGATGCAGAATTGAAAGAAAAATAAGTCAGGAATAATAGAAGATGAAATATAGTATAAGGTTGGTATAAAGCATTATACAAGTACAGTGATCCCTCAATTATCACGAGGGTTCCGTTCCAAGACCCCTCACGATAATCGATTTTTCGCGATGTAGGGTTGCGGAAGTAAAAACACCATCTGCGCATGCGCGCCCTTTTTTCCATGGCCACGCATGCGCAGATGGTGGAGTTTGCGTGGGCGGCGGGGAAACCCGGATCTTCGTCTGCTCACTGCTGCTGCGGCCGCCCAGCAGCTGATCTGCTCGGCGGCAGCAGCGAGGAGCCGAATCGGGCTTTCCCCTTTGCGTGGGCGGCGGGGAAACCCCGATCTTCGTCTGCTCGCTGCTGCTGCAGCAGCAGAGAGCAGACGAAGATCGGTCTTTCCCCGCCGCCCATGCAAAGGGGAAACCCCGGCTCCTCGCTGATGCCCCCGCTCGCCCGCCCGCCCACCCGCCCACCCGCCGCCCGCCGCCCGCCAGCAAGAGGGGGAGAGAAAGAGAGAGATGGAAAGAAAGAGATGAGAGAGGGAGGAAGAGAGTGTGAGAGAGGAAGAAGCAAGATAGAGAAAGAGAGAGAGAAAGAAAGATGAGAAAGGAAGGAAGAGAGTGACATCATCGGGTGGGAAAAATCGCGATATAGCGTTTCGCGAAGATCGAGATCGCGAAAATCGAGGGATCACTGTAAAAAACTATAGGAGATAAGATGTACTGTAGTATTATAAATCTGAGGATTAAGTTAACAAACAGTCAAGCATAGCAGGAACTTTGTATTTGAGTGCAAGCTTTTGTGAAACTTTGCAATCCAAAAGTCTAGTGTCAGGTCTGCTTCCTTTCAGGATCTAGGAAAGTAAAACTCAGATATATTGGCGCTTCAAAGGGCACTTTTACTAGACAAGAAATGAACGCAGCAAAAGCAAAGCAAAGTCTGAAGAAAAAGGCATACAGAAGGCATATACAAAGTGTTGCGGTTGGCTCTGGGCCAGCTCCTGCCCCAAGGACTATGGGTGTGGATGTGGGTGAATCCTCCCAGTGTCAGAGGCCAGTTTTACTGCCGACTGCTTCGGACAGCAAAGCCTCGGAAGAAGGGAGTGAATGTGAAATGGGATCCTCAGAGGGGGTCATGGCTGACAGCCCATTAGAGAGTAATTCATCATCATTATCCTCGTTGGGTTCGAATGAAGAGACACTCATTGATGTATGCAGCGGCAGGGCAATGACTAGGAAACAGCAACTGCGTAAATACTACAAGAGATAAGGGAGTTCACTTGTGGTCAGGTGTGGTTCCACTAATTGGGGCTGCTGTTAAATTGGCAGTGTTCTGACCTCTGAGTGTGGAAGTTTATCCATTCAGTGAAAGAGGAAGTGGCTTTCGTCTCAGGATTCTCCAAGGACCCTCTTTGCACTGATTCCAGGACTTTGAAACTAAACCATAGTCAAGTGTGTGAGTTGAAAATGTTTGAAGGAGAGTGGCTATGATGTCTTCACAGCTGCTTGTTAATTTCTTTGCGTTTGATTGGGAGAGCAATCATGGGCTTCTCTAAGTAGGCCCATGTTACTCCAACACTCCTCAGTCTGCATTGGCTGCCGATCAGTTTCCGGTCACAATTCAAAGTGTTGGTTATGACCTATAAAGCCCTTCATGGCATCGGACCAGGATATCTGCGAGACTGCCTTCTGCCGCACGAATCCCAGCGACTGATTAGTTGGCCTTCTTCGGGTCCCATCGACTATGGGATGACAATGTCATCTGGCGGGACCCAGGGGAAGAGCCTTCTCTGTGGTGGCTCCAACCCTCTGGAACCAGCTCCCCCCAGAGATTAGGATTGCCCCCACCCTCCTTGCCTTTCGTAAACTCCTTAAAACCCACCTCTGCCCGTCAGGCATGGGGGAATTGAAACATCTCCCCCTTGCCCATGTAGTTTTTGTGTATGATTTGATTGTGTGTTTGTTTTTTATATATTGGGGTTTCTTTTTTGGACTTTTTAATCTAAAACTGTAATTTAGATTTCTAAATATTAAATTTGTTACTATGTACTGTTTTTTACCATTGTTGTGAGCGGCCCCAGATCTGCGGAGAGGGGCGGCATATAAATCCAATAAATCTAATCTAATCTAATCTTTTTCACCGCATTCAAGTCTGTTGCTTTGAAGGTGAGCCCTTTGACTACCAAAAGGGTGTTTTGCTTCTATTTTATTTTCAATAAAAATAGTGTTCTTGACATTTCAAGTGTGTGTGTCTGACTTTCTACCTTTGCACTTAATTGGGGGCTCATGCCATGAGCCCAGCAGAACAACAAAGTATCCCCAAACCCTCCCAAATGGGTAGCCATCCAACACCATAGGTGGATACGTCATCCGTTAGGTGTCACACATCTGGAATGCAATGACCGTTGACCTTGAGTTGGTGATACGCAAGTCTGCTCGGCATAACTGTACCAGGCAGGGAATGGCAATGCTAAATCTCCCCCCTCTTTCTTTCCACCGGGCTCTTCCAGTGCACTTCCCCCTCCCAAATCCCCCCAGCTTCCTCCCCCCTCCCACTCTTTCTTATGGAACCCGATGAAAGCAGGACATGAAGAAGAAATGCAGAGGCCGACATCTGCAGACATTCTCAGTCATCCAGGTGATGGTTTGTCCCTAAGGTGCTTTTCTAGGAGGCAACTGGATTTTCTTGTTTTTTTTTCTTTTGAAGTCATTTTGCTTCTTGGATGTAAAGTGAAATGTCTTCAAAGAAAAAACAAGAAAGACCAATTGCTTCCCATAAAAGCATCTTTGGAACATTTCAAAGTGTTGGTAATGACCTTTAAAGCCCTACATGGCAGTGGACCAGAATACCTCCAGAACCGCCTGCTACCGCACGAATCCCAGCAACCGATAAGGTCCCGCAGAGTTGGCCTTCTTCAGGTCCCGTCAACCAAACAATGTCATTTGGCGGGCCCCAGGGGAAGAGCCTTCTCTGTGGCGGCCCCGGTCCTCTGGAATCAACTCTCCCTGCAGATTAGAACGGTCCCCACCCTCCTTGTCTTTCGCAAATTACTCAAGACCCACCTATATTGCCAGGCATGGGGGAACTGAGACATCTCCCCCAGGCTTTTATATTTTATGTTTGGTATGTATGTGTTGTATGATTTTAATCTTGGGGTTCTTATATATCTTTTTTTTATTAGATTTCTTTCAATGGTGCACTGTTGTTTATTATTGTTGTGAGCCGCCCCGAGTCTTCGGAGAGGGGCAGCATACAAATCCAATAAATGAAATAAAATAAATAAAATAAATAAATTTGCAATCCATGGCCAGATTTCAGCAATTGGTCCTTCTGCCTGAGTCTATTACCAGCCTCAAACCAAAGTATTCACATACAATAAGAAAGAGCAAGCAGGGGCACTGTTCCCCATTGTTGCCAACCAGTGGGGAATACTTTTATAGTAGACTGAGCAGAGGTGAGTTCCTCCCAGTTTGGACCGGTTCTCATAAACCAGTAGCGACCCTCTGATGATGTCACGATGATGTCACGGAAACGCTTCTGTCTGTGGGCACCGCCATCTTTTTTTGATTTTTTTTTTCTTCTGAACATATGCAAAAGCCAAGTTTTCAGCACTATGCATGCGGTCGCCATGGGTTTTTAAAAAAAAAAATATGGAATTTTTCGCCACTGGGCTTGTGCCCACGTGTGAAGCATCTGCATGCCCACGAGAAGTGACCACACGGTGCGGGAGGAAGTGAACTGGCAGAGAGGTAGGTTAGAACCCACCCCTGAGACTGAGCCATCACAAAGGTCAATATTGAGAGTGGAACGGAATGGAATTCTTTATTGGCCAGGTATGATTGGACACACAAGGAATTTGTCTTTGGTGTATATGCTCTCGATGTACATAGACAAGTTGAGCCTTTCATTTTCAGCAATGGAAATTAGTTCTACGTGCAACCAAACTTTACTCCACACAAATTCCACCATGTAAATAAGCAAAGGGACATTTTACACACACCCCTTCTCCATTGGCCTTCTGCTTCTTTTCTGACTTTATGTGAATAGCTGTACTAAGCAGACTGAATGTCATGTCCAGTTACAGCTGCCCTTTGGTTTCAAGTTCCAAACTATTTGAAGATGTAAAAGTGATATCTATAGATCTAAAGTATGGTATTTGATCTTTCATGTACAATTCTGATTTTACTGAGCCGGTGGCCTGGCTTGGCAAAAAAAAATGATCTTATGTAAACGGAAAGAAATGAATACTCCTGATATTAAGGAATGGATTCAAAAGATGTGTCCTTTGTCAACCTTTTTAAAAAATGGCTCTATATTTTAAAACTATCAATGGAGATTCTCCATCACCCAAGTCATGGTTGTCCCAAATGTGCTTTTTCAAGAGGCAACTGGACTTTCTTGTTTTTCTTTGAAGACATTTTGCTTCCTATCTAGTGTTGGGTGAACCCAACGAAATTCGGGTTCGGCGGAAACGTGCGAACTTGGCAGCTGATTCGGGCAAGTTCATGGAACCCGAACCCGCCGAACCCTTCTGGCCCCAGCTCCCATCTTCCAGTATATAGTTTATTACCATAGTGTATTATCAGTGATGCTTTTGTTTTCTTGTTATATTTAATAGACTAATTTTTAAAAAATAATTCAGACTGAATCATTATATTCATATTTCTAAAAAAATTAAAATAAACTTCTCTGACCTTACCCCCTAGTCTCAGTGATTTGTAGCTCCCTTTCTGATTTGTACCATTGTGAGGCAGTGTATCCAGATATCTTTTTCATCTCTTTATGTCAGGTTAATCCACAACAGACAGGGAACGTGAATTGGCTTCAGAAACAGCCATTTCCTGCTTTGCAATTTGGGATGATCATCACTGAATAAAAATGGGGAAAGACTTGTGAGTTCCCTTAATATATGATTTGAGAAAAATCTTAATTCTAGCACTTTCTCCTGTGCCAGCCTTGTATTAAATTTTATTCCATCTATAGAGGATTTACCAGACATAGGCAGCAAATATTTAGAAGATGATAAGATGATAAGACTCATCTATGTCGCCAGGCCTGGGGCAATTAAAGCCACAACTAATAATTGCGACATATGGTGCAATTGTACCATTTGATTGAGTAATACATAGGGGTTTTAGCTAGAGTTTTTTTAATGTATTAGATTTGTACTGTACGTTGCGTTTTTATATTTACTCTATGAGCCGCCTAGAGTTTTCGGAGAAGGGTGGCATACAAATCTAAATAATAATAATAATAATAATAATAATAATAATAATAATAATAATGGTGGTGGTGGTGATGATAATAATAATAATAATAATAGTAGTAGTAGTAGTAGTAGTAGTAGTAGTAGTAGTAGTAGTTAATTTTGGCCTGTCTCTGCTGCATTGTTATCTAGCAGTCATCTGGATTCTTGCAGTCCATTCTTACAGCTTTCATAAATGTATCTTGGAGGAAGGAGCAGCTGGCAAATAACACTGCTAGTTCTTTACAAGCTGATATTGTACATAGGCAATTATGTCAGTCATTCTCATACCTCCCCACACACTTCTCACTCACTGCCATGCATGCACATGTAGGACATACACACACACACAAGTGAGACAAAAAGTTAATCAACCCTCATTTGGGACTGATCCTCTCTCCAGTCAACAAATTGATCAGTTGCTCTGTGGGAAGGACATTAGGAGATTTTGGTTTGTTTATAAATAATATTCAATGTGCTTTATTTACACTTTTAAAATCTTGCTTGTAAGACATTTGGATAAGTTTGTTATCCACAACACTGGGATATGAATAATTGCTATACCAATAACAATCCACACTTAATGTTGCATAGCTGTAATCTCAGCATAGCAAGTTATTTTCCTTAGGAAATGGCATCTGCAGTCTAAGTATCCTTCTCATCACATTCTCTTGTCGTAACACTTGTGAATACACTGCGTCTTCAAAGATCTGTCTTGGACATATCCATTTCCAGCACTTTGTCCTTCTCTTGGATGGGGCAGAGTTTCCTTATGATCATAACCTGGCTTGATGGTAAGAGGCAGGACAGAACAAAACAAAACAGACTAACAGAGTTAGAAAGGACCTTGGAGGTCTTCTGATCCAATCCCCTGATCAAACAGGAAATTCTATACCATTTCAGACAAATGGCTGTCCAATCTCTTTTAAAAACCTCCAGTGTTGGAGAAGCATTACAACTTCTGGAGGCAAGGTGTTCCACTGGTTTATTGTCCTAACTGTCAGGAAATTTCTCCTTAGTTCTAGGTTACTTCTCTCCTTAATTAGTTTATACACATTGCTTCTTGTCCTGCCCTCAGGTGCTTTGGAGAATAGTTTGATTCCTTCTTCTTTGTGGCAGCTCCTGAGATATCGGAACACTATCATGTCACCCCAGTCTTTCTTTTCATTAAATTAGACATATCCAATTTGTTCTTTGTATACTTACCTTCCAGACCCCTAATCATCCTTGTTGCTCTTATTTGCAGTCTTTCTAGAATCTCAATATCTTTTTAATATTGTGGTGACCAAAACTGGATGTCATATTTGTTGGGTATTTTGATTATTATTAATATTATTTGTATTAGCAGAGTTCAGCTGGCTTAATTTGCAGCAGAGTTAGCATGGCAAGAAATAACACGTGGTTCAGAATCCCATTTGTTAGCAATGAATGATCACTCCTTCATAAAGATGAAAAATACAATCTTTACTTACAATTATGTTGATTCATGCAATTGATAGATTGCAGGCAGATAGGTTTATATTCCAGTCCATATTAATAACTTCTGGATGGTCCCATGTGTGAGGATGGCTTTGGATTTCATCTCACACATGTGTCCTCAGCCGAGGACAATAGAGCACACAGGAGTTCAGAAGAAGGTAGAAGAGGTAGAAGAGAAGGGGGAGGGCATCCACTCTGTAGAGGTTTTTATACCCTGTAGAGTGCCTGCCCCTTTTGGTCATCAAAAGGTGACACACTGGTCAGTTAATTGCGACCTGACCATAGAGATGCATTTACAAGACAGTGCAAGCACGCAGTAGAGTAGTTAAACCCAACAATATTCCAACTGTGGTCTTACCAAGGCAATCGGAGGCAGAGCAGTGAATGGAGCCCTTCTATTCCTCCAAATGTGTAGTACCCAAAGTCAATCAAGAGCCGGGATGGCGCAGCAGGTAGAGTGCTGTACTGCAGGCCACTGAAGCTGACTGTAGATCTGAAGGTCAGTGGTTCAAATCTCATCACCGTCTCAAGGTTGACTCAGCATTCTATCCTTCTGAGGTGGGTAAAATGAGGACCCGGATTGTGGGGGCAATATGCTGGCTTTGTTAAAAAGTGCTATTGCTAACATGTTGTAAGCCGCCCTGAGTCTAAGGAGAAGGGTGGCATAAAAATTGAATGAATGAATGAATGAATGAATGAATGAATGAATGAATGAATGAATAATCAAGTTCCACACAGAATTCAGAAATCTCTCAAGTACTTCTTCTGCTCTATATTTGTCACCCTTGACAATAAATAATATTTCATTACAGAATTAAATAAGTTTTTTTCTCTATCTGTGACATTAGGATCTGCTGCCCACATCTAAAAAGGACCTGCTTGAGGAGTCAATTATTTAACATCTTACCTTCTTTTTCTTAATATTTTATTGTAAAGTCATTAAAAAGTCACCAGTCTTGTTCCAAGACAAGCAAACAAATAGACAGCTGTATTATGTAAAACAGACCCATCTGCAGATTAACCTGCCAAAAGAGATAGAGAAGCCTGTTATATTCACATTTCCAGATGATTAAATTTTCTATCCCTGTGTGCTATGACTTCCTCCAACTTAATTCAATGAAAATGGCAAGGACAGATATGGAGCAGGATGCGGGAGGGGAGAAAGGCTTCCAGACTCCTAACCCCTAAATGGCATCAGGGAAGCTGCATCAGAGTCTTATGGCTTTTGAGACACTTACTGAGAGGGGAATTTTAATTGTGTTAACTTTCCAGTCAGATACCATAATGAGACTGAGCACAGTTCACTTTCTTAAATATGCTCACTGCTGGCTAGGCTGCATGGCTACCTAATAGAGCAGTGAGCTTATGTAGAATTAGATCTTCTGTTCAAATAAGTTAACTGCCCCTAAATTCATTTGTCTATTGGTTTGCTTGTCTTGGTATAAGACTGGCGAGATTCAATGGCTTCATTATACATTTACAGGTATGGATGGCATCAGGAATCAGAAGCGATCCATAATTGGATCAATTCCTAAAAAAGCAGAGCATAAAAGTGGGAGTGATATAAGGCATTTTCACAGGCAGCCATGAGGTAGTGAAGACGTATATGGTGATATCACAATTCATATGTCCATCCTATTTTTGGAGGCAACAATGAAATGCTACTGGTTCATTCATGCCTTTTGGTCATCGGACAGCTGTTGTGAAGGAGTGTGAAACTCCGCCCATCTGCCTGGACACTGTCATTTGGGTTTTTTACCCTCTGCACATGGTGCAAAGTGTTCTGTGAATGCGCACAGGGTAAAAGAACCCAGGTGGGCGGAGCCTTGTGCTCCCTTCACGACCAGCTCTCTGATGACCAACAGACACGAGTGAACCGGACGTATTTCATCCTTGATTGGAGGCAATAGTCAGGAGGGTTGTGTCATAATGTGGTCGAGCGGTAGGAAAAGCAAGTAGGATGCTTGGCTGCATAGCCAGAGGTATAACAAGCAGGAAGAGGGAGATTGTGATCCCCTTATATAGAGCGCTGGTGAGACCACATTTGGAATACTGTGTTCAGTTCTGGAGACCTCATCTACAAAAAGATATTGACAAAATTGAACAGGTCCAAAGACGGGCTACAAGAATGGTGGAAGGTCTTAAGCATAAATCGTATCAGGAAAGACTTCATGAACTCAATCTGTATAGTCTGGAGGACAGAAGGAAAAGGGGGGACATGATCGAAACATTTCAATATGTTAAAGGGTTAAATAAGGTTCAGGAGGGAAGTGTTTTTAATGGGAAAGTGAACACAAGAACAAGGGGACACAATCTGAAGATAGTTGGGGGAAAGATCAAAAGCAACGTGAGAAAATATTATTTTACTGAAAGAGTGGTAGATCCTTGGAACAAACTTCCAGCAGACGTGGTTGGTAAATCCACAGTAACTGAATTTAAACATGCTTGGGATAAACATATATCCATTGTAAGATAAAATACAGGAAATAGTATAAGGGCAGACTAGATGGACCATGGGGTCTTTTTCTGCCGTCCGTCTTCTATGTTTCTATGTTTCTATGTAACATACCTCAGTTTCTCCCCTCCCTCTGTCAAACCTGTGAATATTTAATGGGATTGTTTAGGGTGGTTAACTTATTTGAACAGAAGATCTAATTCTACCTATGCTCACTGTTCCATGTGCAACTTAGACAGCAGTGAAAAGCTTGTAGCTAGCCATGGACTCTGAGAGTTGTAATTCAGCCCAGCAATCAAGAACAGACCTGGCATTTCTCTCAAAAGATTTCCCCCTTATCTCTTAACTAATTCCGCCTATTGTCTAATCCCACAGTCTGTATACTAGCATTTCATCAGACCACTCAGTACACCTGTAAAGTCTTTAGATAACTTAGAGGTATATTATAAGAGACTATTTGTTCCCTAGAACAGATTTGTGTCAATGTCATGAGGTACAAAGGGACAACATCCACATATATTATGAGCTCAATATAGTATGTGTACAAGCACTTAAGTGCAGGAAACATTTTATAGCAGAAGCTGGACATAAAAAGCTTAAACACATTTTTTTTCTAAATACAACACAGTGATGGAAATCCTTTAAGGGGAGTAACTTCAGGATCCAGACTGGTAGACAAATTAACATAAATCCATAGATATACAAGACATTTGTTCTGCTAAAAATTACAGAAATAACTCTCTAACACAGACCTATTCAAGATACATCTGTCATACTAACTTAGAAACAACATTCACCCTCTACATAGTTCTCACATAATGTAGCAGATGGTTGAATAATGCAAATTTAAAATGATAGCACTATTGTCATGGTCTGTCAGCAAAGTCCTTCAAAATCCAGTATTTTAGTGCTACCAATCACTCCTGACAATCACAGCATTATAGAAAATATCTGTAGAATTTATGTGAAATAGTATTATTATTATGGTTGGTCGCACAATCAACTAGATGTTTAGTCTAGATTGACATTTTTATCTATTTACCAAGTCTTCCCCAATTTGGGGTCAGCAGATATTGTTTGATAGTATTAAATACAGTGATACCTCATCTTACAAACCCCTTGTCATACAAACTTTTTGAGATACAAACCCGGGGTTTAAGATTTTTTTTGCCTCTTCTTCCAAACTATTTTCACCGTACAAATCCAAGCCGCCACCACTGGGATGCCCTGCTTCCGGACTTCTGTTGCCAGCGAAGCACACATTTTTGCACTGCTGGGATTCCCCTGAGGCTCCCCTCCATGGGAAACCCCACCTCCAGACTTCCATGTTTTGTGATGCTGCAGGGGAATCCCAGCAGCACAAAAACGGGCGCTTAACTGGCAATGGAAGTCCGAAGGTGGGGTTTTCCAGTGAGGGGAGCCTCAGAGAAATTGCAGCATCACAAAAACACGGAAGTCCAGAGGTGAGGTTTCCCATGGAGGGAACCTCAGGGGAATCCCAGCAGCGCAAAAACGGGTGCTTCGGCTTGCAAAAGGGGTAAGTTTTGGGCTTGCACGCATTAATCACTTTTCCATTGATTCCTATGGGAAACATTGTTTCGTCTTACAAACTTTTCACCTTACAAACCTCGTCCCAGAACCAATTAAGTTCATAAGACGAGGTATCACTGTATATCATTGCAGGATGTGAGCTGTTCTAGCTAAAGCTGCCTTTTGCAACTGAGGGGAGTTGATTTTGTCAATGCCAAGGATGTTCAAGTGGTACTCCAGATGTTTTGAAATTGCCTCCAAGGTGCCTATTACTATTACAGTGTTGACCAGTTATTGTATTTAGGATGGAGCTTTTCCATACAATTTTCTATCATCCACGTAAAAGAGGTGAGATAGCCTTGCAGATGTTTTGATAGACAGCGTCTGACTTGTTCAGCATTGTTGACAAAGGGATCAATGCAGTGAAAACAGTAATGGTAATAATTAATCCCTTTGAAATATTCCTCTCTTGATATCAATCTCTCTCAGTCTGTCACCACTTACCTTTACTGTATATAAGGCTTCTGATGTTTCTACTGATTCCTTTATTTCCGGGCACTTGATTATCCAGTGATGTGGTAGGGAGTCAAATGATTAATCCAAGTTATATTCAAGTTAGTCTTCCTTCTCTCACAGTTTTTACAATCATTTTTTTTCCATTCAGGAGCTGGTGTTTTGTTTCTGTGCTGTAAGTGCTTCTCCACTTCTGTTCAAGTGGAAAGAGTTTGTTTTCCACTAGGTGCAGTTGTCCCACCAGTTAGCAATTTGAAAATTATTTACAAGTAGGTAATTGGCCTGTAGTTGTCTGCTGTTCCCTTTTTGTTGGATCTTTCATTATCAAGTGGATTTTGACAGATGTTAATCAATATTTAATTTAATGCATACAAGAGAGATTTTGGCAATTTATGGCAAAAAAAATTCTGCGCATGCGCAGAAGCAAAAAAAATCTCACTGAAATCTCACACGGCCATGCATCCTCTCACAATATTTCAATTTTTGCGCATGCACAAATCTCACTTGGATGTGCACACATGCTCCGATCACCCGGAGCAGCGTGCACATCACACTAGTAGCGGCAGTAAGTAGGAACCCCGGACTGATCCTAACACTTAATGAACTCAATCTGTATAGTCTGGAGGACAGAAGGAAAAGGGGGGACATGATCGAAACATTTAAATATATTAAAGGGTTAAATAAGGTCCAGGAGGGAAGTGTTTTTAATAGGAAAGTGAACACAAGAACAAGGGGACACAATCTGAAGTTAGTTGGGGGAAAGATCAAGAGCAACATGAGAAAATATTATTTTACTGAAAGAGTAGTAGATCCTTGGAACAAACTTCCAGCAGACGTGGTAGATAAATCCACAGTAACTGAATTTAAACATGCCTGGGATAAACATATATCCATCCTAAGATAAAATACAGAAAATAGTATAAGGGCAGACTCGATGGGCCATGAGGTCTTTTTCTGCCGTCAGACTTCTATGTTTCTATGTTTCGATGTTAACATATTGTACAAGAACAAATATGGTATCAAATGCATCATTGAAACTTTGTGAGATGACACATGGTGGAAATGTAGCTTTGGAAGGCTACAATTTACTCCAAAGAAACAGATTCAACCAAAGGGGAAGGCTGTGCCTAAAAAACCCCACACCCCATAGAATATGTTATTTGTTTGTTTGTTTGTTTGTTTGTTTGTTTGTTAATTTTGTTGAACATGTATAGGATTGTAGCTTGTATAAGCATAACATAAGTAGTAAATAATGATAAAAGAAGACAATAGGACAGGGATGGTAGACACAATGATGCCTAACCCTAAAAACCTCTTAGAAAAGGGGAGAGGTTGACTGTGGAGAATCTGAGGTTAAAGATTTTGGGGTTTGGGGAAGAAACCACAGGGTCAGGTTATGCGTTCCAGGCATTGATTCACTCTATTGCTGAATATACCTGCACAGAACGTCCTGATTCAGGCTAATTTCCATTCTTTGTGTTTGGGTAATAATAAGAGGAGAAAGAAACAAAAGAGGAACTGACTGGATGAATCCTTTCTGTGTGTCAGATGACCAAACCTTCAAAGAGCAGCACAATAGTAACAAAAATAAATTTCCATGAGCCTGACATCTGCAGAAAATCTATTCCTGACTAAAGTCAAGCTTTTTTCTTTCTCCTCTCTTTCTTACATTTTCTATTGTCATAAGGTAGAAATGGGAGCAAGACAGTCTACAATCTTGGACCAAATTATTACTAAGAGGGAGCAGTTGGTTGGTTGAAGAAAAGTAAAGTGCTTGGAACTTTGGGGAGGAAACTGACCATAATACAGTGGTACCTCATCATACAAACTTAATTGGTTCCAGGAGGAGGTTCGTAAGGTGAAAAGTTCATAAGATGAAACAATGTTTCCCATAGGAATCAATGTAAAAGCAAATAATGCGTGCAAATCCTTCAGGAAAATCCCAAACTTTAGAAGGGAGGCGAACAGAGGGCAGGGAGGAGCAGCTAAAGGGGGCGGGTGGAAGAAGCAAGGGTGAGTGGGAAGGAAGAAAGGCAAGGGGGCGCCCCTCCCTTTTCTTTCTTCAAAAGACACAGTTTCAGTGCCTTTGCAAGCATGCAAAATCTTTACTCCTCCAAGCTGCCCCTCCCTTTTCTTTCTTCAAAAGACACCGTTTCAGTGCTTTTGCAAGCATGCAAAATCTTTACTCCTCCAAGCTGCCCCTCCCTTTTCTTTCTTAAAAAGACACCGTTTCAGTGTTTTTGCAAGCATGCAAAATCTTTACTCCTCCAAGCTGCCCCTCCCTTTTCTTTCTTAAAAAGACACCGTTTCAGTGCTTTTGCAAGCATGCAAAATATTTACTCCTCCAAGCTGCCCCTCCCTTTTCTTTCTTCAAAAAAGGGGAAAAAAGAAACCCCTTCATCCCAGCAGCAGCTGCTTGGGTTAGTAAGGTGAAAATAGTTCGGAAGAAGAAGCAAAAAAATCTTAAACACCGGGTTCCTATCTTGAAAAGTTCGTTAGAAGAGGCGTTCGTAAGATGAGGTACCACTGTACTTGAGTTCATGGTATCTAGGAAAAAGAGAAAATTGAAGATAGTCGTATTTGCACTGTCACCTTTAGAAGAGCTGTTTTGAGAGAACTTTAAAGGAAGATGGATCATATCCAATGACTTGAAATTGTGAAAGAGAAAAGGGTCTAGAAAAAAATGTGGAATCCTGCAAAACAAGATACTAAGGCAGTAGTTCTCAACCTTTCTAATTCCAAGACCCCTTAATACAGTGGTGACCCTCAACCATAAGTTTAGCACCAATTCTTCCAACAGAGCTTTAAGCTGATTGGCAGGAAGGTCACAGGGACACCCACACAGTAAACACCTGATTGGTCGGATTATAAAAATATGTTCCAAGGCACCAGAATAGAAGCTATAGTTCCTAACACCATGGGAAATTTGTCTTTTCCCATGGTCTTGGGCCACCCCTGTGAAACGGTCGTTCGACCCACAAAGGGATCCTGACCCCCAGATTGAGAATCACCATACTAAGGTCTCAATGGAGACAGTTCCTGCTAGAAGGGAAAACGGGAGACAGTGAAAGAGAATAGGGTAGCTACACGGAGCATTCTAAAATACTGAAAAGAGAAAGGAACATGCAGAGAAGACAGAAATATATAGCTCAACAATGATACAAGGCAGCCAGTTATCAGAAACAGCAGGATCTGTGTCAGAAAGGCTAAAGAGAAGAAAGAGCTGAAGTTTGCAGAAATGCCCAAAGTCATCACCATCAAGATCACAAAGGCTTTTTTGAGTATGTCAGGGGTAATTAGTTTAATTTAACTCTTTGAATAAAACTGAAGCTTCAAGGACAATGTAGCTTCACTGTCACAAAATGACAAGGGGGGAATTTGTAGCCATGATGTCTTCCTTAAATGTTGGTGACATTTACAACATCAGGGATGGGGAGAAACATAGAAGACTGACGGCAGAAAAAGACCTCATGATCCATCTAGTCTGCCCTTATACTATTTTCTGTATTTTATCTTAGGATGGATATATGTTTATCCCAGGCATGTTTAAATTCAGTTACTGTGGATTTACCAACCATGTCTGCTGGAAGTTTGTTCCAAGGATCTACTACGCTTTCAGTAAAATAATATTTTCTCACGTTGCTTTTGATCTTTCCCCCAACTAACTTCAGATTGTGTCCCCTTGTTCTTGTGTTCACTTTCCTATTAAAAACACTTCCCTCCTGGACCTTACTTACTTACTTACTTACTTACTTACTTACTTACTTACTTACTTACTTACTTACTTACTTACTTATTTATTTATATTTGTATGCCGCCCCTCTCCGCAGACTGTTAACCCTTTAATATATTTAAATGTTTCGATCATGTCCCCCCTTTTCCTTCTGTCCTCCAGACTATACAGATTGAGTTCATTAAGTCTTTCCTGATACGTTTTATGCTTAAGACCTTCCACCATTCTTGTAGCCCGTCTTTATATCTTTTTGTAGGTGAGGTCTCCAGAACTGAACACAGTATTCCAAATGTGGTCTCACCAGCGCTCTATATAGCGGGATCATAATCTCCCTCTTCCTGCTTGTTATACCTCTAGCTATGCAGCCAAGCATCGTACTTGCTTTCCCTACCGCCTGACTGCAGTATAGGGGATCCCTGAATCCTGTACCCATAGTTGGGGAAGAATTTAACGATAAACATACTGGATGCCCGCTATTCCTCTCTTGCAAAACAGCCTAATATTTTTTTTAATGCAGATTCACCGTCTCCTTCTATCCTTCAGAGTAAATAGACCAGATGATTTCCTCAGATTTTTCTTATTTGTGTAAGCATGAGTTGGCTTTCAGGCTGCTTTATCTCACCCCACCTCTCACATGCTCTGTACTCTCTTATCCCCTATCATTATGCTTCTATAATTGCTCTTGCTCTTTTTTTAATCTCGTTTCTCCTTGGCCCCACAAGTCCCTGCACTGAAGACCTTGAAGCTTTCAAGGCTTTTAGCTGATGCCAGCAGACATGTTTCTCCAGGCTTGTCATAAAACTGCTGGTCCATGAAGGAGAGCAAGGGATACATCTGAGAGAAAGGAGAGCGGAATAAGAAACTAAACAAGTAAGGAATATAATGGGGGAAAAGTGAACCATGCTAACATGCCGGTAATAACAAGTTGCGGTGTGGTATTAGACATCAGTTACAGTGGTACCTCCACTTAAAAACTTAATTGGTTCCATGACCAGGTTCTTAAGTAGAAAAGTTTGTAAGTAGAAGCAATTTTTCCCATAGGAATCAATGTAAAAGCAAATAATGTGTGCAAACCCATTAGGAAAGAAATAAAAGCTTGGAATTTGTGTGGGAGGAGGAGGAAGAAGAAGAGGAGGAGGAGGAGGAGGACAGTCGCTGCCCAGAGTGAAGGGAGTGTTTCTTTTCTCTGGGCGCTGACAGTGGTTTATTCCCTCTCCAAGCGCCCAGAGAAAGGAAAACGCTCCGTTCGCTCTGGACTGCCAAAGCCTCCTTAAGCACCACCGAAAGGCTCCTCTGACAGCCCAGAAAAGCCCGAGATGGCCAGGATTAAAGGAGGAATGGTAGGAAACTGGCTGGGCCTTCGTTCCACTCTCAAATTTCCTGTGAATTTTTTCTGGGCTCGGGTTCTTAAGTAGAAAATGGTTCTTAAGAAGAGGCAAAAAAATCTTGAACGCCCGTTTCTTATCTAGAAAAGTTCTTAAGTAGAGGCGTTCTTAAGTAGAGGTGCCACTGTATAAGGGATCTGACTAGATCAGAATCATATTATTATAACATCAAAACCACATTTTTATGCACTATTTTTATGCACTACTCTGTGGTTTCTTCCCCAAACCCCAAAAACCTCAACCTTAGATTTGTCTACAGTCGACCTCTTCCTGTTTCTAAAATGTCTGTAAGGGGGATGCATAAGTGCATCACTGTGTCTACCATCCCTGTCCTACTGTCCTATTGTCCTCTTTTATCGTTACTTTTTATTTATGTTATGTTTTTACAAATTACTACTATCCTATACATGTTTGACAAATAAATAAATAAAATAAACAATCATTTTTCAGATTGATTCTTTCTATAAGTTAAATGAGGGTGAGAAAGAGCATTTCTAAAACCTTTATTTATTTATTTATTTATTTATTTACTTACTTACTTACTTACTTACTTACTTACTTACTTACTTACTTACTTATTCCAATACACAATGAGGGTTTTAGTGGGTATATATCTACATACACATAGTAAAATACATGATGAAGGTTATAGAGGAGATACTCAAAGTAAAATATGTCTAAGAAATAATAGAAAAGAAGGTATAGTAATAGAACATATCAATGAAAGAATAGAAGAAGAGATATAAGGAATAGAAGAAAGGTATAGGAGATATAGGAGAGCAATAGGACAGGGGACGGAAGGCATTCTAGTGCACTTGTACTCACCCTATGGAATGCATAGTTGTTTTTCCAGTAATACAGGGATCTTGGGTCGTCCTCAAAAATGTAAGAGTATATTATATGTTCTCAAGGGCATTTAGGCAGCAACTGCTATATAAGGCACTACGGTGGGGGTAGCTTTCATCATGGGATTGCTGCTTAATAACAAATAGAATATAGCAAATGTCATTCTCTTCAGAAGGTAAGAAGCAGGCATCTTTTTCATAACAAAAGAAATTCTTGCTGCTGTGTTTGCAAGAATTCTAAGATCAATTTCCTGCCTGCAAATGTGGATAATCTCTTTCTTGCAGCACATTTTATTGCATTCGTTTCTTTAAAAAAAAATTAGAACTTTCCTTTCTCCATAACTTTGGGTTACAGCTTCTATTCTCCCATCACCCCTTGATGCTTGCTGGCTCTTAATAGATTTTACCACCCATTTTATCCAAGAATCAAGACTAGACAATATCCTAAGGCCAATTTAGAAAACCTCCCCAGCTTGATTTTTGCTGCTCCAGTTAATAGTGTGTACTTTCCCTTAGCAGGGTCCTCTAGATAAATTGATAATACTGCCATTTGAAATATATTGTACCCAGCAGCACACAGAAGCTACAGCCATTCTAAAGGTTCATCATAGAAACAGCTGGAGGGTATGGATTTCGGAGAGACAAAGAACAGGAAGATAAGTTGGAGAATATGCACTACAGTGTACACTGTTTGTCTCTCTTTGAAAAATACTGGCTAAAAGCAGGGCAAAGTCTGGGGTGACCCAGGTTCACACCAAGGGTTCAGCTTTGAATGATTCTGCATTAGCCCGGCCTACTGCACAGATTGTGGTGCAGGAATTGTTGGGCAGGGAAGGAAAAGAAGTAGAAGAAAGCAGATCTATGCTTGCTGCCAGTGAAGGGCTACCAAAATTTTACTACCACACCGGCTTATGCAGGATGCCTTGCATTTTCTTTCAACCTCTTTCAGTGCAAATTGGGTGCTCTGGGGTGGAGCTCCATTTTTGCTACCCCACTGTGTTTCCCCCGTCCGGGCAGTAGCCCACCCCTGCTTGCTGCTGTACTTTTGTAGGAAATGTAGACTGTAAGTCTAGCAAGCAACCTGAACCAATTAACAATGGGAGGTGGGGATAGAGATTTCATATAGCAAGATTCCATATAGCAAGTGGGAATATTGAGCATAACAACCAAGTATGCTAAACACCTATGGAGATTCTCAATCAAGGTCATTAGATATCCCAAAGGTGCTTTTTCCAAAAGGCAACTGGACTTGGATGGGGGTTTTGTTTTTGTTTTTTTAGTTGTTTGAAAACATTTCAAATAACCAGGAGAAGAGCCTTCTCTGTGGCGGCCCCGACCCTCTGGAACCAGCTCCCCCTGGAGATCAGAACTGCCCCCACCTTCCTTGCCTTTCGTAAAGTTCTTAAGACCCATCTCTGCTGTCAGGCATGGAGGAACTGAGACATCTCCCCCGGACTATACAGTTTATACATGGTATGTTTGTGTGTATGCTTGCTTTTAATAATGGGGTTTTTAGTGTTTTTAAAATTATTAGATTTGTTCTTACATTGTCTTTGTTATTGTTGTGAGCCGCCCCGAGTCTATGGAGAGGGGCGGCATACAAATCTAATTATTAATAATAATAATAATAATAATAATAATAATAATAATAATAATAATTTCAGTTCTCATCCAGGAAGGCTCTTTATTTCTGAATGGAAATAGCTTCTTGGATGAAAAGTGAAACGTATTCAACCCCCAAGAAAGTCCAGTTGATTTTTGGAAGAAGTACCTTCAGGACAACTGTGGAATTGTGGATGGATTGACAGAATGGAGCTGCAGTGTGAGAAGTAAACCTCAGAAGAAAATGGCAAAGCAACATACAGTAAACGTTGTTAAGGATCATGAAAGACAGTATACAAAGGGACATAATCTGGAACAGCTGACAGCCAGTGATTATCAGAACATAATAAAATATCTTGCCAGCCAAGATGGATAAAACAATAAGGATGGATAGTGGAGAAATTTATAAGACTACTGAAGAAGTGCACAGGAGAAGGCAACTAGAACTAGAATTGAACTTGAGACCTTTCAAGAAAGCCCAGAAGACAACATATAATTTAACACCAAATATCCCCAGGGTTACAAATTATTATGTTTACAAAGATGCTCAAGGAATTTTAAATTCAACGGAACAACTGAAATAGCCAGAGGAAGATTCAGTTACTTTTAAAGGAAGAAAGGACTAGAGGCCAATTGATACAGTATGTCTGTCATATTCCCTTTGCAATGAGAATAGGCCAAATAGTAAATCCATAGATGGAGAATTTTTTATTTTCTACAAGACAGTATTTTTCTCCAAGAAGCTTGGTTGATTGGAAATAATGTGATAGCATTCCTTGACTATGGGTATTTTTACAAATGGGTCAAGAAAGATCAAAAGATGGGACATAAAAAGGGTGCTTAAAGAGCCTAACCATCGTACACCTTGATCTAGAAATTATGGAATATGTGAAATTCAAATGCTGAGACTAAAATCTCAAGGGACAATGTCACCCGACAACAAGTAAGTTGGGATAACCTGAAAGAGACATTATTTTATATGTTTCATCATCCTACAAGAGCAGGTTTAATTATTTCTGGGGATTATAATGCTAGAATTGGCTCAGGTTTGTAAATATGGAACTGAAAGGGTAAAGGCTTTTTTTTAAAATCAAAGATAATTTTCTTCTAGTTTCTATTTCACATGACAGGATCCAAAACAAATGTGGACTAGAATTACTTTTTATGTTGCTATTCTGTTTTATATTCCTATATAAAACTTTTTATATTGCTATACTGTTTTATATTGTTGTTTTATATTCTGTCACATTGCTTGTTCACAACCAACAATCCGAAAGGAGTTGGCCGGCTTAAAAATGTAATAAAAATTTAAATCAGTGCTTCTCAAATAGTGGTGCGGGCCCTCCTGGGGGAGCGCGGAGCGATGCCAGGGGACGCATGACCCCGAGAATGTGCTCTTTTTTGCCCCAGGGAGGGGCGGGTATTTGCACTGAACAATAGCATACCGCACAGAGCAGGAGATATGAAATGCAGATAACTAACCCTTAAGAGACATCATGGAAAAATATTTAACAGGATGAAAAGAAAGGAGGAAAGAGACGGAGATAATGAGACAAATGTAAGTCTCCTGAAAGCTAAGACTAGGAAATATGATGACACGTATGTAGCCCTTGGCTTCACTGTAACTACAGTGGGAGATGAGGAAAGACTGGTATGTTTACTGTCTCTAAAAGGGTGGCAGCAGACAACATGAAGCCAAACAAAGTAAGGTGTCACTTAAACACATTTCACGCCAATCACGCTGATAAGCCACTTGAGTTTTTTTCAGCAAAACCTGCCAAATATTGCAAACAATCATGCTGGCAGAGAGCTGGAGAGGGGCACAAAATATTTACTTCTTCTTGGGGGGGGGAAGAATAACAGAAAAGAATTGAGAAGCACTGGCTTAAATTAATGTATAAATTACAAATGGCCAGTTTACATGGATAACAATGGAATCAAGCCATGGTGGCACAGTGGTTAGAGTGCAGTACTGCAGACTACTTCTGATGACTGCTGGCTACCTGCAATTTGACAGCTCAAATCTCATCAGGCTCAAGGTTGGCTAAGCCTTCCATCTTTCCGAGGTCAGTAAAATAATAATAATAATAATAATAATAATAATAATGATGATGATGATAATAATAATAATAATAATAATAATAATAATAATAATAATAATGGCTTACAAGTGGAACACTCAAAAAGGAGACAGAAGGACTAATACTGGCGGCACAAGAACAGGCCATTAGAACAAATGCTGTCAAAGCCAGAACTGAAAAATCAACAGACGATCCAAAGTGCAGACTCTGTAAAGAAACAGATGAAACAATCAATCACATACTCAGCTGCTGCAAAAAGATCGCACAGACTGACTACAAGCATAGACATGATGCTGTGGTACAGATGATCCACTGGAACTTGTGCCGGAACTACCATTTACCAGTGGCAAAGAACTGGTGGGATCATAAGCCCGAAAAAGTGGTTGAAAATGAGCAAGCAAAACTACTGTGGGACTTCCGACTTCAGACTGACCGAATTCTGAAGCATAACATACCAGACATCCTGATTGTGGAGAAAAAGAAAGTATGGATCATCGACATCGCAATCCCAGGAAACAGCAGAATTGAGGAGAAGCAGCTAGAGAAATTAGTGAAATACGAAGATCTAAAAATCAAGCTGCAACGACTCTGGCATAAACCAGTGAAAGTGGTCCCAGTGGTACTTGGCACGCTGGGCGCAGTACCAAAGGATCTCAGCGGACATTTGAAAACCATCGGAATTGACAAAATCTCCATCTGTCAATTGCAAAAGGCCGCTTTACTGGGATCGGCAAACATAAATCGCTGCTACATCACGCAGTCCTAGGTGCTTGGGAAGCACCCGACTGGTGATGAAATACGAAATCCAGCATACTGATCTCGTTTCCTGTGTTGTACTGATATAATAATAATAATAATAATAATAATAATAATAATAATAATAATAATAATAATTTATTAGATTTGTATGCCACCCCTCTCTGCAGACTCGGAGGATCCAGATTGTTGGGGGCAATAAATTGACTCTAAACCACTTAGAGAGTGCTGTAAAAGCACTGTTAAGTGGTATATAAGTCTAAATGCTATCGCTATTGCTATCAACTTGGAGTTCTAATACATCAGTCAGCCACAGAAGGGAGTATTGCTTTTCATTATATATTCATATCACCCTCAATAATTCCAGTTGCACTGTATTTTAATATTATACATTGACCAAAGTAATCACTTTCCACTTTGATTCAGATGTAATGTGGATATGTGGAAATGGCATTGGACCAGAATACCTCCGGAACCGCCTTCTACAGCATGAATCCCAGCGGCCGATAAGGTCCCACAGAGTTGGCCTTCTCCGGGTCCCGTCAACCAAACAATGTCGTTTGGCGGGCCCCAGGGAAAGAGCCTTCTCTGTTGCGGCCCCAGCCCTCTGGAATCAACTCCCCTCGGAGATTAGAATGGCCCCCACCCTCCTTGTCTTTCGCAAGTTACTCAAGACCCACCTATATCGCCAGGCATGGGGGAATTAAGACATCTCCCCCAGGCTTTCTTATATTTTATGTTTGGTATGTATGTGTTGTATGGTTTTTAAATTGTTGGGGGTTTTTAATGTAATTTTATTGTTAGATTTGTTCCATTGTTATACTGTTTTTTATTGTTGTTGTGAGCCGACCCGAGTCTTCGGAGAGGGGAGACATACAAATCTAATAAATTGAATTGAATTGAATTGAAATAGTGTAGCACAAGACAGTCATAATATAAAAGCTGCTACAAAGAATCAGAAACAATTAAAGAGGACATCCCCTTGGCTAAAGTTGTAAGATCAATGCTATAGCCCAACAATGCAATAGCAGAGGGTCACATTTTTTCAGAAACCTGAAAATGTAAATATCAGTGGGTGGGAATGTGGGTGGGAATCTTAAACCACTGGTGTGTAAATCATGGCAAGGAAAAAGGACTGTAACCAGAGCCCCACGGCTTAATTTCAGATTAAGGAACTGATTAGATAAGTGAAACAAATTATAAAGAATAAATCAACTGGCAAAATAGATTGTTGTGTTTACAAAATACTGATGAAAAATTCTGGGAACTAATTTCCCAAGGCCAAAGGAGCGCAGATTTCATCTAAATTTCGAAAATAAATTTGAGGATATTAGAATACCAAGTCAGCAGTTAATAATGGGTACAGATATATTAAAAACATAATTAAAATAACCCCCAATCACTGTTGCAGAAGTTAAAAGAATAATTTCACAACAGGCAGCTGGCAAAGCCCAGGGAGAAGATATGTTACTGCCAGAATTTTTTAAGACATTCCATGATTGATGGGCTCTTACGCTTATGTCCTTGTTTACTTGTACCAATGCCATGGGAGCAAATCCTTGTAGACTGGAAAATAGTGTAGCAATTTCAATATTTAAAAAGGGACATTCCACGACCTCTCTAACCTTCACCCCATAAGACTTATTGACACAGAGTGAAAGTTATATACAAGGTATATTATAAATAGATTTATTGATTGGAGTCATAGATAGGCAGATAATAGCAGAAGGATAGGCAGGCTTAAGAAAGGGAAAAGGTACTATAGATCAGTGTGTCAGTTTAGAACATTTGATTCACAAATCATGTACACTGAGAGCATATGCACCAAGACAAATTCCTTGTGTGTCCAATCACACTTGGCCGAAAAAGAATTCTCTTCTCTTCTCTTCTCTTCTATTCTATTCTATTCTATTAACGGTCCCACAAAATGACTTTATGCATTTATTGATATATTTTCTGCCTATGATAAATAAATAGAGGAAAATTATGGGGGAAGTTTTAATTACTGATATAGATAATTAGCCAATATAAAATTACCTAATGTTTAAATAGGTTATGTAATACAGTACAGTATTATTATTATTATTATTATTATTATTATTTATTAGTTTTGTATGCCGCCTCTCTCCATAGACTCGGGGCGGCTTACAACAATACTGTATAATGCAAATAATATGAAGGCACTTACATACAAGTACAGATAAATCGCAATGGCTCCTTAACAAAGCAGTTTAAAATCACAAAATGTGCCTACCAGGGCTTCACACTGGCTCTCTTCCTCTTTAAGTTTTATATGAACAACACTGTAGAAGAGCTTAATAATCCTTCTTTTTATGTTCCATCAATTAGAAATTGAAAGTCCCAATACATAGAGATGTTATGGTACTGATGGCAACAATAATTGGAATAAGAAGGATTCCGACAGCGTTTGTAATACTTACACAGATTATTCCAAAACCAACTAGTATAAATAGTATATATAACTAGTATAATAACTAGTATATAGACTTAAGAGGTCTGTAAGGGACGTGCATAAGTGCACCAATGTGCCTACCATGCCTGTCCTACTGTCCCCATTTATTTGTATCAATTTCCTGTGTTCGTGTCCATGTTTATACTTATATGTGTTATTTGTACATGTTATAAATAAATGAATGAATGAATGAATGGATGGATGAATGAATGAATATTTGCTAAGAGACCAAAGAGATATCAATGAACCTTATATGATAAGGAAATAGAACAAGTGAGGTCATTCAAGCATTTGGATATCCATTTTACTGAAATAATATACCACTCAAAAAAATAAAGGGAACACTCAAATAACACATCCTAGATCTGAATGAATGAAATATTCTCATTGAATACTTTGTTCTGTACAAAGTTGAATGTGAAATTGATTGTCAATCAGTGTTGCTTCCTAAGTGGACAGTTTGATTTCACAGAAGTTTGATTTACTTGGAGTTATATTGTGTTGTTTAAGTGTTCCCTTTATTTATTTATTTTAGCAGTTTATAATAAAAAATATACATAGATAACATCATGCACTGATGATGTTACCTAGTTTGGTAATGAAACATCTGCAATAAAGCCACCAAGCTTAGAGAGCACTAAGCACATGTAACATCAGCAAGAACAATGGCTGTGAGGTTAATCGGAGCCATTTGCTCCTTCTTCTACTCAAAAGAAACCTGGCTAGTACAGTCTGGACAACAATCTCACAGTTGACATACCAAGCCCCAATATGAGATTTCTAAACTAAAAGAATTAGAGGTGGTCCAAAATAAATCCAGGAGATCAATCTTAATCTTAGCCAAGTGGTATCGATCTTCCAATGATCCCATTCCCTGATACACACTTTCATACAACTTCACTTTCAGACAATGTCAACAGCCTGTTTGAATAGAAAATATAAAGGGTTAATAATTGCACAGCGTTTATGCATTTGTAATAATTCACACGAGGAACATTTGATCCATTACTAACTACACTGTGAATTATATCAGAAACCAAGATCTACATTCATCAAGCTTTTGTTAATCCAACTGAATCGGTCTAGCATAGAAAAATAAGAAAAATCGTATTTCTTGCTGACTAATATAGAGGAAGATGTAACAAAGCCAGTTGCATTGTTTGCAATGGCCACAAGGAAGATGTGAAAGCAGATGTTGACAGATAGTGCTGTTAATATCAGAATGGATATATTGAACATATGGATTGTTGCAATTCTGTATGAATTCTGATCAAACTTATGGTTGCAATTACATGTACTAATACAAAAACCAAGTTTATTCATTAGTTGCAAATGGATAAAGTTAACACAACCAACTCTAAGCACTTTAAATAAGGTTTTTGGATTGCCTATCATCCTGAGCTGAAGCACAGTAGCTGGCCCAAGGTCACCCTCCTGGCTTTGTGCCCAAGGCAGGATTGGAACTCATGGACTCCCAATTTGTAGCTGTAAATATGTTTGTAACTGGCTGTCAAACACCATAATAAGGATATTCTAAATACCCATACTTAGATCCTGCCTCAGGATCCTTCTAAAGAAGGGGCTTAAGAACTGAAACTGAGGAAGTCCTGAGGTGTGGACAATATTCTAATTATTTTTCTTGCTAGTTCCATTTTTTGCTCTTTTGCTGCACAACATAATCCATCAGCCTGATTAGCTTCAAGGCAGGATTAGACAGATTCATTGATGCCAAGTGTATCAGTGTTATTGAAACGGATGTCCAAGTGCCGTCTCTATGTTGGTTGAGGTAGTCAGAATTCCCTTGGGTACCATTTGTTGGGAATCAATTGAAATGGAGGGTTTTGCCTTCTCTTTCTGCTCAAGATCCCCATGTACAATTGGTGGGCCACTTTGTGACACAGAATGCTGGGCTCGATGGGCTTTGGCCCAATTCAGAATGGCTCTTCTTATGTTTTATGTTCTTTGGTCCCCTGAATACATTACACTGCGTATTCAGAATTTTTATTTTCCTCCATAGAACATAGGCTATGTTAAAAGGTTTAAAAATAATAATAAAAGAAGTTCACCTAGCCCTAGGCATGACAAACATTGCTCATGCAACCTGAATCTTTCTTCAGCAAAGGAAATTGTCTAAAACAAGTTTTGTCCCTGTAAACTGTCCTCTTTCATGTTTCCTATGGGTTCAGAGATATACCAGTATTTGCATTCTTCCTGAAAGGCAAGAAATTTTAATTGGGGGTCAATGCTAGAGGTCAGGGAGACCTTGACCTTGAATGAGGGAAAAAAATTATAGCCTTAATTTCATTAACCTCTGAGATTTACCTGATCTTGTTATTGATGAACAAAGAAGCACAAATATTACTGTGGTATATATTGTATTTATTTGTTTGTTTGTTTGTTTGTTTGTTTGTTTCGTTATTAAGTTTAATTGTCCAATTATTTAAATGATTCAGTTAAATATTTCCATAGCTGTCTGTGATCACAATTGCTTCATAAAATGACCAATACTTTCTGCATTTCAAGGGGAGAGGCAGATTTCACTGGACTCTCAGAAAGGT
This sequence comes from Erythrolamprus reginae, assembly GCF_031021105.1. NCBI lineage: Eukaryota > Metazoa > Chordata > Lepidosauria > Squamata > Dipsadidae > Erythrolamprus > Erythrolamprus reginae. The sequence goes on along the minus strand of NC_091950.1, from coordinate 143,522,817 downwards.
CCATGGGTCAGAAAGAATTATAACCCCAGCTTCAGAGTAAAGGTAAAGCCAGGATAAGATGAAACCTTGACTATAATTTTCAAGTCACAAGTTTCAAAGAGCCAGCAAGGACACACTGTCCGTGACATTTCGCAAATTTCCCTTGGAGTGGCACCTGGCGAGGCTTAAAATTGTGCATCTGAAAGAAGGCGTTTGCTGACTGCTGTGCCCCCCTAAGATTCAGCTGGCGGGCATCCTATCTGCCTTCTGAAGTCCATTTTCACACAGGAAGTTCCTTTGCAACCTAGCAGGGATCTTGAAAGAAAAACCAATTAACAGCCACCCAAGGGAGGTACACCAAGCTCTTCTTTGGAAGGCTTGTGTCAGCTGTCTACCCATCAGGTGATCTGCAAAGATAGCAACCATAAAACATACATGAAACCACCCCTAGGAAGTGCCAAAGACCCCTACAGAGAAAGAAGGAAACAGATCCCTGTAAGAGGGTAGAAGTGGTGGGGAGGGAAAAAAATAAATAACTACAGTAATCCAAGGCACCAGAGTGAGCAAGTGGTTAACAGTTAACCCCATTGTTGGGAAGGAGGATGGGGAGGTTAGGAAGGCAGATAATGCAGCTGTTAGGGCAAAAAATGTCTCCAGGCAAAGGCAAGAGCTGTGTGCCAGGCAAGACTATTCCTTCTCAAACTCATCTGCTGCGAGCAGATACAAGCAATTGCCTCTTGAGAGCTAACAGGGAGAAACTGCTTCCCTGGCATCTCCTCTTTATTCCTGGTTCCTCCCCACCCACCCGTTTCTCTGCTTCTGTGTGCGTGCATGTATGCTCTGGCATGTCCCTGTCTGATCTTTTTCTACCCACGTCTGTCTCCCAGCTTCCCAGCCGCCCCCTTCGTCTGCCCGGTTCTGCTTTCCCCCCACTTCAGAATGCCTGTCCTCCCTCTCTTGTCTCTAGGATCTTGTGGGCGCATTTTAAAAAAAACTGCATCCATTGCCTCCTGCCCACCCACCCCTCGCACTCCACCCCGCCCTGGCCACTGCCTCCCTGCCTCAGCTCAGTGGGGTCTGCAGCCCCTCCGCTCTCCTGTTGCTCAGAGATGAGGAGGCAGTTGCTAAGAGACAGAGAAACGTCAGTACCTGGCCCTCAAGGAAGAAAGAGAGAGCGAAAGAAAGAAGGGGGAAGGAGGTGGGAAAAGACCTGGTTGGAATCTCTCTCTCTCTCACACACACACACACACACACACACACAAGCAGAGGCTGCAATTCAAGGAGAGGCTGAAATTTCCTCGGTGTCCTTATTTCCAAGGAGGCAAGAAAGATTCCATGGAACGGAAAGGCTATTCTGGCAGGAAGCAGAGGCTTCTCTGATGGATTAAGGCAACGCTTTATTTTTAAAAAAGAAACATCTTCGGCTGAGAGTAAGTAATTATATTTGCTGGTGAGATGAAACTGAAGGGATGAGAGGGGGTGGGGTGAAAGTGGGGCCGCTTGCTAGGAGGCCCTACAACATTTTTGTTAAGGAAAGTAAGATTTCTGGGTTCGGAAATGTGAGCAGGGCGTGTCTTAGCAGGTGAGGATATGTGTACCTCCCAAGGGTCCAGGGAGGAGAGGAAGGGCAAGGAGATGAAAAGAAAGGCTGCTTGCACGAAAGCATGTGGGGATGCCAGCTCAGCAGAGAAGGGGTTTTTTTGGATAAATTGTGTGACTTGCTTGATCTTCAAAAGATAAGGGAGGGGAAGGAGGACGGGGGCTATTGCAAGGAAAAGATGACCATGGAAAGAGAGAGCATTGCAAAGAAAAGGGAAGAATGAAAAATGTGACATGTGAACTCCTGCCCCAAGCGTGCCCAAAGGATGGAAAGAGATAGAGGGATTCCGAAGCACAGCACCGGTCCTTTAATGGAAAAATAGAAACCAGATTTCTCTCTTGGTATGGAGTAACTCTCCAAACTGCTTCATAGCTGCAGAAGGAGAAGCCTCAGAAGACCTCATGGATGGGCGGTGCCCTTCAGCTGGGCCCCGAACTATAGGAAGTAACTGGAGGTTATTTTGACACAAGGTTGAGTGCAATCCCAGCACCATTACAAAATGTTTGAGGTTTAACCTGAGCCTCCCTTATTTTCTACTTTAAAGTAGGGGGTGGTCCTACTTGGGGATCAAGTTCAAAAGGTCTGGGGTCCTGTACAATAGTAGAATAGCAGAAAAGGAATAAATTAAATTGAGTTTCAATAATTCATTCCCATTCTCTCTCTCATTCACTTGCTTTTACCTGCCATCCCTCAATTGGGTTGAACAAATGCTGATTTGTGGTGTGTTTGAGAAGAAAGCACTAAACAAATCATCAGGTGAACAACTCAAGTTAGAAGTCTTCCAGCCAGCCTAGTGATTTAATTTTCCTTTCATCTTATTTATTTATTTTATTTTTATTTATTTATTTATTTTCCAATACAAATTGAAAGTTAAGGAGAATAAAAACATGTAGTAGTAAATACCAGGGAAGGGATAGAAGAAGAGATATGAGAATAGAATCTTCCATCATGGCCCGGATGGCAAAGTTCCATAAACTTTGCCATTGAGTAAAACCACCATGTTCAAGGAAGATTAGCTACCAGATAGTTTGTTTTAGAGCTAGGTACTCCCTTTCCTAGTGAAATTTAGTGTTATTTCCAGGAACGGTCTCATATAGACTCCTTCCCATTTCTCACCTTTTGGAATGATTGATTTCTGACTTCCCACAGTTATAAACCACATCTCAGGTCATTTATAATGGACTTGTAAAGTTAAGAAAGAGGTGGATAACTGAATAGTTTAAGGCAGCTTTCATCGACCTCATGCCTTTCAGATGTGGGGGGAGTAATGGATGTGGAATCTAACTCAGCTGGCTTCACACTGAACTACAATGCTTTTCCTCCCTCTCAGCCAAAGCTGAATATATTTACTTCCTTGAAGATAAATTCACTCTTCAGCCAAACAAGCAGTGCCTCAGCATTCTTTCTTCTTCCCACACATCTTGGTCCAGTGCTACAGTAAATGCATTAACAGCTGTACATTGAGAAAATTGTGTGGGGTTCCAAGAATGATGTTTACAATAGAAGACAAAGAGTAGGGTCTCCAGCAGTGATTTGGGAAGAAAGCGGAGCATGTGCATTACTATAAAAACAGATGGCAAAGGGAGAGTTATGTTGAATGCACAAGGGGTATATGATCCCCACTTTGATCTTCATTATATTTCATTGACAGGTTCTCCTGGAAGAACTAGGAAAAGACCAAGCTTCAAGGACAGCATTACACTCCTTCTCCTGACCCTTATTATTTGGAAAACATGATTGTTCTTGGCATACAGCTTCCAGCTTAGTTTTTCAAGTTAGGCACAACATGGATTCATGTACCTATTTCAGTGGCTCTAATTCTGAAGGGCGGAATCTGCTCCTAAAGTGAAAGATAATGGCTAGCCAGCTTCTCAGGCAAGTAAAAATTTGGACTGCTAAGAGGCTCCTCATCTCCAGCCTTAGTTTCTCCTGACCTTTCCAAGGGGGACTCACTTGGAAGTTTAATCCTGTTTAGCAGCAGCTTATCAAGAGGATCTCCTCCAGACATTAGCTTTTTGGGAAACAGAAAAAGGAACAGCCGTAGGCAGCTGTTTCATTTATTTTAATAATACCTGAATGGTTCCAGGAGAAGTTCCTTCCAGTCTGGTAGAACTGCAGGTAGAATTACTGAGACTGCAAAAAGCAGTGACCTGATTATATTTTTCTAGTGCAATGGGAACCGTCTGCAAGGAATCAGCAAGTTATCTCTCCAGCACACCAATACAAAATAAAACACACTAAAAAGGAAGCACATTTTATCTTAATTCAAGATCCAGAGATCTAGCGATCAGCAGATCCTAGGTAAAAGTTATCAGCTTTGTTTACATTTTTATTATAATCTTTTAACTTCTAGATAGAAATTACATATGCATGTACGCAGGTAGATTACACTCAATTTCCTACAGGAAAACGTTATTCAGGAAGCTACCAAAACTTGTCAGCTTCTCACTTAGTTAGAACTCTTTTATGGTCCTATAAGTGCCTCAAGATCTGACAAACGTGGGTACAGTGCTCCACGTTTCTGCAGCCATAATGTAGCAGGTTTTTTGTCAGTAATTCCCATTGGTTGGATTGTGTCTCCACCCATTGCTGCCCCTTCTTGATTGGCCTCTCTTGGCCATGTAGCTTCCACCCTGCCAAAATGAGTGCAGACTGTGTCCAGCTGGGAGGAGAGCAGTTTGTACCCCATTGCTCTCCTGCCATGATATTAAGCCCTTTCCTTGTAGCAGTGGTAGTAGTCTTTGCCAGTGCTGTCACTGGTTGCCCAGTTCTGTGCACATGCCGCAACCAAGCCGTGGATTGCAGTGGACTACGACTGTTTTCAGTCCCACCAGATCTTCCATTGGACACCAGAAACCTAAGCTTGGCTCACAACCACCTCACAAGCATCCCTCCTGGATACCTTACCTGCTACCTGGAGTTGAGAGTATTGGATTTGCGGAACAACTCCCTTGTTGATCTACCAGTTGGACTCTTTTCGACATCTAAGCACCTTTCCCACTTGGACTTGAGCTACAATAACTTGACTCAGGTGGTGGCTGATATGTTCCAGGAAGCCTACAGCCTGGTACATGTTGACTTAAGCCACAACCCTTGGCTGAAGAAGATAGACCCCCAAGCTTTCCAAGGCTTGGTCCAACTACGTGCGCTTGACCTCAGCTATGGGGCTCTGTCTTTCCTTAGCCTTGAAGCCTTAGAAGGTCTCACTGGCCTGGTGACTCTTCACATTGGAGGCAATCCCTGGATATGCAGTTGTACCATGGAGCCACTGCTGAAGTGGTTGAGAACTAGGATCCAAAGATGTATGTCAGGTAGGTGACATTAAATGATTATCCAATTCTTGGATTTATTGCTAATTGCGTCACTTATCTTGTTGCGAAGTCTTTATTCATTTGTTGATCAAGTTTAGATAGTCACCCATCTCATTGAAGGCAAGTCTGGGCAATATGCCACAAACCACAAATACAACCACATTAAAAAGAACCCCATAGATATAAATAAATAAAAGATCACCTAAACAGTAAATATTACTAAATACAGACATAAAAACCCTAGGGAATAAAAATAGCCAGCTCAGCAATGGAGCCATCTAAGCATGTCTTAGAGATAGAGCTAATCTAATTTGGGAGGAGGGAAGGACGATAGGGAATGTTCCATAAAGCAAATGTCATGGTAGAGAGGATTTGTCTCCTGGGACCCATCAAATGTAGATCCTAGCTGAAAAGATCTCTCATTCCTTTCTGAAAGATCTTTCAGGGCAGAGTATTAAACTTTCATCTGAAGTATAAGAGAAATATCTTCTTGTCTCAAAGATAATATGATAAAGATTATTAAACAGGTAATGGGATTTTAATTCAGGTGAAATGCCAAGAGTTTCAGAAATGTGTAAACGTGTGTGTAGATTTTTGGAGCTTCAAACGTTCTCTAAGTAATGAACATTACATGTGAATATATGTCTATACCGAAAAACGTAAGTATTTCAGGTATACATTTAATGTATATGTTATATTATAAAATAGTTATCATAATATGTCTTGAATGAAACAACTCAGTCTAATAATAAAAATAAATATCAAATGATACACACACGTTATAAGGATATTAACATTTATTAAATTTATATAACTGGCCCTCTCACATAAAGCATCTTGGGTCTTTAACACAATTAAAACATCAATGAAATAAAAATTGCAGTAGAAAAATTGCATCGGAAAACAAAAGAAGGATAAACTAAGTTTGTCAGTTAATTTGTTGGTAACAAATTCATTCATTTTTCACATTCAATCACCTCCAAGGAGAAAAAGTCAAGTACTTAGAAGCTTTATAAAAGGCCAAATAGTATGGGAGTAATCTAATCTCAAAAGACATGGTTTTTCTGATACAGGAACGCTATATTTCCTGAGTCTGCCAACTGACATGCTTTAATTGACAGGACCTGGCACATGAACCTGCTGCCAGATCTGATGGTGCAGGTAATGAGAGAGAGAGAGAGACTGCAAATATTCTACACTATATAAGTGCATAAAAGTGACAACCAGCCTCTTAGACAAGACTCAAAATCTTATTAGGGACATGGGTGTACCAAGCCAGATCCTTAATTGTTCATAATGCCACATTCTGGACCATTTGTAGCTTCTAGATCACTGTTTCTCAACCTTTCTAATGCCACGACCCCTTAATACAGCTCCTCATGTTGTGGTGACCCCCAACCATAAGTCTAGCACTAATTGTCCCAACAGAGCTTTAAGCTGAATGGCAGGAAGTTCAGAGGGATGCCCCCACTGTAAACGCCTGATTGGTCGGATTGTAAAAATAGAAGGTGCCAAAATAGAAGCTTTAATTCCTAACACCATGGGAAATTTGTCTTTTCCCATGGTCTTAGGTGACCCCTGTGAAAAGGTCATTCAACCCCCAAAGGGGTCCCGACCCCCGGGTTGAGAACCACTGTTCTAGATAGCCTTCAATAGCACATTGCAGTAATCCCTTTGGGAGTTAATCAAAGCATGAGACACAAAATGTGTTACCATCTGATTGAGGAAAGAATACACCCAGGGGTGGATTCCACTTACCTTCAACAGCAGTTCACATTGTGACATTTTGCACAAGTGTGATTGCTCTGCTCATGCGCATGTGTGCATCTCCTCGTGCAATTCTGCTTCCGTGCACGTTCAGTAGCTGAATCCTGACACCATCAATCATGTTTGGGTTAAACCAAAGCCTGTACTTCAGGAGGGAAGTGTTTTTAACAGGAAAGTGAACACAAGAACAAGGGGACACAATCTGAAGTTAGTTGGGGGAAAGATCAAAGGCAACATGAGAAAGTATTATTTTACTGAAAGAGTAGTAGATCCTTGGAACAAACTTCCAGCAGACGTGGTTGGTAAATCCACAGTAACCGAATTTAAACATGCCTGGGATAAACATATATCCATTGTAAGATAAAATACAGGAAATAGTAAAAGGGCAGACTAGATGGACCTTGGGGTCTTTTTCTGCCGTCAGTCTTCTATGTTTCTATGTTTCTATGTTTCTATCAACCCAAAACACAGATGAGGAGCTGATCAGCTGGGTTTCAGGTGAAGGAATAAAGGTAAGTATAAATCCAGGGATGGACAGGAGGGCCTTTTTTCAAGCAGCAGCAGAGGAAAAAATTTCCAAACAGTAAAAAATTCAGATTTTTTTTTTTTAAATGGTGGTGGTGCCTACAGACTGGCACCTACTGAACCGAATCCGGAACACCATTGTGATGTCACCAGTGGGTTGCTACCCATTTGGGTGATCCAGTCCAAGCCAGGAGGAACCCACTCCTGAATACACCAAACCAAGTTGAACAACAGCCCTGCTGCCCATGATTGTCACTGGCTCTTTGAATAGGGGCCATGAATCCAGGAGGACACACACACATACCAAAAAAGTGTTTACCAGTTTCTTTCTGCAGCTATAGCATCCAGAACTAGGGAGGAAAAATCATTGAGCCGATGAATCCTGACACCATCAATCATGTTTGGGTTAAACCAAAGCCTGTACTTCATCATGCAAAGCCCCACAGACACAGCCTTCAGACACACAGGTCATGCTTATTGTGTCATCTGGCTGCCCTGTAGCAGAAATATACAACTGGGTGTCATTTATTAATTTACTTATATGATTTATATTGCTGCCCACCTTACACAGGTGACTGCGCCTAAGAATAAGCAATAACTCACTCATCAAAACACACATGCCCACACATCCAATCCAGCACAGTGGTGACCCTCTGTGATGTTTATTAACTTTATCCAACAGTTCTTATAGATGTTAAATAGCAGAGGGATGAGCCTCAGGATTTGAGGAACCCTACAGAACTGGTGATATGAACTTAATCTTTCTTCATCTGTAATATGGTAAATGGTTTAGCTTTACTAGATAAATGGTCAAAGCAATGGAAACTGCAGTTTAATGTTTCCAAATGTAAAATAATGCACTTGGGGAAAAGGAATCCTCAATCTGAGTATTGTATTGGCAGTTCTGTGTTAACAAAAACTTCAGAAGAGAAGGATTTAGGGGTAGTAATTTCTGACAGTCTCAAAATGGGTGAACAGTGCAGTCAGGCGGTAGAGAAAGCAAGTAGGATGCTTGGCTGCATAGCTAGAGGTATAACAAGCAGGAAGAGGGAGATTATGATCCCGCTATATAGAGTGCTGGTGAGACCACATTTGGAATACTGTGTTCAGTTGTGGAGACCTCACCTACAAAAAGATATTGACAAAATTGAACGGGTCCAAAGACGGGCTACAAGAATGGTGGAAGGTCTTAAGCATAAAACGTATCAGGAAAGACTTAATGAACTCAATCTGTATAGTCTGGAGGACAGAAGGAAAAGGGGGGACATGATCGAAACATTTAAATATGTTAAAGGGTTAAATAAGGTCCAGGAGGGAAGTGTTTTTAATAGGAAAGTGAACACAAGAACAAGGGGACACAATCTGAAGTTAGTTGGGGGAAAGATCAAAGGCAACATGAGAAAATATTATTTTACTGAAAGAGTAGTAGATGCTTGGAACAAACTTCCAGCAGACGTGGTTGGTAAATCCACAGTAACTGAATTTAAACATGCCTGGGATAAACATATATCCATCCTAAGATAAAATATAGGAAATAGTATAAGGGCAGACTAGATGGACCATGAGGTCTTTTTCTGCCGTCAGTCTTCTATGCTTCTATGTTTCTATGTTTCCCACTGTCAGTGCTGACTGGAACTGACCCCCAGAGGAAGGAGGAAAACCAGCATAAGTCTGTGCCTCAGTTTCCTAATTCTAAAGTCAGTCCAGAAAGGATAGCATGATGGACGGTACAGAAAGCTGCTGAAGACCCAGGATATATACACAGCTCCCATCCCACTCCAACCAGAGATCATCCACAAGCATGAGCAATACTGTTTTGGTTCCATGCCTAGATGTGAAATGTAACTAAAACAAGTCCAGATAATTCGCTTCCTCCAGGGTTCTGTAAAACTGCAACATGACCTCCTCCTCTACTCTACTAAAAATTGTCCCCAGTTGGACATCTAGCACTGGTGTCTTATGGAGCAGATCTGTAGTGGGTTTCAAATTCTGTTCACTCTTGGGCACGCACACATCTACTCCAGTGGTGGGTTCCTACCAATGCGGGCCAGAGCACTGCACTACTAGGAACCCACTGATGATGCAATTTTCGGTGAATTTTTTCCCGCGGCGTTTCCTGAGCAGGAGCTTCTCAGCTGTGTTTCAGAGGAAGAATAAAGGTCAGCATTAAGACGATGATGGGCTGGAGGGATTCTCCCAAACATGGAGACTGGGGGGGGGGGAATCGCCCAAAATTGCATCATCAATGGGTTCCTATCAGTGTGGCACTCTGGATCTCATTGATAGGAACTCACCACCTGCGCATGTGCAAAGATGTCCAGGCAGGTGGATGGAGCCTCCCACCACTGCTGCTACTGGTAGCAACCCATCACTGGAATAGATCTTTAGTGGTCCCATTTTTTCTGTCAAAGATGCATTCACCATAACTTGAATCTCTTGAAACAGGGCTGTCAGACCACCCTTTGTAGATGTGGGCAGAAAAGTACATGCACTTTTAAGAAGGCATTCCTTACCTGGAGGTTCCTATCATGTAGTCACTCTTCCTTTGTGGGTCCCAAGGCTTTCCCTGGAGCCTTAGAACAGAGGGAGCTGAAATGAGCTATGACATATCTGGAGATCTGCTGGAGATCAATGAAGAATGAACCCAACTGAACCATAAATTAGATCTGCAAATAGGGTCTACCCTGTCTTAGTAAAGGTGGCAGAACCGAAGACAGAACTTCACAGAATTGAAGACAGCTCCTCAAAAGGTTATCTTGGGGTTTGATGAAATGAAAAGTTGACAAGTAGACTGGCTCTTCAATAATTTCTCTCCAGACAAGGACAGATATTGAAATCACCAATAGTAAGTGATCCAGACAGTTGCTCTTCATCAGGAAACTGCAAAACCTGCAGACCACAAGTACTTAGTACTCTGGGAAACAAAGGAACAGCTATCTTTGTCAAACTGTTGTTGCTGCTTGAAAGGACACAACCTTTGCTTACCCTTCTTTTCTAATTACAATTAGAAAATTAATTTTCTAATTAGAAAAGTAAGCAAACGTTGTGTTCTTTCAGGCAGAACTTCCAGATCTTTCAGAAATTGCTTGTTAACTGATTTTCAGCAGGTCTGGCTAAATTTAAAAATTTTGGAATTTTTAAAAATCCTTTCAATGGGAAAATGTTTTTGTTTTTATTTTAAAAATAAATAACTAGTAAGATAAGACTTTAAAAACTGGTCATTGGAAAGAACTAGAAGGAACTGAAGATTATATTTTAAGGAGAAGAATACTCACATTTTGTACACATTTGTACAATGTTACAAAACAGTTTAACATTGGATACTTTGAAGGATATTTTGAACAATGGCCTCAGAAGTTAATTTCAATAGTGTCTGCCTCAATAAATAGATTGGGTATAAAATATGCTATGGAATATATTTCAAAAGATTGAGATCTGAGTTGAAAGTGAATTTAAAAATGGCTGACTATACTTCTTCCAGAAATTGGAAAAAAGATGCTACACTGAATGTACAAAACAGGGGGAACAAATTCACAGCCTCATGGCATCATCACGTGATATATTGGGACGTTTTCCCCCTTCACTAAACTGAGCATGGGCAGGGCCGGCATGTGATGCTTCCAGCCCACAAGCCAGGAGTTTGACAACTATGATATAAAAGAAACCCATTAATCTCTTAATAATTAAATAGGATTCACAAACAACAGACTAACAGGGTGAATCAGATGGTTTTCCCAAATTGGGTCTACAAAAGAGTTTAGTTAAAGTTTGAAGTACTTGGGACCAAAGAAACCATGAAAAGGAATCAGGTTCTAGGACATTGTTTGAAGGGACTAAAGAAGTAAATGGAAGGAATATAAAGTCAGTTTATTTAATCAAGGTTAAAATAGATGTATTGTTTGCTAACTTTTATTAGACTTTTGCCAACATCAGGATTGAAATGATAAGGTTCTACAGATTTGTTTATAGATAAGAAATGAGATATGGAAAGAAAAGATCATTTGTGGTATTTTAAGAGAAAATAAAGATGGAAATCACTTCCTTTTATATTTCTTTTTCTTTTGTCTTAATTTTATTGTAATTATAATTCTTACTAAAATTACCATTTTAAAAAAAGGAAGAAAGGCTGCACAGGTGCAAATCTACAAAAGCTCAGCCAGCCTTTTATTCCAAGTGGCAACCAAGGATTCAGTCTCACCACGTGTCCAAAAAACCCAAGTTTCCATTGAAACCCAACCAGGTCCATCAGAATGATTATAGAATGTAATCTACCATGCTGGTACAATTGGGTTGCCAGATATTTTTCAGAGTAGTTAGTTTTTCAAAGTAGTTGGTCAACTTCAATTAAGATTAGAGGGTTACAATTGGGTTGCCCACTTCTATCACAGCATCTCAATCATTACACACACTGGCACTCTCAGTTCTATGTGTGTATATATGCATGTGTTTATGCATGTATATGTCTGTCTGTCTATCTATTTCTCTATGTCTGTAGCTCTCCTACAGAGATATTTAAGACCAGATTAAATATAGATTATGCTCAGTTAATGGTGAATTTCTCCCTTTTAAAATGGCTTGCTTAAATTGACAGAAGTAATTGCTGCTCTGGAAATGGAGCAAAAGGCAGAAAAGGTCTTCTGGATAAATTATTACAGCGTTATGCAGGAGTCCCACGTGGGAGTAAAATAACAGGATGGAGAAGAGAGCACATGAGGGAAGAGCACATCAGAGAACATAGTCAGAAAATGACAGAATGGAAAGTGGGGTCTCTCCCCAGAGTGTTGGTGAGATATACTGTGCAAAGAATTACCACTTGGATAAGATGCAGGATGAAAAAGAGTTTATCTCCGTATGCATATGTGCATGTGCATACAGGTGAAAGTTGCATTGGGATCGGGAGACAGTCCAGAAAGAGCTAAGGCATTCCTTACTTTTCCTTGCTTGCCTTAACATCCAGTGTGCCCCATCCAAATGAGAATCAATTGAAATGCATCAACTGTTATGAAACTAAACAGGAATGCTTTACTGGAGGGTCAAACTGGCTGAGCAAGGTGAATTTATTCAGTTGTGCTTTGACACTTTCTGTGGGAAAGGGCTAAGGAGTGGTCCTGGCTAATCACCTCGGCAAGGCAAGTATAAACCTCACCTACAAAAGGATATTGATAAAATTGAATGGGTCCAAAGACGGGCCACAAAAATTTTGTACAAAAATCTTAAGCATAAAGCGTAATAATAATAACTGGGCACAGTGCCAAAGGATCTCAGCGGACATTTGAAAACCATTGGAATTGACAAAATCTCCATCTGTCAATTGCAAAAGGACGCTTTATTGGGATCGGCAAACATAATTCGCCGCTACATCACGCAGTCCTAGGTGCTTGGGAAGCGCCCGACTGGGGATGAAATACGAAATCCAGCTTAGTGATCTCGTTTGCTGTGTTGTACTGACATAATAATAATAATAATAATAATAATAATAATAATAATAATAACAACAACAACAACAACAACAACAACAACAACAATTTATTAGATTTTTATGCCACCCGTCTCCACAGACTTGGGGCGGCTCACAACAATAATAAAAACAATGTGCAATGTAACAAATCTAATATTTAAAAGAAAGCATCTAAAAAACCCCATCATTTAAAAACCATGCAACACAAGCATACCATACATAAAACTATATAAGTCTGGGGGAGATGTCTCAATTCCCCCATGCCTGGTGATATAGATGGGTCTTAAGCAATTTATGAAAGACAAGGAGGGTGGGGGCAGTTCTGATCTCTGGGAGGAGTTTATTCCAGAGGGCCGGGGCCGCCACAGAGAAGGCTCTTCCCCTGGGGCCCACCAGATGACATTGTTTAGTTGACGGGACCCGGAGAAGGTCAACTTTGTGGGACCTTATTGGCTGCCGGGATTCATGCGGCAGAAGACAGTCCCGGAGGTATTCTGGTCCGATGCCATGTAGGGCTTTATAGGTCATTACCAACGTTTTGAATTGTGACTGGAAACTGATCAGCAGCCAATGCAAGCCATGAACTCAATCTGTATAATCCGGAGGACAGAAGGGAAAGGGGGCACGTGATCGAAACTTTTAAATATGTTAAAAGGTTAAATAAGGCTCAGGAGGGAAGTGTTTTTAATAAGAAAGTGAACACAAGAACAAGGGGGCACAATCTGAGGATACTTGAGAGAAAGATCATAAGCAACATGAGAAAATATTATTCTACTGAGAGAGTAGTAGATGCTTGGAACAAACCTCCAGCAGATATGGTTGGTAAATCCACAGTAACTGAATTTAAACATGCCTGGCATAAACATATATCCATCCTAAGATAAAATAGAGGAAATAGTACAAGCTAGATGGACCATGCAGTCTTTTTCGGCTGTCAATCTTCTATGTTTCTATAAGCGACTCACTCGAGCATAATAAGGATGAGAGGGATTTCCCTGAGTGTTTTGGAATCTTGGGGGGGGGGGGCATGCAGACGAACCCCTTATCCTTGCTTGGATTGCATGCCTAGATTCCTGGAGTGGGTAATGTTTGAGGGAGGCTGTTTTCAAAACCTCAATATTGGAGTGAGACTGGGTGGAACAAAGCAGGCAACATACAGCATGTCCTTGAGTTTGGGTCATATTAGCAAGATGATTCCTGTTTTAGTGAGCTGCCTTATTAGTCACGGACCAATTTACACATTGCTTTTTGTGAATGCTACTAAGATTGGGAAGGGGGAACAGGCAATTTATCCACATACAGTAGTACCTATACCTACAAACGCCTCTACTTAAGAACTTTTCTAGATAAGAACTGGGTGTTCAAGATTTTTTTTACCCCTTCCCAAGAACCATTTTCCACTTACAAACCGGAGCCTCTGAAAATGTAATTGGAAAAGGCAGGGAGAAGCCTCTGTGGGGCCTCTCTAGGAATCTCCTGGGAGGAAACAGGGCCAGAAAAGGCATGGAGAAGCCTCCGTGGGGCCTCTCTAGGAATCTCCTGGGAGGAAACAGAGCCAGAAAAGGTTGGGAGAAGCCTCCATGGGACCTCTCTAGCAATCTCCTGGGAGGAAACAGGAAACCTCCCTGTGGTTTCCCCAATCACATACATTATTTGCTTTTACATTAATTCATATGGGGAAAATTGCTTCTTTTTACAAACTTTTCTACTTAAGAACCTGGTCACAAAATGAATTAAGTTTGTAAATAGAGTCACCACTGTATTTATGTTTTGTTAATAGGCCAGATGTGGATACAAAGGCTCAAGAGGTGCTTTGAAAAAGAATCAAAGAGTATTATGCTTAAAACCAGTGTAGTAGTTCCTATTGCTCTTCTGTCACCTCTCTGTGACCCTTCCTCAAAGCAAAGCATTGTTCTAATGCTGGCTATTGATGTAATATTGATTACATTGCAGAATGAAGCACAGAGAGTCTCTGCACACATCGTCTCACCCAAATGCCTGACTGTGAAGGAAGTCCACTCAGGTGGTCAGCTTACATGCAGGGAATCCATCAGTTCAGCCTGGTTCAGGGATATTCCTGTTGAGTATTTTACCAGAAAAAAATTAACATGGAAGATGCGTATCTAATTGTTCGTGTGATTACAGCAGCTAGAATTGCATTTGCACAGAAATGGGAAACAACAAGAATTCCTCCTGAAGGAGAAGTACTGTAATTAAGAAAATCTTGGAGTGTGCAGAGATAAATAGACTGACAATGAAAATTAAAGATAAGGAAGATACAGAATATATGAGTGAAATTTTATGGTTGGATAGCAAATGAATATATATATATAGAAATCAAACCAGAATGATTATAGAAAAAGAAAATGGAGAATAAATGGTGGTAGACCCAGGTGACAAAATTAGATTTTGAGGAGGCAGCATTAGATTAATATCATACACTTAGAACAATGAGTTTTATATATATAGAAATTATATAAAAGTAATGATTTTAGAAGAGACACTGACAGCTCAAAAAGATATGGGAATATGTTATCCGTTTGTTATATATGAGATGAAATAGGATAAGAATCACTCGGGCAATGGTTAAGAGGGAGAAAGAGGAAGTAGAAAGGTGAAGGGAGAAGAGGAGGAGTTGAAGGAGGTAGGAAGGGTGAGAGAAGGAGTAAGAAGGTAGAAGGAGGAGATGGAGACAGAAGGAGGGGAATGTAAAGAAAAGAAGAAAAAAAGGCTGATGAACAGCAGTATAAAATAGGTGCAAACCCGTGAAAGGCTACCAAAAGTTTTACTACCACACTGTGGGCGTGACTTATGCATTTTCTTTCAAAATCTTTCAGTGCAAATTGGGTGTTCTGGGATGGAGCTTTTGCTACCCCAATGCACTAATACGCGCCCCCCCCCCGGTCCGGGCAGTAGCCCACCCCTGGTGCAAACTAGGATATAGACGTATGGCTGATTGCATAAAAATATATAACTGTATATGTTATCGGTATATTTTAAGGTATATGCATTGATATGTGTTCTGCCGGCGTGTCCCAACCGCCTGTAATTACAGGGTAATTAGTCCAGAAAGACACACACCACACAATAGAAGGAAAACCAAAAGTCTTTATCAACAGAAAAGCAGAAGGGATTTTCTGGTACACACAAGGCACAGGTTAAATGCAATCCAATTTCTCACCCAATAACTGGGAAATTGAGTCCAAATTCCAAAGTCCAGAAAGTCCACACACAGTCTTGAATAGGGAAACAGCAAAACCACGATCTTGACAAACTATGAATCAGATAAACTTCCACAAGGCTAAACCAGCACGCTGTTTTTATCTGTAGCACTAATTACAGCAGCCCCACCCAACCACAGCTGGCCTCACTTATCTCCTGTAATAATCCTTCAGTTGTTCTCTCCTATGCATCACTCTATGCATGCGTGGGTCTGTCATAAGTTCTTGTTCAGAATCCAGGGATGCTAAGGATGATTGATCTCCTCCTGGGCTGTCTGCCAAACTCCCCCCTTCCCTGCTACTCATGCTTCCCTCGTCAGAGGAGCCTTTGTCGGGAGATTCTATCGGAAGCAAAACAGGCCTGTGGCATGTGGATGTTTCCCCCACATCCACCTCCACATTCCTTGGGGAGGAGCTGGGCCAGAGCCAACCACAAGAGATATGCATATGAAAATTGTGGATTTTTTAAAAAAAAATTACAAAAAAATGAAAGTTCAGCCTGTTTCTTAGACTAAAGCACCAGGGCGAACAGATCCCATGTATGACTTTCCAAAAGGTCCATACACCTTGATGATTTGTACTGGGGCCAGAACAAAGCAGCAGGGCAAGTAGACAGCACAGAGGTCACTTCCAAAGGACAGGGTGGGTAGGAATGTCAGTAAGTACCTTCTGCAATTCACCATTGCTATCCTTAATCTTCCAGCTATGGCAGGGACACAATTTTTTTTCTATCGAGGAAGCATAACCCAGGCACATGAGTTATCCATCCTTACCCTCCAGGACATTGTGAATGGAGATTTACTACCCACGAGTTCTTCATTTATGTCAGTTACCAAGCACTAAATGGCCACATCACACTTTAACTGGAGGCTGCAGATGACTGTCCTCCTCCATCCCTGTGCAACAGAGCCCCTGGGGGGAAGCTTCAAAAGAGGGAAAGAGAAGAAGGGAGAAACAGAGAAAGGCATTTTTTAAAAAAAATAAATAAATAAAACTGAAAACATGGACAACAGTGGTCAGTGATTTTTTTAAGAAAAATCATTTTTTCACAAACTTTATATCCATAGTAGCAAAACATTACATACTTCAAAATGTCATAAACAAATATCCTAAATCTGTACCTTTTGTACTTTTATCTCTTGCCTGTTTCTCTTCTATATTTCATATCACTCCCCTCCCTCTATTTCCCCCTGTTCCCTTGGTCTCCTGCTGCATACCCCGGCTCTTTGGAACCAACTACCCCACGATATATAGACTACTCCCACCCTACTAGCTTTCCGAAAGACCTTGAAGACCTGGTTTTGCCAGCAGGCCTAGGGGCTGTGAGAGTAACATCAATTCATGGTCAAATTATGATTTGTTTGACATGTATGTGTGTACGAGTGTAGTTTTGGAGATTTTAATTTAATGGGGTTTCTACTGTTTTTATAGTTCTTATTTGACTTCTAATGTATTATTGTTTTATTCTATTGTTGTAAGCCGCCCTGAGTTCCTTTGGGATTGGGGGGCATATAAGTTAATTAAATTAAATTCCTTCTACCTTCTTTCTCCCTCTCTCTCTCTCTTACCTACTTCTCTCCTGCATCTCTCTCTTTCCTTTCTACTTCCTCTTCCTCCCTCTCGTCCTTCCCTGAGTACTTTTCATCCTAATCCATTATATGGTTAACAGACAAGCAATCCAAAAGCCTGACTTTATTCCAACATCGGTGCTATTCTTAAACTTACCGCTAATAATAATAATAATAATAATAATAATAATAATAATAATAATAATAATAATTTATTAGATTTGTATGCCGCCCCTCTCCATAGACTCAGAGCAGCTCACAACAAAATAATAACAGTGTAACAAATCTAATATTAAAAACATCTAAAACCCAACATTTAAACCATACAACACAATCATACCATGCGTAAACTATATAAGCCTCGGGGATCTCAGTTCCCCCATGCCTGGGGACATAGATGGGTCTTTAGCAACTTATGAAAGGCAAGGAGGGTGGGGGCAGTTCTAATCTCTGGGGGGAGTTGATTCCAGAGGGCCGGGGACGCCACAGAGAAGGCTTTTCCCTTGGGGCCCACCAGACGACATTCAGCTTCCATTCATCCAGTTTTAAATATATAATATCTTCTAGGACTATTGTATAATGCTGCCTCCTTATCTCCTATTTTTGTTGCCTGAGTCTAAACAGTGGTCATATTTATTGTGACATTGCAGGAGCTCATTGCAGTCACTAGGTGAAGAGTATATCGGGTACCTCTACTTATGAACTTAATTCGTTCCGTGACCAGGTTCTTAAGTAGAAAAGTTTGTAAGAAGAAGCAATTAAGTAGAAAAATTTGTAGGAAGAAGCAATTTTTCCCATAGGAATCAGTGTAAAAGCAAATAATACATGCGATTGGGGAAACCACAGGGAGGGTGCAGGCCCTGTTTCCTCCAGGGAGATTCCTACAGAGGTCCCACGGAGGCTTCTCCCTGCCTTTTCTGGCCCTGTTTCCTCCAGGGAGATTCCTAGAGAGGCCCCACAGAGGCTTCTCCCTGCCTTTTCTGGCCCTGTTTCCTCCCAGGAGATTCCTAGAGAGGCCCCACAGAGGCTTCTCCCTGCCTTTTCCGGTTACAGTTTCGGAGGCCTGGGTTTGTAAATGGAAAATGGTTCTTGAGAAGAGGCAAAAAAATCTTGAACACCCGGTTCTTATCTAGAAACGTTCATAAGTAGAGGCATTCTTAGATAGAGGTACCACTGTACTAATTCAGGAGTGTTTCAAATACTATTGCAACTATAAATCAAAAACTCTTTCTCGGAAGCACTCAGAGATGTGATGTCCTTCCAAAGTAAAACGTTGTCAGAATTGTATGAGAAGAAGTAGGATGCACGAGAAAGGGCTCTGGGCTATACCACCTTACCTCTCTGCCGTTTTTGTGCCCTTGTAGTGGAAGATGCCCTGCCCTCCCCCTTGCATAATCATAAATCAGCATCCTCTCCCAGTCTTCACGGTTTCTTTTTTTCCTGACCATAGTCTTTTTCTGACCTTCTTATCTCTCAAGCTGCAAACTTGAGGGCCTGGGGACAGGAAATCCTGCTCAGGCGAAGGTTTGGCAGAAGGCAGCCCTGTGGCACCTTCATCTCCTTAAGTGTCCTTATGCAACTGAGTCTACGTGTATTTTTGTTTTAAAATTGCATCTACCACTAAATGTTAGTCGACCAGATAATGAAGGAGTCAGCAAGGCTAGATCTTTCTCTTTTTTTTAATGGAAATGTCTCCAAGCAGAAAGGGTGGGCTTTCTCAGGGATTTCCCTTAGTACATTTGCTATTTATTACCCAGTCGCTCTTTATCGTATTGTCCAAGACTTGTACGGAACCCAGTCTAAAGAAGACCGCAATGAAATCATGCATATCTGTCAGTCATAATAAGAAAAAAGACCCCATGGTGACTTTCATCTGTATGGAATTAGACCCAATTCGAATAGCATTTCGTTTTAATTAAGAATGCAGAGAGAGATTAAAGTTAGGTCCCACAGAGTTGGCCTTCTCCAGGTCCCGTCGACTAAACCAGCGTTTCCCAA
The DNA here is from genome assembly GCF_031021105.1 of Erythrolamprus reginae. Lineage (NCBI taxonomy): Eukaryota > Metazoa > Chordata > Lepidosauria > Squamata > Dipsadidae > Erythrolamprus > Erythrolamprus reginae. The sequence goes on along the minus strand of NC_091950.1, from coordinate 143,503,390 downwards.
CCGGTGTGCCGCGGCACACTGGTGTGCCGCGAGACATGGTCAGGTGTGCCGTGACGCTCCCCGCCCGATCTGCCCCCTCTCCTCTGCCGCCCCCTGCCTTGGGGCGCGACTTCTCTCGCGGCGGCTGCGGCTTCAGCTCCTCGGGACAAAAGCGCTCCCAGCCAGGGGGCTGCGAGAGGGACGGGGCGGGGAAGGGAAGAGCGGGAGACCCCCAGACAGAACGGCTGAGGGGAAGGAAAGACAGAAGGAGGGAGGGATTGAGAAGCGAAGCCAGGGAGGGCTGAGAGAAAAGGGGAGCGGCGCGCGCGCGAGAGGGGGGGCGGGCATTACTGAAACGAACGGAGAAAGCCCTCTCTCGCAGCCCCCTGGCTGGGAGCGCTTTCGCTGCGAGAGAGGGCTTTCTCCGTTCGTTTCAGTAATGCCCGCCCCCCCTCTCTCGCGCGCGCCGCTCCCCTTTTCTCTCAGCCCTCCCTGGCTTCGCTTCTCAATCCCTCCCTCCTTCTGTCTTTCCTTCCCCTCAGCCGTTCTGTCTGGGGGTCTCCCGCTCTTCCCTTCCCCGCCTCCCAGACTTTGCCTTTGCCACCCCCACCCCTTTTTGGGTTGGCAAGGAGTCCTTTGCCGCATCCCGCAGTTCGCTGCTCTTTCTCTCTCTCTCTTTCCCGTGAGGTGGGGGGAAGAAAAAAAAAGCAAAAAAACCCTCACGCTCGTCCCTTCAGCAGTGAGGGAGGAAAGTCAGAGGGCGAGGGAGCGAGCGAGCGCTCTTGTCCTCGGTGCCCTCTGCAGCGTGCCTTCCTTCTTTGCCGCCGCTGAGGGACGGAGAGAAAGATAAAAAGGAAAGAGGGAGGGAGAGATAGAAAGAAAAGAGATAGAAAGGAAAGAGGGAGGGAGGAAAGAGGGAGGGATAGAAAGGAAAGAGGGAGGGAGAGATAGAAAGGAAAGAGGGAGGCAGACAGAGAGAGAGAGAAAGAGAGACATAGCAAGAAAGAGAGAGAAAAAGAAAGAGATAGCAAGAGAGAGAGAAAGTGATAGCAAGAGAGACAGAGAGACAGAGAAAGAGAGAGAAAGGGATAGAGAAAGAGAGAGAAAGAGACAGAGAGAGAGAAAGAAAGAGATAGCAAGAGAGAGAGAGAAAGAGAGAGAGAGAAAGAGATAGAAAGAGAGACAGAGAGAGAGAGAAAGAGAGAGAGAGAGAGAGAGAAAGAAAGACATAGCAAGAGAGATAGAAAGAGAGAGAATGAAAGAGATAGCAAGAGAGGCAGAGAGAGTAAGGGAGAGAGAAAGACATAGAGGGAGGGAAGGAGGGAGAGAGAAAGAGCAAAAAAGAGAGAAAGAAAGAAAGAGGGATGGAGAGAGAGAAAGAAAGGAAGGAAGGAAGAGAGAAAGAGGGAGGGAGAAATAGAGTGAAATGGAGGAAGAGATTTTTTTTTGTCCAAACTTTTCTTTAGCCCCCCCCCCCCACGCGGCCCCCCCGCCCCCCCCCCCCGTTCAGTGTTCCCCAGGATTTTGAAAATATGCATAATGTGCCGTGGCTCAAAAAAGGTTGGGAAACACTGGACTAAACAATGTCGTTTGGTGGGACCCAGGAGAAGAGCCTTCTCTGTGGTGGCCCCGACCCTCTGGAACCAGCTCCCCCCGGAGATTAGAACTGCCCCCACCCTCCTTGCCTTTCGTAAAGTTCTTAAGACCCATCTTTGCCATCAGGCATGGGGGAACTGACACATCTCCCCCAGGCCTATACAGTTTATACATGGTATGTTTGTGTGTATGTTTGCTTTTAATAATGGGGTTTTTAGTGTTTTTTAAATGATTAGATTTGTTCTTACATTGTTCTTATTACTGTTGTGAGCTGCCCCGAGTCTACGGAGAGGGGCGGCATACAAATCTACTAAATAGAAATAGAAATAGAAATAGAAAATAGATATGAGTGTTTCATAACAACCAGTCTCCACCCATCCATTCAGAGCAGCTTTAAACTTAGCAAAAATTGCTAATTTTGAATGTTTCTACTTGTCACACTGTTTTTTTTAATAAACTAACTTTTATTTTAATAAACAAAGAAATTGGTCATGAGGAGGCATCCAGAAATCACATGGACTCTGCACTCTGAAGTGTTTAGTCCAAAAACAGCTGCAGAGTGTGATTCCACTGCATGTGTAAAGTAGTTCTTGCCATTAGCTTCACAAAAAAAGAATAAGTGGAGAAGTGAAGCCAGTGATTGAAAAATAATTATGAGCAATAATAGAAGAATGGTGACGCTCGGCTGGGAATAGTTCCGAAAGGGCTGTTTTGGGTTTTTCTAAAGGAAAAAAATAGAATATATTGTGGAAAGTAATGGGTTTTTTTTAAAAAAAAATATATATTATGCTTTGTATTTTCCTGTTCTGTTTGGGGAATTATTCAGAGATTCAGCTTTTAGAGGAGCAAGTATAAAAATGCAGTTCGTTAACTGATATCCCAGCATGACCTGTGATGGGCTAGCACTCAGTGATATAGGAGAGTATATAAGCTTCTATGCATGGGATATTATCCAACATGTGAGTAGATACTCATTCATGAGGCAAGATTTTTCTCTGGTGCCCCTTCCTCTGCAACGCCCAGCTGCTTTCAAAATCTGCTCTGGAGAATGAAGGTCTCAGTGTCTTGGGTCTGGGGAATGTTCTTCCGTCCTCCAAAATGCATTGTTGGCTTTTATTTAAAATCAAATCAGAGTTAAGGATATCCTAATAGAAGTACAGTGGTATCTCTACCTAAGAACACCTCTACTTATGAACTTTTCTAGATAAGAACCAGGTGTTCAAGATTTTTTTGCCTCTTCTCAAGAACCATTTTCCACTTACAAACCCGAGCCTCCAAAACTGTAACCGGAAAAGGCAGGGAGAAGCCTCCATGGGGCCTCTGTAGGAATCTCCTGGGATGAAAGAGGGCTGGAAAAGTTGGGGAGAAGTCTCCGTGGGGCCTGTCTAGGAATCTCCTGGGAGGAAACAGGGCTGGAAAAGGTGGGGAGAAGCCTCCATGGGGCCTCTCTAGGGATCTCCTGGGAGGAAACAGGGCCTCCACCCTCCCTGTGGTTTCCCCAATCACACGCATTATTTGCTTTTACATTGATTCCTATGGGAAAAAATGTTTCTTCTTACAAACTTTTCTACTTAAGAATGTGGGTGGGATGGGGAAATCACTCATTGTACCAACTCTTGCTACAGACGTAGGCGTGCGTGCTTGACTTACCAAATTATTCTTGTTTCAGATACCCAACTGGCAGAGTGCCGAGAGCCACCTGAAATGGAGGGTGCTTCTTTGTTTTCCCTGACCGAGGAGAGCTTCAAGGCTTGCCACTTGACCTTGAGCCTGGATGATTATCTCTTCATTGCCTTTGTGGGCTTTGTGGTTTCCATTGCTTCTGTTGCTACCAACTTCCTGCTGGGCATCACTGCCAACTGCTGCCACCGTTGGAGCAAGGCAAGTGAAGATGAGGAGATGTAGTCAGCTGGCCTGATCCTTCCTGCTCCTGCATCGCTCACAGCCAAGGAAGGAAGAGGGGGCAAGGACTGTCGTGCTCAGGGAAAAGGAGGAATCCTGTCTTTTCCCCACTATGAGCCTTCCTCCTCACCTGCAGGCAGCATCAGACTGCCATCCATCCATCTATCTGCTTGTTTGGAGACAGGGCCTGTAGGGATAGGAAGACTGAAGTGTGCCTTGTACAATCCTGTTTGTGCTGGAAAATGACAAAAACACATGCTCAGACCACCCTTCATCCTTTGCTTTCTCTCCTTTGCTTCTGCTTAATACATACTTAACATCCTTTCCCTCCCACCCCCCACTACGTGCTTGATGCATATTCTCCAAATTCATAAGTGGAGCATATAATCACTCAAAGATCCACTTGCAATGCATATCCATATGACTACTAACCGATGAGGGGGGGGGGGGAATCCAAGACTTTCCTTTTGGGAAGCCTGAAGAATTCTGCCCTCCAGATCATTCCATCCCATAACTACACCAAGGAAGGTTGTTTGAAGAAGGTCCATTCTCAAGCATGAACATATTATTCCTTTTCCACAAGTTGCAGTGGTCATCCTTTGGACATATTTATACATTCAGAACTTGCAGTTTTATCACTCACTCCCCCCTCAAAAAAAATTTTTTGGCAGACAAAAAAAAAAGGGCAGACGGACTATTTTTCATCCCAGTTGCTAATTATTTTAGTATAGATGGTGCTACAATTTACACAAATGTCTGTTGGTTTTGTGCCCAGCCTCATGCTAACCACATTTTGGCTAGACTGGCCTGCCAAGAGAGTTCCTGGCCTGAACTTCAAATATGGCAGATATGCAGAGAATTACTATATACTGCATTACAGGAGTGTAAAATGTTAAACAATTCAAATACTTACCATTATAGAATAAGGCTTTAATGTTTCGCTCATAAAAAAAATAGATAGAAATAGTGTAAGACAGCCAAGTTGGTCCTAAAAGTATTATAGTGTTTTGATAGGTGTAAACATTGAGGTGAACATTGGAGGATGATTACGTTGGGTTGGGTGGAATTGGACTAGCCTGAGAAGAGAGGGAAAGGATGTTGGGTACTTGTTGGAAATAATATTTATGGAGGATTAAAAAGTATAAGATGTTTCTTCCGTAGACATTTTAGAGAATCACTCTAATCTAGCCATTTTTTCAACATATTGGCTGGTTTGTTTATTCTTTCAATATTTTTCAAACTAGATCTACACCACAAAGTCAGTTTTTATATCCACTTAACTGTTTTTTTTTCTAAAGAACAAGGATGCTAAATGTTCTCCTTTAGAGAATCTGAGTAATGAAGAATTGTATCAAATTTGAATGCCTAGTGTAGCAAATTTATGCATAGTGACATGGTGCCAAGGGATCACTAGCACTAGATGGTGCTAAAAGTCAGAATTTCAAGGGACATATGGGAAGTTTGAAGGAAGCCACATTTAGTGTTACAAAGATTATTTCTCCAGATTGAACTGAACTGAAAAATAATGTGCATTTAAGATATGGGGTGATGTTGACAACTCTGCCCCATTGCTACATTCCTATTCACCATCTTTCATAAAAACATGTATTGTGTTTATTTTCACAACATGAAAAATCCCACAGTACAGGAAGAAATTATTATAGAAGTTTCTGTAATAGAACAATTAGGGAATGGAGAGAAATATTTTTTTAAGCAACAAGAGGATTCCAAAATCAGGGAAGAGAATAGAACTGAATACTTCATTATTTCAACTACTATTTACATAGTTCACAAGCCCTGTTCTTAGAAATAAGTGTAAAAATCAAATGAACATCACCAAATGAACATTGATTGATAGCATAATTTCCGTATCTAGATCTACAGTGCTAATAATGGTTCACATGAAGATTCAGATGCCAAGCAGATGTATTAGACTGTAACTAAAGTTAATATTAACTATAGTTAATATTCCTGCCACAGGAAGCACCTTACGAAGCCTATAACTATCTCGTAGAAATTTGTGTCTTCTAATTATAGTTAATATATTTCAACTTTTTAATTTTTTTGCATAGGTATAGGACCAAACAAGATACTGAATGCTGCTATTGGGGGAGAGAAACTTGGGAGAAAGGATAGTAAAATCCCATTGTTCTCAATTACTCCCACTAAAATCAAGAAGGTGGTGAGTGAAGTTGTCATTTGAAGGACATCAGTCCTTTCCTTCTTCATTTATGTACTTGAGGGTTTTTGACCTGATCATTTCATAGTGAAATCTACCAGGTGAGACCCCTGAAGATCTGAGATATTGTATAAAGAGTCAACTCTTCCATCGGTTAGAAAGAAGCAGCTTGCATCTGTCAAAAAATAAAATTGTTAATTATTTAGATTTGTTGCTGTTGTTAAGGAATCATTACAGTTTTCATCCCCAGATGCCAAATTGTCCCTGACGTGATCATCCATTCAGGAAACCTACAAATAAAGATGTTCAAAAATCACAACTTGACACTGATCTCATCACAGGGTAACTTGGGGGGAAATATAACACTGTGATGAAAGGATCGGACAGAAGAAAGACTAATAGTCAAGCAGCTCTAAATGTTTGTTTTTATGAGGATTTTAGAAATACCTGGGCTAAAATTATATAGATATTCATTTGTAAGATAAAATTATATCATGTGAATTGTTCTCAACCTGTGTAATTTGCCTGTGTTAACCTATCATGAACTGCACAAAGAAATGTTCAAGTTATGTTTAAGGATCCCAGTCGCAGAACAATCTGTACCGGTATTAACTTTTTTATTCTAATTACCAAGTGAATAGAGAAGGAAGAAAAAGAAACATTGTTATTTAACTTCTAATAACAGTTTCCTATTCTCAATATTGAACACAGTACCTATCTACTGGCCAATGAGGAAAACATTGTTTTATGTCTTGTAATTTTACACGATTGTGGTCAAAAAAGTAGATTCCACTACTTCTTGAGCTTGCTTGATTTCTGTCCAAGCTAATCTAAAATTGTTCAAATAATGAGCATCAAGGTGCCTTTCAGTTTGTAATTTCATCTTCACAGAGGTTAGTGTGGGGCGGGGATGATCTAAAAAGTATTTTTAGAAGTCCAGCTGGTGATAAGAAAGTCATATGATTATTTATGGTATGTTAACCTGCAATTCTCTGACATTTGCAGCTGGCAAAACTGGTATAAGTGAGTTGAATAAGGTAGAATGAACACTGGGTTCTGAATTCTCATGCAGAACTTTCATTGAATATGAAAGTTAACACACGCTGAACTCTTCAGATATCCCCTCAAATTCCAATTGTGTTAATTGAATTAATTCTAGAGAAATCAACATCAGTCAGTATCTTTTACAACTCAACCCTTGGGGATAATTCTACTGTCCAGTCTTCCTCAACCCGGACATCCACATAGAGGCAGACTCTAAGAATACATAATAATTGCCATGTTTTTATAGGAATTATTGAAACAGACGTCCATACATCTGAAGAGCACCCAGCTTGTAGAAGCTGAACATAAATTATGAGCTTTTTCAGTTGGAATAGCCATAGCTCCTCCGAGAATCTTTTAGAAAGAGTATAAATTAATAACCTAATCCCAGTGACTGGGATCTATTTCTCATACATCTGCTTCTTAAAGGCAGCCACATTCTCTTGCATTGCAATTACAGTTCTGAAAATAGGATTTAAAAGTTGATTTTTACAGAAAATCATGAAGAAAATTAGTTATGCTGCTTCTTCCCACATGGTTCTTTTTTCATCACACATTGCCTATATTTTCAAGAGTTGGTATCATGTAGACAGCAATTTCTCTTTCCAATGTCCACTTAGTAACATTTAAACATGAATCTTGTGGCTGAATGAATCATAAAAACTTCACCCTTGGCAAACTAACTCCTAAGATGTGAAATTCAGAACCATAATTCAGCAGTTAATTACAGACCTCAAAACTAAACTTGTTTCTTAGATTAAGAACTGAGATATCTCACAGGCAGATTGTAGAAAAAGAATCCTTACTGCAAAAAAAAAAATGAAGAGTTGATTGCCTACCACCAGTGAAATATACAAGCGTTTCTTGACACATTCAAACCTACGTTAACAGACCCTGTACAGCAGTGGTTCTCAACGTTTCTAATGCCATGACCCCTTAATACTGTTCCTCATGTTTTGGTGACCCCCAACCACAAGTCTAGCACCAATTTTCCCAACAGAGCTTTAAGCTGATTGGCAGGAAGGTCAGAGGGACACCCCCACTGTAAATGCCTGATTGGTTGGTGTTGTGATTCCGCCTGAGGCTCCTCAGGGAACGGCTGGAACTCTGCCAGCTCCATGCTCAGAGGGGGAGGACGAGGAACAGGAGGAGGACCAGGCAGACGGGGAAGAGGAATGTCAGGACGAGGAGGAGGGAGAACAGCCTGAGACCCCCGGGGGGGAGCTCTCCCCAGCGAGTAGCCTGGAGTCATTAGATGAGAACGCACAAGCCATCATAGATATGAGGCAGAGAAGGGCAGCACAACGAAGGGGACAATTAGCCAGGTATTTCCATCCCTAATAGGCAACAGCTGGGTTTGGGTGTGGTTCTCCTCAGAAAGGTTGAAAAGGCAGGCCCACCCTTCCTGTATTGTGGAGAGTTATCTTTTGGGAGTCCTGTGACCTTGCTTCTATCCTTGGCGTCTCTGATTCTGGCTTGTGGCCTTGAAGGCTGAAAACTTGGGGGAGGTGTGGGTTTTATTATCTACAGTGGTGTGTGTGCCAGCAAGAAGCCTGTTGTATTGTCTGGCCGTCGTGACTCTTCTGTGAAGCTTCATAGCATTCCAGTTTGTAAGAACAGTTTTTGTTATCTGTGTTTGTTTTCAAAGATATAAAATGACTTTGCTTTTTACCAGCGTGTCTGGATACTCTTTTTAGTTGGTGTTGACATCTGGGGAAACCCAGACAGAACAGGTTGGATTGTAAAAATATGTTCCAAGGCACCAGAATAGAAACTTTAGTTCCTAACACCATGGGAAATTTGTCTTAGGAGACCCCAGTGGAACGGTTATTCGACCCCCAAAGGGGTCCCGACCCCCAGGTTGAGAACCACTGCTGTACAGCTTATACTTAGCAATAGCACCTAAACTTACACACCGCTTCACAGTGCTTCACATCCCTCTCTAAAAGGTTTACGGAGTCAGCCTATTGCCCCCAATAATCTGGGTCCTCATTTTACCATCCTCAGAAGGATGGAAGGCTGAGTCAACCTTGAGCCAATGAGAATCAAACTGCTGGGAGTTAGCAGAATTAGCTATACTGCGTTCTAGCCACTGTGCCATCAGGGCTCTTGATGTGATCTGAGCAATTATTTAGTGTTCACATAAATGTCAACTCTGCCCGGAAACCACTTTCAGCTTCTCACTGCTACTGATAACGGGTGATCAGATGTTAGTGGTTCTCTCAACCTGCACAAGAGAAGATGCCTTGTATCAACTTAGCCTTGACTTCAACTTCAGTGAGATCCTTTGGCAGTGGGTTTTTTTTCTACCACATGTCTGTGATCTTACCTTCATCTTGTCCCCAATTTAACTGTATCAATGTTAAATTTTTATTTCCCTCCCCCACTAAACATCCGCTTCTTTTTCCACTACTCAAGGGCAGTCTCAAATTATGTAAAACCTATTAAGCTTTGTCATCATTACCTTGGGGAGAAGGTCAAGCGGCTGAATTAATCTGAAACATAGGCAATGGAAGGTAGGATAGGCAGCAGCACATTGCATGCTAATATTGTTTCCAATTTTACATTCTGCTTTTGGGAAAAAGACCCCATTATATTACCAAGTTATTAGCTACGGTACCTAATTTATCCTATCCCACATACATAACCAATGTTTTATTTATTTTATTTATTTATTTGTTTGTTTGTTTGTTTTGTCCAATACACAATAATACACAATGAGGATTATAGAGGATATAATCAAGTAGAATGTATTAAAGGGGGAATAGAGGAGAAAATAAAGGAGTAAAATATAACTGTGAGAGAATAGCAGAAAAAGTTATAGGAATAGAAGAGAATATATATGAGATATAGGAGAGACAATAGGACAGGGGATGGTAGGCACTCTGGTGCACTTATGTACGCCCCTTACTGACCTCTTAGGAACTTGGTGAGGTCAACCATGGATAGTCTAAGGGTAAAGTGTTGGGGGTTAGGGGATGATACTATAGAGTCCGGTAGTGAATTCCACGTTTCGACAACTTGATTACTAAAGTCATTTTTTTTACAGTCAAGTTTGGAGCGGTTAATATTAAGCTTGCATCTGTTGTGGGCTCTTGTGTTGTTGTGGTTGAAGGTGAAGTAATCTTTGACAGGCAGGACATTGCAGGACATTGCAGGACATTGCAAGTAAGGTATTCTGCTTTCAAATAATGACATAGTTCTTTCCCACCCATTAAACAGAAGCCAAATGGAATGACAACTAGTTATTCCGTCAAAGCTGAGGAATTATAGGACAGGCTGGGAGCCATAACCCAGGCAGACAGGAATGGCCAAGTGTTTCAGAAGAAATGATTGTGAACTTGCCACATCCTTCCAGCACACAACCCTTGTGGCAGTTGCCTATTTTTTTCAGTGCTACCAGCCCTAGCACCTCAGTCAGATAAGTATTCAATAAATCTGTCCTTAGATGTATAGATGTTTCACTGTGAACCAAAAGCATGTTTTAAAAAATAATGAGATGTGGACTGTTTGTTTGTCAGAGGCAAATGGAATAAATAGTCATAGTGCCTTTTGTAGCAGTTGAGTAATATTGTAAAGCTAAATTGAAGTGTGCATAGGACTTTTTTTTTAATGATTAACATTAAAACTGTTGCTATGAAATTCAATTTTGAGAATTAATCATCAATAATCTTATGTGCATGACCAAATCAAAAAATTTCCCATCATTACATTTTTGGATGTAGAATTTAGGATTGTCTGACATTTTACATTCACACATTATTGCACTTGTGGAAATGATAGTTGTTTCTCCCTCAATCTCTTTTTTTCCACACTTTCTAGCTGATCAGGAAGGAAAATGGGGGAAGGGTCATCTTTGCTTTCTCAGGATGCAGTTTTTGAGGCCTAAGAGCCAGCAACAGCCCTTGAGCCACTATTTGCTATAAAACAACACATTTTATGACTGCGACATAAAAGCCTAGAAGTTCAAAGATGATTTGTGAAATTTGGAAAGAAGCTGCTTAATGGAAAGATTTTTAATTTAATAAAAAATGTTTGTCCCAAAGGTCAAGAGGAATATTATATGATATTATGAACCCCTTGTGTTATAATGTGAGTCAAGTCAAATTCATATAAAGTAAGTAAGGATATTTAACATAGAATAGAATAGAATAGAATTTTTATTGGCCAAATGTTTATTGGCCAAGGACACACAAGGAATTTGTCTTGGTGCATATGCTCTCAACGTACATATGCTCTCAACGTACATAAAATAAGATATACATTTGTCAAGAATCATGTGGTACAACACTTAATGATTGTCATAGGGGTCAAATAAGCAATGAAGAAGCAATATTAATAAAAATCTTAGGATATAAGCAACAAGTTACAGTCATACAGTCAACATGGGAGGAAATGGGTGATAGGAATGATGAGAAAAACTAATAGAATAGAAGTGCAGATTTAGTAGAAAGTCTGACAGTGTTGAGGGAATTATGTTTTAACTCATGGAAATATAACCAGCTTGCCATCACCACTAGCAAGCCAAAATACATAGATATACACGTAGACACACACAGCACATACTCAGAAATGTTATCCAACTAGTCTTAGAGTGGGGTGCACTGGTTTTAGAAATAAATCCAAGTAAGAAAAAAAATGAATTTTGGGTTGGATACTGGTTCATCAACTATTTCTCCCATTTATCTTTCTGAGAGTTCCTCACTACCTTACCTATCAAAAGTATTAACAGGGTCCACATTATAGAGTCCATCGGAAATAATAATAATAATAATAATAATAATAATAATAATAATAATAATAATATTTTAGATTTGTATGCCACCCCTCTCCGCAGACTCGGGGCAGCTCACAACAGTAATAGTAACAGTATACAATGTAACGAATCTAATATTAAAAGAAAGTATCTAAAAACCCGTCATTTAAAAATCATACAATACAAGCATACCATACATAAACTATATAAGCCCAGGGGAAATATCTCAATTCCCCCATGCCTGGTGATATAGGTGGGTCTTGAGCAATTTATGAAAGGCAAGGAGAGTGGGGGCAGTTCTGATCTCTGGGGGAGTTGATTCCAGAGAGCCGGGGACGCCACAGAGAAGGCTCTTCCCCTGGGGCCTGCCAGACAACATTGTTTAGTCGACGGGACCTGGAGAGTCTGCGGAGAGGGGCGGCATACAAATCTAAATAATAAATAAATAAATAAAATAAACTCTGTGGGACCTTATCGGCCGCTGGGATTCGTGTGGCAGAAGACAATCCCACCACTGATGGAGAGAAAAAGAAAATCGCTTGTTTTTTTTAAAAAAAGCAATTGTATACATTTCATGTTATTGTACTTAAAGAGGAAAAGAGATGATGCGTGCAAAGTTTTTTTGCCCAACAGGAAGACTTGAAGTCAAACAATCTAAGAAAAATGGATAACTTTCTCTTTGCCTGCTTCAAATAAACTTTTTTGAAATTTCTAAAACCTTTTTTTAAATGAATGTTACCGGCCTGTACCTCATACATTCAGCAGAGGCTTGAATCTCTTTCAAGAATAGCAACACAAGGATTGTGCAAAATTTCCTTAACCAAATTAGTTGGTTTCATTGAGATTCCACTAGTCTTCCCCAATTGGTGTCCTCCATATATCTTGGAATTCAACTTCTATCATTCTCAAATGACAAGAACATATTGGAGAATACAGATTTAAATAGATATCTTAAAATACATTTACAGATAAGTCTAGTTTTGAATGATTGTTTTGAGGGGGGAAATGAGATATCATTTTAAACTTTTAACCCATAACTACATTTGCCTTGACTCGAATAACATTTACATATATCACACCCATGTGTTATATGAATGTGTGGGAATATGCATCACACACTCATGTGTACTCACACATATTGCTAAATGTAAAATTATAAAATCTTATTGTCTGGCACTTTTAGTTGCCAGGAATACACACAATATATACAAATAATTCCAGCAGACATGGTTTGTAAATCCACAGTAACTGAATTTAAACATGCCTGGGATAAACATATATCCATCCTAAGATAAAATACAGTACAGGAAATAGTATAAGGGCAGACTAGATGGACCATGAGCTCTTTTTCTGCCGTCAATCATGTTTCTATGTTTCTAATAATATTGCAGCTATATTTTTATGTGGTCTGTCATTTTTCTATTCACTCTATCAAAAATAAAATACAAACATGGGTTTTGTTATGCTTTTGGTTTCAGTATCTTCAGCCATTTTGTCCCACCGGTTGTGTCCTCAACTTTTTATTAGCACTCATTTTTAAGTTTCCCTTTCACATTTTCACTTTCGCATAAATTAATTTGGATGCTTCCAGAAAACCTTTTTTTATTTATAAAATTACATGGGGTGCCCAGGGCTTACCATGTTTTACATTGTTTCTTTATTTCCTCCATTGCAATTCTTACTACATTAGAATAAGGAGGGAAATATGGAACAACTACACAATAGCTTTTGGTAGATAGTGTTAAGCACCTTTAAAACATGCCAATATCTTCCATGGTGAATAAGTTCTTCTTTAGGGTTCCTCCATATTACAGTATTAGAAAATTGAGAAGGCATTCCCTGAATCTTCTGCAATAATTCCAACAATTTAGAACATTTCATTTATGGGAGAGAAAATCTATATTATATCCAGTAGCCTTAACTTGCCATGTGAGATCTTAAGATGTTCAAAACAGTTCTAAGCCTATAAATGTACAGTAAGTAAGAGGCCTGAATGAATAGTCTGTACTGTATTGTGAAAAAATAAAATAAATTGCACATTGCTTATACTCGTTGAGATATGTCCTGCCCAAATGTGATGAAACTTCCCACATCACAAACCGTGGTTAGAATAGAATAGAATAGAATAGAATAGAATAGAATAGAATTTTTTCATTGGTCAAGTGTGATCGGGCACACAAGGAATTTGCCTTGGTGCATATGCTCTCAGTGTATGAGATAATACTAGTGGAGCATTTATCCTGGTTCACTGTCCTGCAGATCAACATATGTCTGCACTCTTGCATGTCCCTTAATCCTGGAGCAAATAGCAATTTTTGTTATTTATACAGTTGGGTAGATTTTTTTCAGTATAACTTCGTGTCCATCATCTTTCTTAGGTCTACTTTCTGACACAAAACCAGGAAAGTAGAGGAAAGTTGGGGTATTCCCTACCTAACCATTTCTCCTTCTTCATACTCTTCCACAAACTTAATAAACAAATTATCACAGATAATCCCCACTCAGTCTAGGACCTTGGGATACTAATAACTAAAGATCTAAGTGCCAAAGCCCACTGCAACAACATCGCTAAGAAGGCCTCAAGAGTTGTTAATCTAATCCTACGTAGCTTCTGCTCTGGAAATCTCACACTACTTACCAGAGCTTACAAAACCTTCACCAGACCCATCCTTAAATACAGCTCATTTGTTTGGAACCAATATCGCATCTCAAACATTAACACCCTTGAAAATGTTCAAAGATACTTCACAAAAAGAGCCCTTCATTCCTCCACTCAAAACAGAATACCCTAGGAAACTAGACTTACAATCCTGAGTCTTGAAAGCTTAGAACTATGATGCCTTAAACATGATCTAAGTATTGCCCACAAGATCATATGTTGCAATGTCCTGCCTGTCAAATACTACTTCAGCTTCAACCACAACAACACAAGAGCACACAACAGATTCAAGCTTAACATTAACCGCTCCAAACTTGACTGTAAAAAATATGACTTTAGTAATCAGGTTGTTGAAGCGTGGAACTCATTACCGGACTCCATAGTATCATCCCCTAACCCCCAACATTTTACCCTTAGACTATCCACAGTTGACCTCTTCAGATTCCTAAGAGGTCAGTAAGGAGCGTACATAAGCGCACTAGAGTGCCTTCCTTCCCCTGTCCTATAGTCTCTCCTGTATCTCGTATTTCTTCTCTACTATATCCTCTATAACCTTCATTGTGTATTATTGTGTATTGGACAAAATAAATAAATAAAATAAATAAAACAGTTGAACATCAAGCACTCATGGGGAAAAATTGGGTCTTCGGAGAGGGGCAGCATACAAATCCAAGTAATAAATAAAATTTCCTACATAGCCACTTATTCTTATTTACAGCTTTCCACAGTTGAAGATCAAACATCTAAGATGAAGAAACTATGTCTTCTATTTCTGGAGGCCCCTTCCATGATTTAAAGCCTTGTTTTTATGCAAACTTCCCAATTGAAAGAGGCAACTCTGTGACTAAAAAAGGTCCAGTTCTCATCTCCTAGAATTATGCAAATATGGAGGAGGGACTTGAAAGACCAAGTGGTGCTCCTGATTTGCTTAAGCATATGTATGCCCAAAAGGGCAAATATGATTAATGTGTTTGTTTTCTTTCTTTGTAGCTGTTATAATCAAAGTAACTGACTTAAATCAGTATTCCTGCAATAATTCAAATAAAAATTAAATCAGAAACTCTATGAACTTTAAGCCAAAAGGTTATTTTTAATTTAAAAACATAATTCTTTCTTTTGTTTTTATAGCAGTAAAACAAAGGAGCTGGGAATGTTTTTTTGAAAATCATATTCCTGCATGTTCAAATAATTATATTTGCTGTTTTTGTTAGGCAAATACATTTCTGCTTGATGAATTTTCCTGCTTGTTAGATAATTTTCATTAAGCCAGCTGTCTTCCACATCACCAAATTATCTCCTTCCCATTGTAAATAAGAAGGATTTTGAATATAGTTTAAATTACATATTAAAAAGACTACAAGGCATTTTCACAGAAAATTTCAAGGTGCAATCCAGTACAATTAGTCTGGAAGTATACAGTATTCCATGGGACTCAGAAACATATCCTAAGTATTTTCAGAAATAAATTCTATACAGTTCAAAGGATGTATGTAGGCCAGTCTACGGAATAACTGTAATTGGTCTTCCGAATACGCCTGCACAGATTTACAATCTTAGTTACTAGAAAATGAAAAAAAAAGAAAACTACTAAATTTTCGGTGGAAGTGATGTGCCGGTGCCTGGAGGCTGTTGGGGCCTGGATGGGTGTCAACAGACTCAAGCTCAACCCGGATAAGACGGAGTGGCTGTGGGTTTTGCCTCCCAAGGACAATCCCATCTGTCCGTCCATCACCCTGGGGGGGGAATTATTGACCCCCTCAGAGAGGGTCCGCAACTTGGGCATCCTCCTCGATCCACAGCTCACATTAGAAAAACATCTCTCAGCTGTGGCGAGGGGGGCGTTTGCCCAGGTTCGCCTGGTGCACCAGTTGCGGCCCTATCTGGACCGGGACTCATTACTCACAGTCACTCATGCCCTCATCACCTCGAGGTTCGACTACTGTAATGCTCTCTATATGGGGCTACCTTTGAAAAGTGTTCGGAAACTTCAGATCGTGCAGAATGCAGCTGCGAGAGCAGTCATGGGCTTACCTAGGTATGCCCATGTTTCACCATCACTCTGCAGTCTGCATTGGCTGCCGATCAGTTTCCGGTCACAATTCAAAGTGTTGGTTATGACCTTTAAAGCCCTTCATGGCATTGGACCAGAATATCTCCGAGACCGCCTCCTGCCGCACGAATCCCAGCGACCGATTAGGTCCCACAGAGTGGGCCTTCTCCGGGTCCCGTCAACTAAACAATGTCGGTTGGTGGGCCCCAGGGGAAGAGCCTTCTCTGTGGCGGCACCGGCCCTCTGGAACCAACTCCCCCCGGAGATTAGAACTGCCCCTACTCTTCCTGCCTTCCGTAAACTCCTTAAAACCCACCTTTGCCGTCAGGCATGGGGGAACTGAAACATCTTCCCCTGGGCATGTTTAATTTATATATGGTATGCTTGTGTGTATGTCTGTTAGTATATGGGGTCTTTTTAAAAATCTTTAATATTTTAAATTGTCAGATTATTTATGATTTGTTTCCACGTGTTGTGAGCCGCCCCGAGTCTTCGGAGAGAGGCAGCATACAAATCTAAGTAATAAATAAATAAATAAATAAATTGCACTTTTAAAAAAGCTTATCTATTTTAAATTTATTTTGTCCCTCCTTTCCTATGACAAGGGGGGGGGAGGCAAAAACGTTTTCATAATGAAGATAAAATTTCAGTTTTGGAAAATCAAATTAAAATGACATTTTTAAAATGAGGATTTCAAAAGGAATATTTCAAATGTAGCTTTGGTCGATATTTCTTCATTAAATCTAAAAGAAAACTAAAAGGCCTTCAGAATGCAGACAATGGGTTCCCTAGACAACAGGATTCCTAGAGATATTAATAATGGTTGGAGGAATTTTACCTCAGTCCCTGTTCCCCAAGGCGAGCAAGGAGAACTCCAATCAAAAAGTTCCTGAGTCCTGACAGGTTAATATACAGAAGTCAGCTTCTTTTGAACATATTCTAGTTAGACTGGAAGGAGGATTTCTGTGGAACTGCCCTCTTTTCTGAGACCATTTTGTATTATAGCCACTGTTGTAGGGACAGAAGAACATAACCATACACAGATATTATTAATGTATTTTTTCCACATAATTGTGGAAATGTATTTTCATAACAAAAAAATACTCATTTTATAAGGTACGTTTGTGAGTTAATATGCCATGTGACAGGTGTTTTTTTTCTGATGTCACTTTTTTGGCTGCAAAATATAGGTATAAAACCAAATGTGGGAGTTAGAGAACTTACTTATTTTCCTTTTTAAAAAGAAGCATTTCACGTATATTTTGTTGTATTGCTTTACTGAAGACAACCAAATCATTCGTTTTGACTTGAGTGAAACTACAGATGAGTGGTTCTCACGCATGAATGCACCATCAAGGACCAAATGTCACAAACAGAATATTCACATTATATTAGGTCTGTTCAGAAAGGCTTTTTATGACTGAATTCATTCACATGGCCATCTGTAAGTGATCATGTGATGAGCACACCATACCACAAACAAGCCTTCGTGTATTTTTACCTTGGGATAGGCGTCTGTAAATAAAACTGAATATCCACATCATAGCGTATGTGTTACAGGTAAAAGGTCTGGGAGAATTCATTTCTATTTATATACACTGCTCAAAAAATAAATGGAACACTTAAACAACCGAATATAACTCCAAGTAAATCAAACTGCTGTGAAATTAAACTGTCCACTTAGGAGGCAACACTGATTGACAATCAATTTTATTTTGTTGTCAGCACATTCAACTTTGTACAGAACAAATTATTCAATGAGAATATTTCATTCATTCAGATCTAGGATGTGTTCTTTGAGTGTTCTCCCTTTATTATTTTTTTGAGCAGTGTACCTATGCATGAGTGTTTTGTGTCTCTGCCTACTCAACCTGGAGACGCTGTCTACAATACTTACAGTAGGTACTGTATATAGATTCGAGTTCTTGTACACACTGGTGACCTTGTGGCTTTGGTGAGCAAGAGGATGTTCAAAGAAGCCAACGCCAAGAAGGATCATGCAGATTTTTCCTTACAGTACGTGCGTCTTCCTGCTTCCAGAGCATCCCAAGAGCCAACAGGAAAGAAAAGTCTTTCTGTAGCAAGAAAGGGAAAAAACAAAAGCCCAAATGCAATCTGGAGAAGAAATTAGAAACGTTTTCTCTGATCCTTTCTCCTAATCACACTTCCTGTTATTCTGCAGCAGAGCCCCATAATAATAACCAAACTCAAAAGGAACTAGATGGATCCAACAGATAGTACCGCCGTCTCACAAAAACGCAGCCTCAAAAACTGTAGGAGCTGGTCTGAAAACTTCATCAGCTTTCATTGAGTGGGTTAATTAAATTGCTGGTTCCTTTCCCCTCCATAATTTCCTTTCACAGTAGAAAATAGGAAGAAAGCAGGAAAGGGATGTAGAAATTATTATGTCTCCCTGAGGGATTGTTTTTAATTTTGCTAGGTGGAGATGTTTAATAATGTATCTGTTTAATATTCTTCCCCTGTAAATTTATAGCACGGCATTTCTCAAACAGAGGATCTTGACTCACCATTGGGCCTCAGTAGTATTCTAAGCAAATCTTATTTTATCTTCTTCCATCTTCTTGTCGACTCCAGTAAGCTGATATAAAAAGAGTTATAAACAAATATCCCCAAAATACCCCACTGAGAAGGAATTAGACAGCAAAGACAATATTAATATTTTAACAATTTCTTTTTCTTGTTGTTAAAGTAAACATTGCCTCGTGAAAGCAGATTAGTTTCTTTCTGTGGAGATAGCTCTGTGCTTCACCTCTGTCTCATTTCCATATCTAATATTTGTTGTGGTTAGCCCTGGCCCAGCTCCTGCCCCAAGGACTGTGGATGTGGGGGAGACATCCACATGCTGCAGGCCTGTTTTGCCCCCGGTGGAATCTGCTGATGAAGGCTCCTCTGACCAAGAAGACATGAGTGACAGGGAGGAGGAGAGTGTGGCAGACAGCTCAGAAGGAGATCAATTATCTAGCCACACATGCAGTGAGTGATGCATAGGCAACAACAACTGAGAGATTATTATCAAAGAAAATGAGGCCACCTGTGGTTGGGTGGGGCTGTGGTAATTAGTGAGGCTGCTATAAATAGCAGCCTGTGGGTTTGGCCATTGTGGAGGATTATCTGATCCTTGTGTTTCGTGACTGCTTTACTGACTTTGACTTTTTGTGTGCTGATTTTTCCCCACTTTGAAACTAAACCAGAGCAAAGTGTGTTTCACTTTGTGAAAGAAGAAGGACTATGAATTGCCTCACAGCTGCAAGATAAGTATCACAGAACTGATAAGGGACTTGTACAAATTACCAGTTTGTTTGGAGACGAGTGCTCTTTGCTATACCAAAAGATGGCTTAGTTTAAGTGAATTTTCATTATAAAGAACATTGTTTTGAATTTTCAAACGTGTGTGTGTCTGAAATTTGTACCTGTGAATTTTTGGGAGGAATCTACCAGAGAGCCGGACAGAACAATATCTGAATATATATTTAAGCCCCCAGCAGAAAAACTCTGTTGAAGCCAAGAAACAGTTCACCAAATCCAGCATTTCAATGCCACAGTGGCCAATCAGATACTGAGGAAAAATTCACAAAAAAGGTATGGCACATAACATTTTTTCAGTCATCCTCCTCAGCAACTGGTTTTGAGAAATACCGCCTAATTAAAACTGACATTGGCTTTATAATTAAGTGTATTTTATAAAGTGATGTGTTTGAGAAGTTGAGACTTGTTTGGATAAATCACATCGATTTGGATCTTTGAGGAAATTTCTGCTATTTTAAGAAAAGCCACTTTCTATCAGCCCAAGTCACCTCACAGGATTGTTGTTGTGGGGAAAAGAGAAGGAGGAAGGTGTGTTGGGTATGTTCACCAATTACTGAGTGCAGTTAAAATGAAGGTGGGATATAAATAATCCCATCTCTATATCCTCCATACTGTGTGGTGATCTTGGAAATCTTTTCCAACATCATGGTGTTGTATATTTTTCGAGATAAACATAGGAACTTGTAGGAGACATGGAAGAGGACAATTTGGAGCGGAGAGAATCAAGATGAAGACATAGTAAACAGTAACTGGTAATTGGTTAATATAGCCAGATTCCAGAACAGCACAGCTGAAAAATAAAGACCGAACGGATTTAGCTGATCTTTTTCCTCAGCTTCCAGAGCTTTGTTTGGATTATTTCAAAATGCTCATTGGCTCCAAGATACAAATGAAAATATTGTTTTCCACAATGTTCCAAGCTGCATTTGCAATTCCCTTATGCAAACTTAACACAAAATAACTGCAGTTGATTCTTTACAGTCTACATATCTCTGGAAAAGCTTTATTCATATATTATCTAAGAACATCTTGTAGATACTGTTTTGCTAAGGTTAGGGTTTAGAGCTCTTAAAAAACTACCTATATAAGTCCTCAACTTATGACCACAGTCAACCCCAAAATTTATGCTGCTAAGTGAGAAATTTGTTTTGTCCCATTTTATGACTTTTCTTGCCACAGTTGTTAAGTGAATCACTGCAGTTGTTAAATTAGTAACACTGTTGTTAAGTGACTCTTTCTTCCCCATTGACTTTGCTTGTCCGAAGATCACAAAAGGTGATCACATGACCCCAGGACACTGCAACCGTCATAAATACGAACCAGTTTCCAAGCATACGAAATAAATCACATGATTGTGGGGATGCTATGATGGTTATAAGAGTGATAAAAGTGCTGTGGTAACTTTGAATGGTCACTAAGTGAACTGTTATAAGTAGTGTTGGGCGAACTGAACCCGCACAATTCGGGTCCGTACCAAATTTTGTGGTGTTTGGCATGCCGGACCCGGACCCGAACCCGTTTTTTTTTAAAAAAATCATGCTTTAGTTCAGCGTTTGTGCCGAACACCACAAAAGCCACCGCTCGGCTGTCATCTGCTGAGAAGAGGAGAAGGAGCCGGGTGCCGGTGGCGGCGGAGGAAGGCGAACACCGGGGAGCCGTCAGCCGGTTGGGAGGCTGGGAGGGAGGCACAAAAGAAGCTGGGGAATCCCACGAAGAGATTCCGTGGAATCCAGGAAGTGATCACCTTGGCATCCTTAGCAACCTGCCGGTATAAGTGATGTCTAAGCTTCGCCCCCGGAATCTCTTCTTGGCAGCTTCTTCAAAGGGAGGTCTTTTCATGTAAAAAAATATATATACAGTGTTCCCTCGATTTTCACGGGTTGGAAGTTCGCGAAATGGCTATACCACGGTTTTTCAAAAATATTAATTAAAAAATACTTTGCGTTTTTTCCCCCTATACCACAGTTTTTCCTGCCCGATGACGTCATATGTCATCACCAAACCTTCGTCCACCTTTAATAAACATTTTTTAAAATAAACTTTAATAAATAAACATGGTGAGTAATAATCTAAATGGTTGCTAAGGGAATGGAAAATTGTAATTTAGGGGTTTAAAGTGTTAAGGGAAGGCTTGTGACACTGTTCATAGCCAAAAATAGTGTATTTACTTCCGCATCTGTACTTCACGGAAATTCGATTTTTGCGGGCGGTCTTGGAACGCATCCCACGCGAAAATCGAGGGAATACTGTATATTTACCAAAAAGGACACCGCAGCGGCGCTGCAAGCAAAGGGAGGTCTTTTCATGTAAAAATAAAAGTTTTTATTTTCACGTGAAAGGACCACCCTTTGCTTGCGCTGCTGCTGTAGCGTCCTTTTTCGTAAAAATAAAAAGAAATAAAAATAAAAAATCGGTAAAAATAAAAAATTATGGGATTCCGGGGGTGGAGCTTTGAACAGGTGAGAGACAGGACCAAACCATAAGGATCAAAATCAAATACCCCATGCTTTCCTACTCCCTTGCCAATTTCAATTAAACAAATACCAGTCAATTTTAAATTTCTAGGTTCTATCATATCTCAAGACCTAAAATGGTCACCAACATCGAAGACGTCATCAAAAAAGCACAACAAAGAATGTTCTTTCTGCACCAATTCAGGAAGTTCAAACTGCCCAAGGAGCTGCTGATACAGTTCTACAGAGGAATCACTGAGTCTGTCATCTGCACCTCTATAACTGTCTGGTTTGGTTCTGCAACTGAACAAGATCGACACAAACTTCATCAGAACTGCAGAAAAAACAATTGCTGCCAACCTGCCTTCCATTGAGGACTTGTATATTGCATAAGTCAAAAAGAGGGCTATGAAAATATTTACTGACCCCTCGCATCCTGGACATAAATTGTTTCAATTCTCACCCTCAAAATGGCGGTATAGAGCACTACACAAGGCAACTAAACACAAGAACAGTTTTTCCCTGAATGCCATCACTCTGCTAAACAAATAATTACCTCACCACTGTCAAACTATTCACTAAGGCTCCATTACTATTAATCTTCTCAGCCTTCCCATCACCCATCTCTTCCCGCTTATGACTATATGACTGTAACTTGTTAGTTGTATCCTTATAATTTATATTAATATTGATTGCTTCTGATTGCTTATTTGTACCCTATGACAATCATTAAGTGTTGTACCTTATGATTCATAACAAATGTACTTTTTATGGGTTTTTAGTTGTACAGTAATACCTCATCTTACGAACTTAATTGGTTCCAGGATGAGGTTTGTAAGGTGAAAAGTTTGTAAGACAAAACAATGGTTCCCATAGGAATCAATGGAAAAGCCATTAATGCGTGCAAGCCCAAAACTCACCCCTTTTGCCAGCCGAAGCGCCCATTTTTGTGCTGCTGGGATTCCCCTGAGGCTCCCCTCCATGGGAAATCCCACCTCCGGACTTCTGTGTTTTTGTGATGCTGCAGGGGAATCCCAGCAGTGAAACTGCAGCATCGCAAAAACACGGAAGTCCTCGAAACTCCACTTCCGTGTTTTTGTGATGCTGCAATTTCACTGAGGCTCCCCTTGCTGGGAAACCCCACCTCCGGACTTCCGTTGCCAGCGAAGCACCCATTTTTGTGCTGCTGGGATTCCCCTGCAGCATCACAAAAACACAGAGGTGGTGTTTCCCATGGAGGGGAGCCTCAGGGGAATCCCAGCAGCGCAAAAACGGACTCTTCGCTGGGAACAGAAGTCCGGAGACAGGGCATCCCAGTGGCGGCGGCTTGGGTTTGTAAGGTGAAAATAGTTTGTAAGAAGAGGCAAAAAAATCTTAAGCCCCAGGTTGGTATCTTGAAAAGTTTGTATGACAAGGGGTTTGTAAGATGAGGTATCATTGTATTTTAAATTATTAGATTTGTGCTACATGCTTATGTTTGTATCTTTTCTGTGAGCTGCCCCGAGTCTTCGGAGAGGAGCGGCATACAAATCTAAATAATAATAATAATAATAATAATAATAATAATAATAATAATAATAATAATAATGATGATGATGATGATGATGATGTACACTGAGAGCATATGCACCAATGGCAAATTCCTTGTGTGTCTGATCACACTTGGCCAATAAAGAATTGTATTCTATTCTATTCCATTCCATTCCATTCCATGATTGGCCATTTCTGAATTTAAAATTCCTGACCACCAGAATTCCAGAACATTGGTATAACATCTATAGATAGGAGCAGGGCAGGAAATGTTCATGATGGGAAGGATCTAAATGTAATCTCTCTCTTCTATTCCACCCCACAAAATCAGACTAGCTTAAAAGTAATACAATGGGAGGAAAAACATTTTAAAAGGAAAGGAATAAAAGATATCTTTTATTTATCTAAGTCTGTTTGCAACCAACTGGGCCCTGTGGAAATCGAGCCTCTTAGCTTCAAGATAGAATGGCAGGGGTGTCAAACTTGCAGTGTCATGTTGTTGTCATGTGATGTATATTTTCACCTTTGCTAAACCAGGGTTGGGCATAGCCAGCAGGTGACACATCCAGCCTGCGGGCTGTGAGTTTGACACCCCTGCTCTATTCCCTTAGAATTTTGCAACCCACTACACATTTGCATAAACATTTAAAGCTGTGGAAGCATTGGATCTCATCATTTCACTCCCTGTTGGTTCCAGACAGCCCAGCCACAAACTCAGCATAAGATGTGCTTTCAAACTCCAAGGGAAGAAACCCTGAAATGTAGGGCAGAAGTCCTTCACAGGGCCAATGTATTCATAAGCAAGAGGTTGTGTGGGCAGTGCCTATGGGGAAAGAAATTTCCCAAGCTGTTCTGTCCCCCTTCTTGATATTATGGAACTTGACATTATTTTACCAAATTATAAACTTAAATATTTAAGGTAAAAATGTCAGAATCTGGAAAAATGAAATGGCTTAATGAAGTCTATAATGTACTATACCTTTTCTAAAGAGCATAAAAATAAAGGTGTTAGACAATACTATTTGTTTGAATACTATTATGTTACTTCAAAATACAGCGCTACTTTGAAAAGTAGCTACTTTTCAAAAGATCAAAATGTCTTAGTTTGCTGATTGTTCCTCAATTAGCCCAGAAACATCCACAGGCTGTTCATGTTGCAGACTTTGGGAAGTGTAAGATAAGTCAGGAAGGTGGAGAGTGACTGGTTTCTATTTTAACATTTCCTCCTACTCTGGACTTAGACAAAGTTTTGAACATTAGGAGAAGTCAGAGGTCACTGTAAACATTGTGCCTTTGGAAGCTAAAAGACTCAGAGGTCAAATAGCAGCTGGCATTCATGTCCTGAAGGAGGTTACCTTACTAGGATGTCTTTTCTCAGCTTTCACCCCTCAGACAAAAACAATATCTGTGATATCACCCACAGACGCTGGCCTGAGATTCATTCACATGCCCCACATTTATTCATCTACATTGAATCTCTCCATCTCTATAGCAAAAGGCGATGAGCTCGGAGGAAGTACTGAGAGGAAAAGGAAAGGAAAGAGGCACAGGGAGGTTTAAGCTATATCTTCACTTGTTTTTTAAGAATGGTTCCTCCTGTATCTTTTAAATAATGGACTGAATCTCAATCCAATCTGAAATCTAGATTCTGGAGATGATGATTATGATGATGATGATGATGATGATGATGATGATGATGATGATAATAATAACAACAACAACAACAACAACAACAACAGAATAATAATAACAACAACAGAGTTGGAAGGGACCTTGGAGGTCTTCTAGTCCAACCCGCTGCTTAGGCAGGAAACCCTACACTACTTCAGACAGACCTCTGCTTAAAAACTTCCAGTGTTGGGGCATTCACAACTTCTGGAGGCAAGCTGTTCCTCTGATCAACCATTCTGACTGTCAGGAAATTTCTCCTTAGTTCTAAGTTTCTTTTCTCCTTGTTTAGTTTCCACCCATTGCTTCTTGTTCTACCCTCAGGTGCTTTGGAGAATAGGTTGGCCCCTTTTTCTTTGTGATAACCCCTGAGATATTGGAACACTGCTATCATGTCTCCCCTGGTCCTTCTTTTCATTAAACTAGCCATGCCCAGTTCCTGTAACCATTATTCATGTTTTAGCCTCCAGTCCCCTAATCATCTTTGTTGATCTTCTCTGCACTTTTTCTAGAGTCTCAACATCCTTTTTGGCATCGTGTCGACCAAAACTGAATGCAGTATTCCAAGTTTGGATTACCAAGATAATATCGGATTACTTAATGTAAATTTGGATTAGGTCAACATTTGGTCTTCTTGGCCCCAGAATTCACTGGTAACACCACTCTTCAAAATGCATCATAAACCAAAGGAATGGTCTAAGTCTAGGGGAAAAAATGTATGTCTTTCCCTGCTTGGCCTAAGATTTTCTTTCCCAAGAGCATTCACATAGATTGACAGAGGCAGGCAGACACAAAGGAGAGGCAGGTATAGCAGTTAGGAACAGAGAGAACAAATTCTAATCCTCAGACACAAATGCCAGCAGGGACTTTTGGCCAGTGCTTTTGTTTCAGCACTAGTCTAGAAAGTTGAAGAAAGAAGGCTATAGTGTGTATTGGAACAGCATGATACTCCATGCCCTTCAGTGGCTGATAAAAGTGCAAACACACTCTCCCTTTGATGTGCATGTCATGGACTAAACTGCAGCTCACAAAACTTTATATCTTTAATAAAATTTGTCAGTTAAAAAGATGCCAGCATAGTCTGGAATTTTACACATTCTATACGCATAAGGTCACATTCTACTTGTTGCAGAGACATTACTTTGTCTGAAGGATTTATCCAGCTCACAAGTATCTTCACACCACATTGTTTTCATTTCTAATCCCTCATGAGACAATTTGAACCTGACTTGCTATCATTCTCCCCTCTTTGACTTCATAAGGCTGAAAGCATCATGAGCAAATCAGCACTTCCTCCAGCTAATTAGTAGGAGAGTAGGGGGAAAAACATGAAAACATTAGTGTTCATTCCTTGGGCTGCCATAAATTTGTAGTAAGAAAAATCCCT